>NC_092786.1:37260571-37566774 GCF_047496795.1 Chiloscyllium punctatum
GTGCCAGAAAACACCACAAAACAACTCAAGTAACTGTAACTCAGTCATTCCAATGTGTCTGCTCATGTTCAATGACCCAGTAACAAAGCTCCATAGGTTATTATAACTGAACCAATCTTGGTATGTTTCCAGAAATAGAAATGACAGCATCTGCACTGATCTTCTAGTGCAGTTTCATGTCTTGCATTTTGGACTTGCTTTTTATGCATTCACTTGGGCCTACAGGAGACCAAATGCTGGCAAACGAGCAGGACCAACTGATCTACTATGGCAGGTTTGGCCTCTCTTGAACCATTGCAGTCCATGTGGAGAAGGGGAACCTCTGTAATTATTAAGACAGGAGTTGTGGGAATTTAGCCCACAATGAAGGTCCAGTTCTGGGTATGCCATGATTTGGTGAGCGATTGGACATGATGGCACTACCATGTACTTAGTTTGGATACACTATTGAAGAAACATTGGCACAATACTGTTGTGCATCTATCTCACATTGCAGCCAATGATGGTGGATGCTGTGGGCATTTTAGCCAGTGAATGGATTGTTGTTTACAAAAGATGTAAACCAACATCCAAACATTTCAGCAAAGCAACACCAACACCAATGCAACTTCTTGTTCTGCATACCTTATCTACTGGGAGAAAGTGAGGACTGCAGATGCTGGAGAGTCAGAATCAAAAAGTGTGGCACTGGAAAAGCACAGCAGGTCAGGCAGCATCCATGGAACAGGAGGGCTTATGCCCAAAACATTGACTCTCCTGATCCTTGGATGCTGCCTGACTTGCTGTGCTTTTCCAGAGCCACATTTTTCAACTCTATGCCTTATGTATTACTGTAGCTTGATGATATCTTCAGTGAAACTGGTTATCAGTGCCTACAAATGACATTAAAGACAAATCCAGTCTTATTAGACAGCAACTTTGCTACGACACTGTAGAGGTGGATTCTATATCGTAAACTTCACCCTGAGAGCCAAACCTTTACAAATTAGCCCCCAGTTCTTTGGTAGCTTGGATACAGCAGAAAAAGAGAACTGTGAAAGATCAGACCACAAGAGACTACACTGCAAATCCCAAATGGCGAACAATAGTTGAACAAGAAAGCACTAAAATTATCAATATGCACACTAAGTGAAATATCTCCAGGAACATAGTCAACAGGATGTCAAATCACTCCAGACCCAACATCATCAAATAATAAATGTGAAGTTTCCATGTACCTAAGATTTCAGATATTGTTACCATAACTAGAGCCAAGATAAATAAAATATCTTTCAAATTTCTTACCATATTCCTCTTAGCTTTAATTTTCTTCTGGGACGCTTCATTACTTCATTTCATTTTGACACGAAAAGTCCATAAAACATAGGAGCAGTAGTGGGCCATTCAGCCCATCGGGTCTGCTCTGGCATTCAATGAGATCATGGCTGATCTGACAATACTCAACTCCACCTTCCTGCCCCCCTGTAACTTCCCTTTACTCTGTTCTCCAGAAATATGTTTGCTCTGTGAAGTTTTATTTTAACTTCATTCACAGGATGTAGACAATACTGGTTAGACCGGCATTTATATCCTGTCTCTAATGCCCTTGAGATAGTGGTGATCAGTTGCTTTCTTGAACTGCGACAGTCTGTGTCATGTAGGGATAGACTCAGTGCTGTTAGGGAGGGACTTCCAGGAATTTGACCCATCCACAGTGTCAGAACAAAACTATCTTTCCAAGTCAGGATGGTGTGAGTTTGAGTGGAGCTTGTAGATAATGGTGTTCTTATGCATCAGCTGTCTCTGTCCTTTGAGTTGGTCATGTGTTTAGAAAGTGCTCTCTAAAGGAGACTTGATGAGTTGTTGCATTGCATCTTATAGATAGTACATACTGGTGCTCAGTGTTGGAGGAGTTAAGCTTTGAAGGTCTTTCAAAGGCTGCTACCAAAGGCTTGAATGGTGTCAAGAGTCATGACTGTTGTTGGACCTATAATCATCCAGGGGAGTGGAGAGGATTCCATCACACTCTTAACCTGTACCTTATAGATAGTGTCGGGTGTGTGGTGCTGGAAAAGCACAGCAGGTCAGGCAGCAACCGAGGAGTAGGAGAGTCAATGTTTTGGACAAAAGCCATTCCTGATGAAGGGCTTTTGCCTGAAACTTCGACTCTCCTGCTCCTTGAATGCTGCCTGACCTGCTGTGCTTTTCCAGCACCACACTCTCAACTCTAATCTCCAGTATCTGCAGTCCGCACTTTCTCCTTTTAGATAGTGGATTGGCTAGGAGGAGTCAAGAGTGACTTACTCAACGGAGTATTCCCAATCTCAGACCTGCTCTTGTAGCCACAACTTTCATATGGCTGAAATAGTTCAGTTTCTAACTAATGACAATCACAAGGATGTTGCAAGTGAGGGACTCAGCGATGGTAATGCATTTGAATATCAAGGGAGATGGTTGGATCTCTCTCATGGTTGAAGTGAGATAATTAATTAAGATTGATATATAAATACATAGAATAGACAAATGAATATGAGCTATGAATATCTTTCCTAAGCTTGAAGAGAAACATAGCCAATACTGTGTGCCTGATGAGCTATGTAGCCAATTTGAAGGGCTGAGAAGATAAATTTGCAAAAGAGGAAGCATATGTCAGGTATCGACAGGATAGATTAAGTGACTCCTTAGAAGAGTATAAAGGCAGTAGGAATATGCTTAAGAATCAGGAGGGCGAAAAGAGGACATGATAGCTTTGGGAAATAGAGTTAAGTAGAATCCAAAGGGTTTTTACAAATACATTAAGGACAAAAGGGTAATTAGGAAGAGAATAGGGCCCCTCAAAGATCAACTAGGAGAAAGTGAGGACTGCAGATGCTGGAGATCAGAGCTGAAAATGTGTCGCTGGAAAAGCGCAGCAGGTCAAGGAGCATCCTTGACATTTTCACCCCTCAAAGATCAGCAAGGCAGCCTTTGTGTGGAGCTGCAAAAAATGGGGGAGATACTAAATGAGTATTTTGCAATAGTGTTTACTGTGGAAAAGGAAATGGAAGATATAGAATGTAGAGAAATAAATGGTGACATCTTGAAAAGTGTCCATATGACAGAGGAGGAAGAGCTGGATGTCTTGAAACGCATAACAGTGGATAAATCCCCAGAACCTGAGCAGATGTACCCGGAAACTCTGTGGGAAGCTAGGGAAGTGATTGCTGGGCCTCTTGCTGAGATATTTGTATCATCGATAGTTACAGGTGAGATGCCGGAAGACTGGAGGGTGGCTAACTGGTATCATTATTTAAGAAAGGTGGTAAGGACAAGCCAGGGAACTATAGACCAATGAGCCTGACGTCAGTGGTGGGCAAGTTGTTGGAGGGAATCCTGAGGGACAGGATGTACATGTATTTGGAAAGGCAAGGACTGATTAGGGGTAGTCAACATGGCTTTGTTCATTGGAAATTATGTCTCACAAACTTGATTAAGCTTTTTGAAGAAGTAACAAAGAGAATTGATGAGGGCAGAGCAGTAGATGTGATCTGCATGGACTTCAGCAAGGCGTTCGACAAGGTTCCCCATGGGAAACTAGTTAGCAAGGTTAGATCTCATGGAATACAGGGAGAACTAGCCATTTGGATACAGAACTGGCTCAAAGGTAGAAGACAGAGGATGGTGGTGGAGGGTTGTTTTTCAGTCTGGAGCCCCAGTGGGGTGCCACAAGGATCGATGCTGGGTCCACTACTTTTTGTCATTTATATAAATGATTTAGCTGTGAGTTTAATAGGTATAGTTAATAAGTTTGCAGATGACACCAAAATTGGAGATGTAGTGGACGGTGAAGAAGGTTATCTCAGGAACTTAATCAGATGGACCAATGGGCTGAGAAGTGGCAAGTGGAGTTTAATTTAGATAAATGTGAGGTGCTGCATTTTGGGAAAGCAAATCTTAGCAGGACTTATACACTTAATGGTAAGGTCCTTAGGAGTGTTGCTGAACAAAGAGACCTTGGAGTGCAGGTTCATAGCTAATTGATAGTGGAGTCATGGGTAGATAGGATAATGAAGAAGGCATTTGGTATGCTTTCCTTTATTGGTCAGAGTATTGAGTACAGGAGTTGGGAGGTCATGTTGTGGCTATACAGGACATTGGTTAGGCCATCTTTGGAATTTTGCATGCAATTCTGGGCTCCTTCCTATCAGAAGGATGTTGTGAAATTTGAAAGGGTTCAGAAAAGATTTACAAGGATGTTGCCAGGGTTAGAAGATTTGAGCTATAGGGAGAGGTTGAACAGGCTGGGGTTGTTTTCCCTGGAGCTTCAGAGGCTGAGGGGTAACCTTATAGAGGTTTACAAAGATGGGGGACATCAGAACTAGAAGACATAGGTTAGGGTGAGAGGGGCAAGATATAAAAGAGACCTAAGGAGCAATTCTTTCATGCAGAGGTTGGTACGTGTATGGAATGGGCTGTCAGAGTAAGTGCCGGAAGCTAGTACAATTGCAACATCTAGAAAGGCATCTGGATGGGTATATGAATAGAAGGGGCTTGGAGGGATATGGGTCTGGTGCTGGCAGGTGGGACTAGATTGGGTTGGAATATCTGGTCGGCATGAACAAGTTGGACTGAAGGGTCTGTTTCTGTGCTGTATATCTCTGTACTCTATGACCATGACTTGAATCAACAGTGTTATGATAATAAGGAGATATATAGGAGACATTGTTAGGCTTGTTGTGATAATAAACATGCTAGAGCTATTGAGAATATGAAAAGAGATACTCACTGAACATGAATAGTTTTGATGATCAATGGCGTTGTGATCTAAGTGCTAAGGTACTGACAAGTGAACTGTAAAAACATTGCAGTGAGGTGTGAGAATTAAGACTATAAATTGGCATGTTGACTTTATATCGGGGAGATGCTATGATGGACTTCTAACAAGTACATCTCAAGCTTGTGACTGTAAAATAATATCTATAAATTAGCTGGATCTAAGCCCTGAAGTGGCTGTTTTGAATGGTGCTCATTGCACAACATGGTCATTGCCTGGCACAGTTGTGGCACAAATGTTACTTGTCACTTATCAGCCTAAGTTTAAATATTGCCCATGTGTTGCTGCATTTGGGCGCAGACTGCTTCAGTATCAGAGGAGTCACAAATGTTACTGAACATTGTGTAAATCATCAGCAGACATTCTCACCTCTGACCTCAAAATGGCGTGAAGGTTCATTGATAAAGCAACAAAAGATGATTGAGGCTAGGACACTCCCCTGATGAAGTCCTGCAGAGATTTCCTGTGGCTGACCTCAAACAACCACAACCAGAGGAGAGTTCCCCCTTAAACTCCCCCAACCTGACACCAACCACCTCCAATTCCCATTAGCTCGAGTTTTGATAGGGTTCATTGATGCCACACACAACTAAATTCTGCCATGATGTCAAAGGCAGTCACTCTCACCTCACCTCTGGAAATCAGCTCTTCTGTGCATGTTTGGAGCAAGGTCTTAGTGAGGTCAGGAGCTGAGTGGCCTTGATGGAATTCAAATTAAACAACAGTGACCAGGTTACTGTTGAGAACGTGCTGCTTGATCGCACTGTCGGCACCTTCTTCTACTGCTTTGCTGATGAGTGTTGAGTGATAATTGATAGGATTGATAATTGATCAGTGTAGATGGTAATTGATCCAGCTAATTTATAGATATTATTTTACAGTCACAAGCTTGAGATGTACTTGTTAGAAGTCCATCATAGCATCTCCCAGATATAAAGTCAACATGCCAATTTATAGTCTTAATTCTCACACCTCACTGCAATGTTTTTACAGTTCACTTGTCAGTACCTTAGCACTTAGATCACAACGCCATTGATCATCAAAACTATTCATGTTCAGTGATTGGATTTGTCCTGCTTTTTGTGGACAGGCAGGTAGATGCTATTGTTACTGCTGTACTGAGACAACTTAGCAAGACATGCAGCATGTTCTAGAGCACAGTAGTCATTCAGTACTATTGCCATGGATTCTTACTTTATTGTTATTTAACAAAACTTTAAATGTTGCATTTGTACCAGCTTCCACACTTCATCTGGCAGCCTATTCCATTCAAGCAGCACGTACGGAATGAGCTGCCAGAGCAAGTGGTGGAGGCTGGTACAACTACAATATTTAAAAGGCATCTGGATGGATATATGAATAGAAAAGGTTTAGAGGGGATATGGGCCAAATTCTGGCAAACGGGACTAGATTAATGTAAAATATCTGGTTGGTATAGATGAGTTCGAGCAAAGGGTTTGTTTCTTTGGTGTGCAACTCTAATACTCTTGGCTCGAATACTTTGTTTCCCAAAAAACACTTCCCATCTTTTATTTTAGTGTGTGCTATGTTACTATTGCAATGCTCAGTGTCTTCTGCCATTTCTTGGGGTATCACATGAAGTGAATCAAATTGGCAGAATACTTTTATTTTGCCTTTGTCCAATGTAAATGATAAACTGTCATCACAAATCCAATTCTGGAATCCTGAATTCTTACACAACATTTAGACAAACCTTGAAAGTATGAGCCATAGGCCACAGTTGCTCAAAATATAGCCTCGGGTTCATAACATTCAACAAACATTACTTAATTCATGTGGAACTGAATAAAGATTTTGCAGCTATAACAACCCAGTCAAGGGACACTACATCAGGCTGTCTAATGGGAAAGAACTTCACAATTCACATCTGCCATTAATATCAAAAGCATTTATACTCTACTGCATTCTGAAGGTCATGTATTTAAAAAGCAATGGACATTAACTCTACCCTGTCGCTTTAGGGTTTTTGCTGGTAAATTAATGGATCATTAGTCCCAACAATCCACTGCTTAATCCTAGTTAATAAGCCCAGATGTTGCTATTCCTCAAACACAAGTAGAATGAAAGCATTCATTCAAAGATATTTTATGGCTTTATCAATTTAGTTTTGTGTTTAGTGTTTTGTGACCTCGACACCCAAATTTCTCTGCTCTTTCACAACACCCATTTTTCTCTTGAAATATAGCTGGCTTGTTTTTAAAATCAATTCATACTTCCCTAAATTACTGACCTTGACTTCAATCAGCCAGATAGTCTTGCCATTCCATTCTATTCATCAACATCCCTTTTATGTCTCAGAGTGATCTGCGATGACTCCTATTTTAGTAACATCATCAAATGTGGATATCGCTCCCATGAGTCGTGTATTCAAATTGTTAGTGTATATAGCAGAAGTGGTCTAGAGCAATGCTCTGTATGGCAATATTATCCTCTCCAATCACTCTGAGACTCTGCTCTTAACTCCTACTCTGTATGCTCTCTTCCAATTAGCTTTTAATCCATTTACTAATCACTCTCCTTTTCCACATCATTACATCATCTTCAACACGCTCTCATATCACATTTGGTCAGACGCTACCACAGCAGGTCAACTCACAGCAGTTGAACTACAACAGGTCAAGATGGTAGCTCACCACCACCTTCCCAAGAGCAACTACAGACAGGTAATAACTTGGCCAGCCAGCAACACCCACATACCACAAATGAATAATTTAAAAAAAAATGTCTCAACACAATCAGATTTTTCCTTTTCACAATCTTTGCTGACTACAAATGATTAATTACTTTCGTTGTGATTTCAATTCTTTTTTCCCAGTGCCGATATTAAATTACCCAGACTAGTTCAGTCGCCGTTTGTGAAAATGCACCTAATATTTGCCAGCTCTCTGGTACACAACTACCTTCAATATGGCACAAAAATATAATTTCTTGTATTTATTCTAACTGCAATTTCTCAGACTCCTTGGATATAGTGTTAATTGGAAACTTCAGTAAGCAATAGAAAGACAAATATAAACCTTTAACCCACAATATTTCATTTTGTGTTTCTAACCAGTTCTGGATTTTCCTCAAGCCCAATATCGTGATCTTTTGTAAAGATTTATTACATTTATTTAGTACCTTTGGTGTAATAAAAAAACCTTAGCAAAAACAAAATCACACTGAAGCAAAATACTTGATAAGTGTCCTTTTAAATTCCAAACTCATTATACTTTCCTCTCAGGAGTCTCCTTTTATTGAACAATTTGCTTTCTGCTAACATATATTAAAAAAAGCGGTTCCTTCATTTTTAAAATTTTCTCTTCATACTCACTCCTTGGTTTCTTTACACTGCAGTATTCATTTACTGGACTCAAAATGTTAACTTTGTTTCTCTCTCCATAGATGCAGCCAGATTCACTTTTCTGTTTATTTACTCATAGGTCATGGGCATCACTGGCTGGGCCAGCATCTATTGTCTGTCACTTGTTGCCCTTGAGAAGGTAGTGATGAGTTGGCTTCTTGAGCTGCTGCAGTCCACATGCTGTGAGTGGATCCACAAAGCCCTGAGGGAGGGAATTCCAGGATTTTGACCCAGCAATACTGAAGGAAAGGAGATATATTTCCAAGTCAAGATGGTGAGTGGCTTTGAGGCAAATTTGAAGGTGGTTGTGTTTCCATGTATTTGCCACCCTTGTCCTTCTGGATGGAAGTAGTCATGGGTTTGGAAGGTGCAGCCTGAGGATCTTCAGGGAATTTCTGCACTGCGTCTTGTAAAAGTACACATTGCTGCTACTGAGTGTCGGTGATGGAGGAGGAAGAGGTGCTTGTAGATGTGGTGCCAATCAAGTGGGCTGCTTTGTCCTGAATGGTGTCAAGCTTCCTGAGTGTTGATGGAGCTGCACCAATCCAGGCAAGTGGGGAGTATTCCATCACACTCCTGACTTGTGCTTTGTAGATGCTGGACAGACTTCAGAGAGTCAGGAGGTGACTTAGTTACCACAGCACTCCTAGCCTCTGGCCTGCTCTTGTAGCCAAAGTGTTTATGTGGCGAGTCCAGTTGAATTTCTTGTCAATGGTAACCCCCAGGATGTTGATAATTAGGGTAATTCAGTGATAGTAACACTGTATGTCAAAGGCCAGTGATTAGATTGTCACATATTAGACATGGTCATAGCCTGGCATGTGTGTGATGCAAATGTTGTTTGCCACTTGTTAGTCCAAGCCTGAATATTATTGTATTGGAACATGGGCTGCTTCAGTAATTCAGGGGTCACAAATGGTGCTGAACATTGTGCAATCATCAGCATTTCCCTCATGACCCCTTCCCCCACCAGTCCCAGCCACTCACCAGGCAGCTGGCCAAGTCCCTGACACTGCTTTGGGTGGGAAAGCCAACTACAAACTTCCAGTCAGCTTCCTGACAATTGGTCTTTAACTATCTAGCAGCCACTGATGTGTGAGAATTGCGTGCGCTGCTGCTGCTGCTGCCCCACACACACATTCACCAGGGATGGGTGATCCTGGCCCAAAGTGCAAGATGGCGCACCAGCCCACACCCACCCTGACAATGCAACAATTCAACCTCGTATCATCTTCATCTGGATTCTAATTCAATTTCAGTGGACCTTTGTCATTCGGCCTGAAACTGTGGCCTCAATTCAACCTCAGGTTCCAGCTAGTTGTACAAAGGGTCATCCTCGATCTGAAATAGTAACCCAATCACTGTGGTGTGTTGTGAAGCTGAGTTCAATAAATTCATGGCAGAAGAAGAACTGGCGTGAAAATTGCCAACCCAAATGTTTCACCACTGCCTTTCATTCAAAGGGATTCTTACCTGGCATGACTCTGGTCACACATTAGATGTTGGCCTGAGTTTTTGCTGCCTTCACATGCACGATCTGGGAGTAAATGGCTTGGATGTTGCCGGGGGGAGGGGGCAGGGGGGAGGGTTGATTGTCTGAGAGTTGACTCAAGCAGCTGCAGACTGACTGATTGTGGTGGCAGCTTGTGGGGAGTAATAATAAAAAGTTAAACTCTCCAGCCCTCCTCTCTCACATATCACCTCACTCTCCTCACACTCTCCTCCTGTGCCCCAAACAATCCCATCACATGTCCCCATACCACGTCCACATAGCCCCCATTACAGCTCACACCCTCCATGCTAACAGATGCCTCCCACACACACCAATTGCCTTTTCTAAAGTATCTATGTCATCATAATGCCAAAACATTCCAACCCAAATCTCCAACCCATCATTCTTTGCCTCTACACTGTCAATGCCAGTTCATCCAGTATTCACCATGGATAAACATGAGGACTCATGCTGAGAGCAAATAATATCAATTCTAAGAATCTAATTGCAGACTTTCCTTCTAAAAAAACACATTGATGATAAAAATGTCACATTCAACTACATAATCCCTCATGACCACAAATATTTAATTCAAATTCCCGCCTCAGGCGACTGACTGTGTGGAGTTTGCACATTCTCCCCGTGTCTGCGTGGGTTTCCTCCGGGTGCTCCGGTTTCCTCCCACAGTCCAAAGATGTGCAGGTCAGGTGAATTGGCCATGCTAAATTGCCCGTAGTGTTAGGTAAGGGGTAGATGTAGGGATATGGGTGGGTTGCGCTTCGGCGGGGCGGTGTGGATTTGTTGGGCCGAAGGGCCTGTTTCCACACTGTAAGTAATCTAATCTAATCTAATCTAATCTAAATTATTCCTTATAAACATGCTCATGGTTCCTCTTCAAAGAATCTTTAACCAGTTGGAGCTGTGAATCAAACTCTGAAATGGCAGGCACCTTATTGTGATAATGGAAGGTTGATAAACAGTCATGCACTAATCGAATAGCCCTCAAACTTGTGTCAACAGACTTGCTGAAGTAGATAGAGGTTATTTTTTAAACACTCCAGGCATTTGCCTCAAAGATTAAAAAAAGGTGTTCTAAATTCTTTGATGCTTTAGACAGTTCATTTTTGTGGGTCATTTTGACAAGTATTTTTGATAGTAGCTGTTGGCATTCCTTTTCGCACCTTTGTCGGTTGTTTATGGCAGGCTTGTTCATAGTTCCGATAAGTTTGATAGTTAATGAATTTATGCACCATTTTTCACACATTCATGTCTGCTTTTAACATTTCTAGACCACACCTTACCTCTCTCAAAATATGTCTGAGCTATCTAACCAAATCCACCAACTTCAGCCCTGTTCTGACCAGGCATAATCTGGCTCACACTGTACTCTCTGTGCATCTCTGTCAACAAATCAGACATGACTGGAGACATTGGCCGACTTATATGGGCAGGAAGCTCTGTGAATGTATATGCTCAGAACATAATCCAGCCCCCAATCCCACTCTGCAATGATGATAGCTGTCTTTTAAGGCTGGGACTTCTAATTTTCAGTTTCCACTGCCATTCTCACAAAGACAGCGAGTCTTGTCATTGTTTCAAACAGTCCAGGCCTTAATGTCCATCAAAATGGCCTGGGAAATCACACAATTAGGATAAAGCTTTATGGTTTAAACACTTTGCAACAAACTGTCTCTAATATCATAATTCTCTCATTCTCCATTGGGCATTTTTTTGTTCATTGAGATTTTGGAATTAAACCTAAACAAGTCACCACTTATCTATAATTCACAGCAGGAATAATATCAGGAGAAATCCTCATCATTTTAATTTCAAATTTCAGCTCAGAACATAGAAATGCTTCATATCACATTAGAAAAGATTTCCTTCATGTGCTATATGATTATTAATAGCAGTTCCATCTGTTTTGGGGCATTATGGTATTTCTTATTAATGTTGATGAGAACGCTGTAAAACAAGCCAGTTTATGAACCTCACAATCAGATGCCTGCTCATTCCATAAATGGAACCAACAGTACTCCCAGGTTAGAAACACAATAAGTCAATACTTCCTTCAAATAGATGGAAAACTCAATAACTAGGAATTTATCTTGCCTGTGCAGTGATGACCTTAATGTGCTCTTGCTCAGAGCCTGTAAGCGTGGATAAACAATCAAACACTGAAAAGCAAAAATTTTTAAGATTCCCATATTATTAACAAATTAAAAACATATCTGGAATCAAAGTTTATTCCATTGCAAGCTGCTGAATTCTTTCAATATTCCTCTTAATAAGAATAACATAGAAAATAAGGACCGAAGTAAGCCATTCAGCCCTTCAATCCAGTTCTGCCATCATTATCATTGCAGTTCAACATTCTGCTCATTCTACCCAGTTCCCATTTTCACCCCCTACCCTTTGATCTCTTTAGCCTGAAGAACTATAGCCACCTTCTTCTTTAAAACTTCAATGTTTTGGCCTCAAACACATTCTGTGGCAGAGAATTCCATCAGTTCACCACTCCGAGTGAAGAAATTTCTCTTCATTCCAGTCCTCAATGGCCTACCTCATTTCCCTAGACTGTGCACCCCCCCCCCCCCCCACCCCCCACCCCCACCCCCGTGAATCCTGGTCATCGGGAACATCTTTACTGTGTTTAGCTTGTCCTATTAGGATTTCATAGGTTTCTATAAGATTACCTGTCATTCTCCTAAACTCCAGTGAATATTGTGCTAACTGATCCTATATCTCTTCATATATTAATCCAGCCATTCCTGGATTGGAATGCATTTCATTCTTTCCATAGATAGAACATTCTTCCTCAGGTAAGGAGACCAAAACTGTACACAATACTCTAGGTGTGGTCTTATCACCTCCCTATATAATTGCAGCAAGACATCCCTGCTCTGGTACTCAAATCCTTTTACTATGAAAGCCAACATACCATTGCCTTTTTCACTGCTTGTTGCACATACTTATAGCCATACTAGAAATCAGCTTGCTTCAGAGGAAATTCACAATAAAGAACATACATTAATAAGTTTGTGTCCAGTTCTGGTCACCACACTATCAGAAAGATGCAGATGCTTTGGAGAGGGTACAGTAAAGCTTTACCAGGATGGTGCCTGGTGTGGGGGATTTAGTGATGAAGGAAGGTTGGTTAGACTGGGTTTGCTTTCACTGGAACACAGGAGGTTGAGGGGCAACTTAATAGAAGTTTTAAGATTGTGAATGGCATGGATAGAGTGATAAGTATGAGGCTTTTTCCCAGGGTGGAGGGGTCAATTACTAGAGGACACAGGTTCAAGGTACGGGGAGAAGTTTATAAGAGATGTGCAAGACAGGTTTTTCAATCAAAGAGTGGTGAGTGCCTGGATCACACTGCCAGAGGTGGTGGTGGAAGCAGACACAATAGCTGCATTCAAGGAGCACCTGGACGAATATATGAATAGGAACAGAATGGAGAGATACGGACCCTGTAAGTGAAGGCAGTTTTATTATGGAAGGACAAAATGTGGCAGTGCAGGCTTGGAGGGCCAAAGGGCCTGTTCCTGTGCTGTATGGTTCTTTGTTCTTCTTCTTTGTTCTAAGTCCTCATTGTCGAATATCTCTCAGAAATAGACCATCACTGAAAGAGATTAATTCCTTAGACAACTAAATGCTATGATGGAAGGACAGTAGGGTTTTTCCAGATGTATTAACTAAGTCAGTCTGAACAGCCTCTCTCATAGCTGGCCTTCAAGAATAAGATTATGCAGAAATATTACACAATTATTGGTTACATCTCCTGAAATGTAAAGATTAAGAGATGATGTGATCAATGTTTACAAGATATTAAGATAGAAGAGATAGAGAGAATCCATTTCCTTCTGTTGGGGTATCTAAGAGGAGGCATCATCTAAAAATGAGAACCAGAAGTGAAATTATTTGAAACTCTTTCACAAACAATTAGATTAGACTTGCCTACAGTGTGGAAACAGGCCCTTTGGCCCAACACGTCCACACCGACCCTCCGAAGAGTAACCCACCCAGACCCATTTCCCTCTGACTAATACACCTAACACTATGGGCAATTTAGCATGGCCAATTCACCTGACCTGCATATCTTTGGACTGTGGGAGGAAACCAGAGCACACCCACGTAGACACAGAGAGAATGTGCAAACTCCACAAAGACAGTCACCCGAGGCTGGAATCGAACCTGGGTTCCTGGCACTGTGAGGCTGCAGTGCTAACCACTGAGCCACCATGCCATTTTAATGATGCTCAAACAATTTTAAATCTGAGATTGATCATTTTATAGAGAAGTAAGACTAGATAATGAGTAACGGTGAGTATATGAGTTAAGTTGCAGGTCAGTCATTATCTGACTGAGTAGCTGGGCCTGGGAAGGCTGGCTTACTGTCAGTACAGTCCATAAGCGCAATCAGTGTATTTCTGAGCTCATTGAGGCACTTCTGGCTTCAGCTAGTAACCTAGTAACTGAAGCATCCTACTCTCTTCCTGATGTTCCCACCTAACCCGCACAATGGGGCTAATCTTGCCAATTTCATTCCCATCTCACCAGTTGAGTTCTCTCCTGAAAAGGCCATGATTAGTTACAAATGACAGCTTAAGCTGTTTGCAGCCTTTGGCAATTGATGACAGCACCTTACTCCAACACCTCTCTTCCATGATTCAATCAGTTGGAACGAATTTGCCTGATTCAGTTGTTATCTAACTTGTCATAGCCTCAGAATCAGCTGCAATGGCTTCCGTTCTCCCTCACACATTGTTAGCACGAGGAGTCCTCCAAGGATTTTGCCTTGACTTCCTATTTCTTGTCTCTCATCGACATCATCCAAAAATATCATGTTTCATATGTACGCTGACAACGCTGAGCTCTCTTTCTCTCTCACCGCCACACCTCTCAGCCCCTGGTCTGTGTGACTGTACAGTCTGGGTGAAAAACATTGCCTCAAATAAACATTTGGAAGACCGAAGCCATCTCACAAAGCTGGGTAATCTAGTTTATGTAAAATTGGACAAGGGTTGTAGGATTTCATTTACTCACTCTACTGCACAAACCTACTGTATGTGTATACTGTCACAGGACGCGATATCTGTTTACACATACAAGTTATAAGCTCTAAACATTTAGCTTTGATATAAAGTGCTGTGAAAATTTGAGACAACAGGAATTTAGACAGGAAGTGCGTGTATAAGCTGGATTTTAAAATATAATTAAATTTTAATGCCACTACACACAAAGTCTGCAGCTGAAGCTGTGTCAAAGAGAATGGACAAGAATTAAGTAGCACTGATGTAATTCAGTTCCCATTCAACTCTTATATTCCTTTTATATGCTTTGATTTAGTATTCTTATGAGTTGACTTGCATTAACTTACAATGAATTGGAAAGCAGATTAGTCTTGTAGGAGGACAAGTTAGGAAGTGGAAGATGGAAGTGTCAGAGTTAGTGGAGTATCAGTTTCAAATGTGACTTGACACAGGCAGCATTACTTATAAACTGGAACAAAAGGAATGTATCATACCAAAATACTATCAACTGCCATATCCCTGGAAAATACATTGGTAGAGTTGTTTAACTACTACAGAAACGACATCTCAAAGAGAATCATTCCTCAGAGGCCTTTATCTCATCACCAAGTCTCCCTTTATTTACATGTGGATACTTGACACTAGTCCAGCTCCCTCAGAGTGAACAGAATCTCTGACACTCCTGTTTATATTTTTCCGGCTCCCTCAGATCCAGCTCTCAGAATGAACAGAATTTCTGACACTCCTGTTTAGTCTTTTTTCCTTTTTTTTTTGTTGTGCGTGTGCAGGTGTGAGACACAGTGAAAGACACGAACTCCTTTTTTTTTGTTTTTACAGAGGCAGGTACCCCGTTACCAAGTCACCCTATATTAACACATGAAGAGTCCTTGTCACTGATCCAGCTCCCTCAGAGCCAACTCTCAGAGTGAGCAGAACCTCTGACACTCATTTATTTTTTTGTCTCTCGTCTTTCAGGATGCCTGACACCTGGCTGACCTCGTTACATTCATTACAAACCTTGTCTGAAATAGCTGATTTTGCTTGATGTTGAGGGTAAACCAAAGATTTTAGTATTTATGTAAACATCTAGAACAGAGGCCAGCATAACTTTATCGCAACTCTCAACTGATAACGTGGTGACTTTCACCCATACATATCAGATGCTTTGGTTTTTGACTTAAAAACTTTATCAACCATTTAATATGTGTGTGATTCCTATTTAATTTGGGGAACATTACAGAGATGTTTCTCTCCAAGTCAAATTAGCAAAAACTATCAATTTTGTTGATCTTATCTGCACTATACAAAAATATTCCTGATTCTATTAAAATCTTAAAATAAAATTAAGGAGCAAGAAGTCTTAATTGTGAAAAAGAAGTGAGAGAGATGTTAATGATCGTAAAGGAGAGATGCATATTTCCCCTAACCATAATTAGCATTCCTTTTGTCTTTTGCTCTGGGCACCTTTACAATCTGTGACACTCACCCTCACCACCTCCACCTCCACCACCATTTTATTTCAGTTTGCAGTCTTTGCCCCTACTAACGGAAATCTCTGAATATTAAGATCTTGGTCATGCAAGAGAACCTTGACATAGTGCATGCACATTTCAACCCAAGCAGAAAGAAATAATTCTACAAGAATAGAGTACTCAGCATTGAAGAGGGCTCACGTAACTTTTGGACAAGAATTTTACAATCCACTTTGTTTATTCCCGAATGCTCTTTAATGCTCCACTGAAGTGTAATGCTTGATCTTATTCCAGAAGTACTGACAGAATAGTCACACCAAAATTAAAATGTTTTAAATCGCTGGCAATCTTCACCAGGTTTCCCTTGGGGGAAGAATACAGCTGTTGCCTTTTTGAAAATTTGTCTTTCAAATTATACATCTTGCTTGGAGTAAGGCTACAGTTAAGAGAAATAGACCTGAGGCAATACACAGGCTATTTTCTTTTCTATAGTAAATGCTGAACTTATAACCTGTATTAAACTATCAGAACATACTTGAATTGTCAATGCTCAGCTCTTACAGAAAAATAATCATAGAATCCTTACAGGGTTGAAAGAGGTCATTTGGGCTGTCAAAATCTGCACCAACTTTCCAAAGATTCAAACACAGCCATCCCATCAGCCAGAACTGTAACCCTGCATTTGCCATACTTAATCCATCTAACCTGCACATCCCTGGACAATACAGGGCAATTTAGCCCAGGCACTCCACTAAACCTGCACATCCTTAGATTGTGGAAACTGGAGCACCTGGAGGAAACCCACACTGACACTGGGAGAACACGCAAACTCCACACAGTTACCCATGACTGGAATCAAACCTGGATCCCTGGTACTGTGAGGCAGCAGTACTAACCACTGAGTCACTACACTGCCCAAATAGAGTTGTCTAAAATATAGGTTATTCTCAACTATTTGTAAAACATGCTCATTTTTATTAGTTGAATGGATGTTCAGAAAAAAGTTAATGTAAAAATACTCAATTCATTAGAAGTCAAACTAAAGGTTGTATCACTGATTGAGAAATGGGAACTGGAACAAAGTTGGCTGATAGCAAAGTGGAAATGATTTTTGCATGTGAATAAACTAAAAGAAGTGATTCTGTATACAGGAATCTTCAGAGTTTGAGGGGTTCAATTAAAAATATCAGATGAAATGCAATGTTGAGAAGTGCAAAGTTGATGACGCTAGATAACAGAATAATTAGTAGAATTGTGTGTTAATCTACAGGAAATAGTAGGCAAAGAATTTAAGCATTTTGGTAAGATTCTGTTGAACAAACTACACAATACGTGGCAGCAGTAAATTGGTATGTAGAAATTTGGCTTCTATTGCTCAGGATCTAGAACACAAATCAAATACTTTGGAGTCTATATACTGGGCATTGGTTTCTTCCATATGTGGTATCATCCAAAATAAAGCAGGAAGGGCATCACAGTACTGCAAAAGACAAATGGCTGGCAACTGACAACCTGTGAAAGCTGAGTTTGTTTATGATACAGAAGAATAAAAGTCCCTGACTGGAGTACTCAACGTACATAAGAAATGTGATAGGTTAAACCAAGAAACCATTTATTACAAATCCAGAATGAAACAAAACCACATTAGAGGAAAGTTAAGGGATAAAAGGCAAGTGGATAGATTGGCTATAACTGCTTCAAAGACAGCAAATGTTCGCAATTGACACAAAAGGTACTTTGAGGTTGATAAACTGACAGACAGTTACTGGAGGCCATTGTCGTTCTCTTCAGATCAATGCAGCTGGTCTATTCATTGACTCAAGTGCACATCCAGTTGCATTTTGAAATTGTGTCTGCTGCCATCCCTCTTACAGACAGAGTTCTAGGTCTTTACCACATTAACCATAATAGTCCTTTCCAGTTCTGTACATTCTTGAAAAACACACAATGTGATTAGTGTGAACAATTGCAGAAAATATTTTAAAGGAACTGATCAAAACTTTTACAGAGAGCAGATGAAATCAATAGATTCCTCTCAAAGATGCCTCTGGGGAACGATATCTCCATCACACTTAGTTATTTAAACAGGAACTAGCTAAAGGAATGAACAAAATTATTTCCTGAAGTAGCTCACCTAATGTGTATTAATAAGACTCCAAATTATCGATGTACAGTTGAAGTTGTGTCAAGATCACCTTGCCTTTGTGCTGATATCAATCTAATTGATGGAGATCAGTATTTACCATTTTCCTTTTCTAATTTCACTTTACCATTGTATCACAAAGCTCCTCATACCAATGGAAGTACAGATGACTTAAGATTATTAAATGCTCCAAACCAGTTCTACTTCTCGAAAACTTTATATACCAGTTTTTCAAGGAACAGGTACAATATTATTTAAATGGTGAAAAATTGCAGCATGCTGCTGTGCAGAGGGTCATGGGAGTTCTTGTGCATGATTTACAAAAAGTTGGTTTGCAGGTGCAGCTGGTAATTAAGAGGGCAAATGGAATATTGCTCTTCATTGTGAGAGGAATGGAGTTTAAAAATAGCTGCAGCTGTATAGGGTGTTGGTGAGGCCACACCTTAAGTACTATGTTCAATTTTGGTCTCCTTACTTGAGAAAGGATGTACTGGCACTGGGTGGGGTGCAGAGAAGGTTCACTGGGTTGATTCTGGAGTGGAAAGGGTTGGTTTATGAGAGATTGAGTAGTCTGGGGCTACACTCATTAGAATTTAGAAGATTGACAGGAGATGTTTCCTTTTATGGAGGGAATATGTAAGATGGAAGCAGGCAGGTTGCTTCCACTGGCAGGTGAAACTAAGACTAGGGGGCACAGGCTCAAAATAAGGGTGAGATTTTGAACTGAGTTGAAGAAGAACTTATTCACTCAAACAGTTGTGAATCTGTGGTATTCCCTGCCCAGCGAAGCAGTTGAAGCTAATGCATTGAATGTTTTTACGGCAAAGAAAAATAGATTTTCAAACAGTAAGGGAATTAAGGATTATAGTGAGCGGGTGGGTAAGTGGAGCTGAGTCAACAAAAAGATCAGCCATGATCATATCAAATGGCACAGCAGGCTCAAGGGGCTAGATGGCCTACTCCTGCTCCTAGTTCTTACGTTCTTACATAAATCATAAACAAAAACTAAAGTACTATGGATGCTGGAAATCTGGAACAAAAACACTAATAGCTGGAGTACTTCAGTAGGTCTGGCAGCATCTATGCAGAGAAAGCAGTGCAACATTAAGTCCAGTAACCCTCCTACAGAACACTGTTCTCAACTCACAACGTTGATACTGCTTTCTCTCCACAGATCTGCTGTGTTTCTGCAGCAATTTCTGTTTTTCTTTCAGGTACAAACCATAGTGCTTCCATTCAAAGTGTGTTGCAATATTTTCAATTTCAGCTAGCATGTCCTACCTTAAACCTCTGACAACAAATTTGAGAAGATGCCAATACTCTTTCTCCCTCCTCATAGGAGCAACACAACTACATTAGGCGATAATGGAGCAGCTCTATCGAACATGAGCAGGAAGGCCTCCACTGTGCTATTTTTTTTTATCTGAAACATCTCCAAAATTACAACACTGAAAAACAACATCAAAGAGAAATCTCTTCACTTAGTAACAAAAATGAGAAAGTATTCCCTTAAACATTGTTCCAATCCATGAATATTCTGTAAATTTTTTATCTATTCATTGCCAGTTAATACAGGGACACATAACACATTCAGAATTCCAATGTAATTTTAGACATGCAGATAACAAAGCTGTAACACAGTAATAGCAGGTGCACAGAAAGAACAATGGAAAGTTTTAAAATAGCTCCACATTTAGCACATACATTGATTCAGATTTTAATGGTGGTTAATTTTCACATTTCAGATAAAAGGTGTCAACTTGTAGCCCCGTTGAATGAAAGTCATCGCAGTCCCAAAAGAACATAGGCTGCTCCCTCATGATAGAGACAAAGATTGGTGAGTTAACCAAAGAGAAACCATACCTCAGATGAAAGACAAGGTCGAGAAAGCTGGTAAGAATATTGCATCAGTATTGCTGCTGCATCACAAACCAGTCGTCCAGAAACCTGAGCTAACCAACCCTTGGTCTTTGTATGTACTAATGAATGCTACTTCCACACTCCAAACAGAACTTAAGTGGTTATTTAACTGGAAGGATTAGCACATCAGGTGGATGTGTGAAAATCTAGAATCTTTATTACAATGGATTAAACTAACCAGTGGGCATCTATTAAATCCCTCAAGCATTTACACCTTGCATCCTTGTGTGAAGACAATAGAACATCCTGAAATATTGACCTACAACACAGAAATTTAACCAATAGGTTAGTATAAATTATAGAGTCATAGAGATGTTTGGCATGTAAACAAACCCTTCAGTTCAACTCATCCAAGCCGAACAGCTACCCTAAACCTATCTAGACCTATTCACCTGCATTTGGCCAATATTCAGGCACCTATTCAGATGGCTTTTAAATACTGTAATTGTACCAGCCTCCACCACTTCCTCTGGCAGCTCATTCCAAGCACACACAACTCTCTGCATGAAAAAGTTGTCTCTTAGGCTTTTTAAAGTCGCACCCCTCCCACCTTAAAACCTATACCCTCTAATTTTGGACTCCCCTCTCTGGGAAAAACACCTTGTCCATTTACCCTATCCATACCTGTTCTGGTTTTATAAACCTCCATAAGGTCACCTCTCAGTCTCCGAAGCTACAGGGAAAATAGCACCAGCCTATTCAGCCTCTCCCTTTAGCTCAAAGCTATGTTAAAAATTACTTCAAACTTCTGTCAATTAGATTTCTTTCCTCCGATATCCATTGTTGCTGAAAATTGTTTATAAAAGCTTGTTCAAAGGAAATTCAAATACTAGTCAGCTCAGAGATTTGAAAATGAAACATCAGGAAGTCACTTGGTTCTCTCCACTTATTACAATCTGGCATTGTAATAAAACACTGGTACAAAAACACAGGATAGACACATGTCAAGAATCAATGCTAAGAAACGACAAACTGCTTACTTATGAACTGCATGAGACAACTTGAGAAAAGTAATAAGGTTTATCTCCATATCAACTGATTTCAGTTACTCATGTATGTCAATCAAAAGTACCAACATTAAAGAAGAGCCAGTTGAATAACATTGTCTAAATTTTAAATTCCATATAGAAGTCAAATTTAAGATAATGTTTTTTGAAGGTCAAAAGTCAACGAGTTGACTTTTATACAGATTAATGTTTTCAAGGAGTTGACATGAATAGTAAATCGAGGCCCCAGGAAAGGCTGTTGCAATGGAGTAAAACAAATGTCAACACTGAATAAATCACATTAATCATCATTCATAATCTAATCACTTTCTGATCACAATTTAAAGGAAAGCTTTTGTTCGTTTCATTAATATTTATACATCTACAATTAAACTGAATCACTGACATCTCTAGGAGTAGAGTCATAGAGATGTACAGCACAGGAACAGACACTTCGGTCCAACTCGTCCATGCCGACTAGATACCCTAAACTAATCTAGTCCCATTTGCTAACACTTGGCCCATATCTGTCTCAATCCTTCTTTTTCATATACTCATCCAGATGCCTTTTATATGTCATAATTGTACCAGCCTCCAGCACATCCTCTGGCAGCTCATTCCATGCACACACCATCCTCTGCATGAAGAAGTTGTCCTATAGGTCCCTTTTAAGTTTTTCCCCTCTCGCCCTAAACTTATGGCCTCTAGTTCTACACTTCCCCCAATCTAGGAAAAATACCTTGTCTGTTTATCCTATCCATGCCCCTCATGATTTTATAAACCTCTATAAGGTCACCCCTCAGCCTCCGACGCTCCAGAGAAAACAGCCCCAACATATTCAGCCTCTCCCTATAGCTCAAATCCTCCAACTCTTGCAACATCCTTTTCTGAACCCTTTCAAGCTTTATAAGATCCTTCCAATAGGAGGGAGGCAAGAATTACACACAATATTTCAAAAGTGACCTAATGAATGTCCTATACAACTGCAACATGACCTCCCAGCTTCTATAATGAATGCTCTAACCAATGAAGGAAAGCATACCAAATGCCTTCTTCTCTATCCTATTTACCTGCGACTCCACTTTCAAGGAACTATTGAGTGAAGGTTCAAAGTCTCTTTGTTCAGCAACATTCCCCAAGGCCTTACCATTAAGCGTATAAGTCCTGCTCTGATTTGCTTTTCCAAAATGCACCACCTCATTTATCTAAATTAAATCTCATCTGCCACCCCTCAGTCCATTGTTCAAGATCCCATTGTACTCTGAGGTAATCTTCTTCACTGTCCACACCTCCCGTTTTGGTGTCATTGGCAAACTTACTAACTGTACCTCCTATGATCACATCCAAATCATTTATATAAATAATGAAAAACGGACCCAGCACCGATCCTGGTTGGGCACTCCATTGGTCACAGGCCTCCAGTCTGAAAGGCAAGTCTCCACCACCATCCTCTATCTGCTACCTTCTGGCCAGTTCTGTATCCAAATGGCTAGTTCTCCTAATATTTCATGTGATCTAACCTTGCTAAGCAGTCTGCCCAGAGAACCCTTGTCTAATGCCTTACCAAACTCCATATAAAACATTTCCACCGCTCTGCCCTCAATCCTCATTATTTCTTCAAAAATCTCAGTTTTGAGAGACATGGTTGCCCATGCACAAAGTCATGTTGTCTATCCCTAATCAGTCCTTGCCTTTCCAAATACTTGTAAATCCTGTCCCTCAACATTCCCTCCAATAAGTTGCCCACCACCGATGGTAGGTTCATGGGTCTATAGCTCTCTGGCTTTTCCTCATCACCTTTGTTAAATAATGACACCACGTTAGCCAACACTCCATCTGCCAGCACCTCACGTATGACTATCAATGGCATACACTGACCCACCAATCACTTCCCTAGCTTCCCACAGAGTTCTAGGGTACACCTGATCAGGTCCTGGGGATTTATCCACTTTTAAGTGTTTTAAGATATCCAGCACTTTCTCCTCTGTAATATGGACATTTTTTTCAAAATGTCACTACTTCCTCACATTCTATATCTTCCATGTCCTTCTCCACAGTAAACACTGATGCAAAATGCTCATTTTGTATCTCCTGCTGCTCCACACACAGGCTGCCTTGCTGATCTTTGAGGAGCCCTATTGTCTCCCAGCTACCCCTTTGTCCTTAATGTATTTATAGAATCCCTTTGGATTCTCCTTAACCTTTTCCGCCAACACTATCTCATGTTCCCTTTTTATCTCCTGATTCCCCTCATGGTTACTTCTACTGCCTTTTACATTCTTCTAAGGATTCACTTCATCTCTGCTGTCTACATCTGACATATGCTTCTTTTTCTTCACCAAAACCTCAATTCCTCTAGTCATCTGGCATTCCCTACACCGACCAGCCTTGCCTTTCACCATAACCGGAATATAGTGTCTCTGGACTCCTTATCTCATTTTTGAAGGCTTCCCAGCTGACCCTTTACCTGCAAACATCTGTGCCCAATCAGTTTTGAAAGTTCTTGCCTACTAGCAGCAAAACTGGACTTAATCCAAATTTAGAACTTCAACTTTTAGATCCAGTCTATTGTTTTCCATCACTATTTTAAAATTAATAGAACTATGGTTGCTGGGCCCAAAGTGCTCCCCCACTGACATCTCAGTCACCTAGCAAGTTCAGAGAAGATTTGTAGCTCAGGTTAAGGTTCGCTCGCTGAGCTGGAAGGTTCACTTCCAGACATTGGTCACCCTACTAGGTAACATCTTGAGTGAGCCTCCAGATGAAGCCTGCTGGTGTTTCCTGCTTTCTATTTATAAGTTTGGGTTTCCTTGGGTTGGTGATGTCATTTCCTGTTCTTTTTCTCAGGGGGTGGTAAATGGGATCCAAGTCAATGTGCTTGTTGACAGAGTTCCGGTTGGAATGCCATGCTTCTAGGAATTTTCGTGCATTTACATTGTCAATGTCATTTACAAAATACCATGCGAGAACTGTAACAAACACTACACTGGACAAACAGGCAGAAGACTAGCCACAAGAATATATGAACATCAACTAGCCACAAAACGACATGACCCTCTCTCACTAGTATTCTTACATACAGCTAAGGAAGGTCACCACTTTGACTGGGACAACACATTCATCCTGGGACAAGGCAAACAGAGACATGCATGAGAATTCCTAGAAGCATGGTATTCCAACCAGAACTATCAACAAACACATTGACTTAGATCCCATTTACCACCCCCTGAGAAAAAGAACAGGAAATGACATCACCACCAGAAATTACATCACCAATCCAAGGAAACCCAAACCTATAGAAAGCAGAAAACACCAGCAGGCTTCGTCCGGAGGCTCACTGAAGATGTTACCTAGTATGGTGACGAAACATCTGAAAATGAACCTTCCAGCTCAGCGAGCAAACCTACATCCAGAACCTCAGTCACCTGCCCTCCCTTATTTCCTAAGAGTAGGTCAAGTTTTGCACCTTCTCTAACAGGTACATCCACATACTGAGTCAGAAAAATTTCTTGCACACACAAATTCCTCTCCATCTAATCCCTTACACTATGACAATTCCAATCAATGTTTGGAAAGTTAAAATCTCCTACCATATCCACCCTATTGTACTTACAGGTAACTGAGATCTTCTTGCAAGTTTGTTTATCAATTTCCCACTGACTGTTGAGGGTTCTATAATACAATCCCAATAAGGTGATCATCCCTTTCTTATTTCTCAGTTCCACCCAAATTACATCCAATTCAGGTATAATCCATCCCTCTTGTACAGATCACTCTATCCTTAAGAGACTCTAATGATCCGAAAATGTAAATCTAAACCCTTCTCCCCTGTACCAGCTCCTCAGCCAGACATTCATCTGCTTTATCCTCCTATTCCTACCATGTCTAGCTAGTAGCACAAGTAGTCCAGATATTACTACCCTTGAGGACCTTTTTAAATTCCTACGTAACTTTCTATATTCTCCCTTCAGAATCTCATCCTTTTTCCTTCCTCTGTCATTGGTTCCAATCTGTACAACAGCCTCCTGCTGGTCCCTCTTCCTTTTGAGGACATTCTGCACCCTCTCAGAGATACCCTTGATCCTAGCACCAGGGAGGCAACACACCATTCTGATTTCTCACTGCCAGCCACAGACACATCTGTCTGTTCCTCTGACGTACCGATCACTACATTAGAGCCATTCTCAGTACCAGAAACTTGGCTGTTCGTGCTACATACCCCTGAGAGTCCATCACACCCTACATTTTCCAAAACAGCATATCTGTTTGAGATGGGGATAGCCACAGGAGACTCCTGTACTACCTGCCTCCCTTTCCTAGAGTTAACCTGACTGTATCTGCGGCTTTTCTCCCTTCCTATAACTGCCATCCATCACACTCCCTAGCTCGTGTAAATTCCTTATTGCTTCTGTCCCTCCAACCAATCCATGCGATCTGATCAGATTCGCAACAAAACACACTTCTTGCAGACAATCATCAGTAAATGGAAACTCTCTCTAAACACTCACATCCAACAGGGAGAGCATCTCACATTACTAAAGGCCATTTTTGCTCCTTCACAATCTACAGACCCAGAAAATGGCACTATCTTATTGCTCTAAAAAAACATTGCTCCAGGCTAACTTAATACTTATGGTTTATATTTTGAAAATTTAATCAAGAGAGATCTCAATATAACTTATAATCAAGAAAGAACTCGCTCTAATCACTATTGTAGACTTACAGCAACGTTATACTTAATACTATTCACTTATCTGTCTTTGTGTTGTGGGCTCTCCCACACAGGTTCCTCCAAGGTCAGCTACTAATTCAGTTATATGGT
Source organism: Chiloscyllium punctatum (assembly GCF_047496795.1). Taxonomy (NCBI): domain Eukaryota; kingdom Metazoa; phylum Chordata; class Chondrichthyes; order Orectolobiformes; family Hemiscylliidae; genus Chiloscyllium; species Chiloscyllium punctatum. Next base: position 37,286,599 of record NC_092786.1, read on the forward strand.
AATTTTTCCTGGACGCACTCCAATGTCCAAACTTACTGGAACTCAAACAGCAACGGGACTAACTGTGCAGATTCGTGCTGTGTCAGACAGCAGCGCAGACTTCTTCCTCTGACCATGTGGTCGCTACCTTTGTCTGCCTTCTCCTTTTTAAAGTGCCGTTGTTTTGATCTTTCATGACTTTGATCCTGAATTTTTTTCAGCTTTAAAGTTCGGTTCAACTTATGAAAAGCTACAGACTTTTAAGGCCAAACACAATGAGGAACATCAATGTAAGATGTCGGACAATCATTAATAAATGTAACTGAGAATTCAGCAGACCCTTCTTTACCACAAGAATGTGGAACTCCCCACCAGGCAGTTGAGACAGGTGACATACACTGATTTAAGTGGAAGCTAAATAAGGACAAGTGAGAAAGGAAAGAAACATTTGAAAAAGAGGGGTGAGAAGATGCTCATGTGAAGCATAAGTACCAGCACAGACCAGATGGGATGAAACGTCTGTTTCTGAAGTGTAATTTATTTCTAGCTTAATGGTTCAAATAGAAAATTCTCCAATTCCCATACCCAATCAAAACAGGAATTTAATATCTGCACAAATATACACATCACAACTGCACAGATTATCATACCAACACATTTGATGAAAATAAGTTTATTGACTGGAATCATCCGTGTCAAGTTTAAAGCCGACTACATTTCAAGAGGGCGGGTCAGTCAACATTACTTGAAAATATATACTTCACACTCCGGGGAGGGAGGGGGGGGACATTATCATCAGAACAGAACATTCATATCAAAACACACACAGTCCCAAACTGCTGGGTCTTTTGGATATTTTCTGCATTCCCACTTTCATAAAATGGTATATTCTGGTTGATGGTTTGAGGATAATTCAACAATCCTGATTTTAAATAACTGCAGGTAAAGATTAATTAATAATATAACAAAGGTAGGTTACACCATCGGTATCCAAACTATTATCTAAAGTTCTCGCAATTTCATCCATGAGCCTAATCATCCTGTTGTGCAATATCCAGATAAGTGAATTTGTACCTCCACCTAACATTTCTTTCTTACAGATTGTCCTGTATAAATTTTGGGGATCAGGTGGTTTATTAAGTGTTGGTGGATTACTACTGGATAAATTCCACGAATAGTTAATGACCACAGCTTGCAAAACAGTTAAGTCATGAGATTTGATTCATGTTTCTTATTCACTCCATCTGGACAGCAAATAACAAGTTAAGTTTCTTCTGCCATTTCCGAATCTTCTTGTAAAATATGTACCATCTTCTCTTCCAATTTCTTTGGTCTCTCTGTTGAAAGAAAATACAAGACTCTCAAATTATCAAAACAAATTAGACTCATTCCCAAATCACTTCTCAACCCCGAAGTTTTTAACTACAAGACAGCATACATTTGATTTGTCAGATTTGTAGGTATTCTTTATATGCCATGAATATCTAAGCAGTCCCAGCCTATTACCTGCATGAGGAGCTTTGATGAGATGGATGTTTTGCTTGACCTCTTTGATGTCTGCTTTTGTCTGTAACTCCTTGCTTTTTTTCAACCTTGGACAGAAAGCAGAATATTCATTATATTAGCAGCAAAGCAGCATCTGTCTCCAGTGTATAAAAGGTGATCACAGGAGACCACGCATGCACAGCTGAGCTAACCCCAGATGCAGTTGGCCATGACAGGAGCTGTACCACTGATATGAACACACAATGGCACGATGTGACGCGTACTGATGTCAGGACACGCAAATGTGCAAAACGGGAAATGTGCGCCCCCACGTGCGCTTGCATGTACACAGCTGCTAACAAAGAAGCGAAGAATGAGATGCGTTCTGAGCTGCGATCCAAGGCCAAGAATTGTAAGCTATCAGATGCATGTTGTGATCCTTCACCTTGATTATACTCAATGCCACTCTAACTTCCCTCCACCATTCTCCTGGGTAAAGAATTCCAAAGCCAAACAACTCTCCAAGAGAAAAGAATTCTCCATCTTAAATAGAGACCCCTTAATTTTAAAATGTGCCCTTAGTTCTAGATTTCCTGACAAGAGGAAGGACAGTCCACCATTCACCCTGTCAGACCCCATCACAGTCCTACATGCTTCAGTAAGATCACCTCTGGTTCTTTTATATTCCAATGAGTATATATCGATTTGTCCAACCAGTGACAACTGCTTCACCTCTGGAATCTGCCTGCTGAACCTTTTCTAAACTGCTAGGAGAAAGTGAGGACAGCAGATGCTGGAGAGTCAGAGTCGAAAAGGGGGGCATTGGAAAAGCACAAGTCAAGCAGCATCCGAGGAGCAGGAGAGTCGAAGTTTCGGGCATAAGCCCTTCATCAGGAATGTGGAGGGGGAAGAGGATGAGAGATAAAGATTAGATTAGATTCTCTACATTGTGGAAACAGGTCCTTCGGCCCAACAAGTTCATACAGACCCTCCGAAGAGTAACCCACCCAGACCCATTGTCCTCTGATTAAGTGACCTAACACTATGGGGCAATTTAGCATGGCCAATTCACCTGAACTGCACATCTTTGGATTGTGGGAGGAAACCGAAGCACCCGGAGGAAACCCATGCAGACACGGGGAGAATATGCAAACTCCACACAGAGTCACCCGAGGCTGGAATTGAAACTGGTATCCTGGTGCTGTGAGGCAGCAGTGCTAATCACTGAGCCACTGTGCTGCCCCAAAATGGAGGGTGGTGCTGGGGATTTGGGAAGGTAGGTGGGAAGACAATAAGTGGAAGTAGTTGGGGGGTGGTGGTAAACAGTGATAGATTTTTTTGGGGGGGTGTAGAGTGGATGGATGGGATTTCCAATCCAAGTTTATGCCTACTTAAGTAAGAACAAAGCTAAACACAGTGCCCCAGGTGCATTCTCTCATTCTGTGTACTGTTGTAGTAAGATAACCCTGGTTTTATATTATCCATCAAAATAAAAAACAACTTTCCATTTGCCTTTCCAATTATTTGTTGTACATCCATACTAACGTTTTTGTGATCAGGACACCACAATTTCCTCTCTATTACAAAACTGCCTGGTTCTGCAATTGGACAATATCTGTTGGATAATCCTGTATATACGAGGAATTACACTGACAACTAATTGTCAGTCAGGATCAGTGTGGTGCACTTACATGGACTGAAAGTTACACAGGGCCCTGTTCTTTGCAGACAGAAAGAACATATCCACACACTGCACCTGTTTAACTGAACAAAACAGGTGACTGTTGCAAGCTGGTTCAAATCTCAGGGCAATACCCTGACCAGAATAAAAGTCACCAGCTTTAAAGGATAACAAAGCCTGCCTGTTAACTGTCAATCAGCACAGATGGGTGCATTTGCTACCCATCAACAGTCCACTTGTTAATTAATCATCACTCTTGTACAGTATACATGTTGGTTTCCCCCTTGAATTTGTATTCTTGTGAAAGCCTTGATGACTGCAAAACCAAAAGCTGTGACCAAATGTGTCCTTTTTTCTCAGCAATATTCGCTATATCCCTTAGCTGACTGATAAATTTAGAAATCAGATTTTGGATCTTGCACTGAAATTGATCAAGAATACCATCAGCTGTAGGTACAAAAATATTCAACTCTGGTTTACTTACTCTAATTATACTGGCAGATATTTGCCATATTTTAGTTTCTTTTGATTTAATCAAATGTTTGTAAGTTCTCAACTTTGTCCCCATTTGATCAGGAAATCAGTTCCAAATGTTCCCATTTAGCTGAAGCTACACAGCATCTCTAAGGTACTGACACAGATTGTGCACAAGGCAATCTACTTTCAACTACCATAACTAGGTTCTGTGACAGCACCTTCATCATAGTTCTAGGCTCAATCTCCACCTTGGAACATAATCTAGCTAAGAACCTATGTAAATTTCTCAGGGATTACCATTTTCCAAACAAGGGGATAAATGGAGAATGCATTTATTTATCAGTTGTGTGTAATAGATTTTATAGTATGACTGCGAGGAGAAAGATCTCCGAAAGTCTTAGCCAACATTCATCCCTCAACTGACACCAAAGAGATTAACTAAAAGCAAAGAGAGCTGGAGAAAGTCAGCAGGTCTGGAAGCATCTGCAGAGAAATGAGGGCTTGCGTTTGGAGTCCAGTATGACTCTTCTCTGAAACCAGATTAGCTGGGCAGATTTTTCATTGCTGTTTGCAAATTCAGTGCCACATTTGCCTAAATAATCTTGACTGTACTTTCAAAACAATGAACTGGCTATGGAAAACTTTGAAGTATGATCAATCGTCAGCAGAGACACAGGGGCTTCCAACGCCTCTTTCTTAGACATATCATCCATCCATAAAATGTGAAACGAATGCAATTTCTTGCTTGGCAACCACCAGGAATATAATGGCACAGAAAACTGGTTATGGTCAGGAAATATTGACAAATTTGATTTAAATTGTAAATATACATGTTATTCTTTAAAACATCTTTTTAAACGCTTAATGCACTCACCTGTTCATAATAAATCTTGCTTGACGCTTCTGTTTGATTTCCTCAACTCTTTTCATTGCCACAACTGTTGAACACAATTTATCATTAACATAAAGCAAATAAACTTCTCCCAAGTGTCCCAACAGCAGCCCTTCAGTTAGGTCAGAAATGGAACAGAGAAATTTGCAAAAGAAATCAATTAAACCAGGCAGAAAGCATTTCCCTGAACCCAATCAAAATGGTTATAAGAGTCACAGAATCCCTAGTGCAGAGAGAGGCCATTTGGCCCATTGAGTCTGTACCAATCCTCAAAGAGTATCCCACTCAAACTCATTACCCACATTGACCGCAGCTAATCCACCTAGCCTACAAAACCCTGCACACTAAATTGCCCACAGTGTATCATTTAGCATCGCCAATCCACCTAACCTATACATCTTCAGACTGTGGGAGGAAACCAAAGCACGCAGCAGAAACCCATGCTGTTCTGAGGAGAATGTACAAATTCCACACTGATAGTCACCCAATATTGGAATCAAACCCAGTTCCCCTGGCGCTGTGAGACTGTACCGCTAATCACCAAGTCACTGTGCCTCCCTAATATACGAAACCCAGCAATTTTCTCACACAATGCAAAGAGAATCTCAATTTTTCATATTTCAAATACAAACCTCTAACTCTGTTGATGATCTATTTTTGTTGTTTTAGCATTCTGTTCATTGCCACTGCCAATACCACTTGCCTTTTTCAAGGGGGAATTACACAAACCAGCCAGTTCCCATGAGTTTAATACATTTATTAATGAAAGCCATGTAACAGTGGCTCATCTACATTGAATCATAGTTGTTAAAAAATGATATTTTAGTTAATAATGCACTGAATACAGCAAATCACAATGGGCTTCAGCAAAGTATCACAATAAAAGATTGCCTAAAAACGTCAATGCTTATTCTTTGCCACAAAGATAAAACCTTTTTAAAATTATGACTACTTGTGTAGTTAGTTTCTTTATTTACACATGAAATACTAAGCTAACTAAAATTATGTAGGTCACACACCTACATTTACACTACTGTACTTTAATCACCTCTGGATCGATAATTTTTGTTAGATGTTGTCGCTGTGTGATTAACATTCTTAACACCGACCAGCACCCCCAGCCCTGCTCCTCACTTCATACATATGCATAAACATCTTATAAACCACATGAGAAGCACTGATCCTCTAGCTTAAGATTGTCACTGATGCAAAGATATGTGAAATGTCAGATAGTTCCACCACTGCAATATTGATTTAATTAAAAGATTTGCTTCAGACTTCCCCAACTGCATATCAGTTTGTTACTGCCCCTTAATCAAAAAGATTACTCTAGTATCAAAATGGAAACTCAATATTAAACAGGTTGAACAACTCATCAGATCCATCAAAATCACCGCTGTGACCCACAGATTCCCAATAAATTCCAAACACAAGACCTACTTACCTGACTTAGACCACAGTTCTCTCTGGTACTTGACTGGCACATTTCTACGTTTTTCAAATTCAAATGAGTTATCCTATAAAAAAACATCAAATGTCAAGATCAACAAGTAAAAAGGAACAGGAGGTAAAGGTAGATAGATTTTGAGAGAAACTGCTTCATACGCACCACAGTCAATTCTTTGCCAGCTGATTTCCTAAAGGCCTTTGTCCACCTGACCTTTCTTGGGTTACGCTTCTTCTTAAAGTTCTTATGACACTTCGATCTGCAGAATCTGAAAATCTGCAAGAACAAGAAAGTTTAACTCTTGACAAGTGCAATGTTGCCCACAGAAAGCCACGACAAAGTGAATTCCATTTGGAACATCAGTGACGCTACAGACTCAGGAACCCACAACCTGACACTTATTCAGTAGTCAAAGTGAGCAATGTAGGTGATACAGTGTGACAAGTAACTATATAATGGAAACATCCCAGTGAGATATCACCAGCAGAATGGTGATGCAAAACAGAAATGCTCAATTTACATAGTAAATGTTGCTGATAAATGTATAATAATTGGGCAGTTACTTCTCTTGTCCCTCCTAAATCAGAAAATGAGGGCAATTGGAAAATCAAACCAGAAACAGCAATTAATCTCAAACTAGTAACAAGAACTCGAATGAAATAAAGAACTGGACAGACTAAGTAGAAAAATATCAAATCGAGCACGTACTTTAGCAGTTCGGCAAGCCAAGATCTCAACTGCCCTCAAGAGAAATACTTAGGGTATGCCAAGTTGACAACAACTAATTAATTAAACCATATTCATATTTCAAACAAAACAATGTTCACATAATAATTGAATGACATGCTCCCTTGATTTATAATAATCGAAAACGTCAAAGCTGTGCACGGGAGCAGAGGGCAGATTTCACACAATACCATCGAAAAGCAAAATACTGTGGATGCGGGAAATCTGAACCGTGGGTTAAAACAGAGTTAAATGTTATGGGTTGGGCAATTTTTCAGTAAAGCTGTACTGTCAAACAAACTGAAGATTGAACAGCTTTCCTTCACGGACCTCAGCTTTTCCAACATTTCACTCAAAACAACGTTGAATGAATAAAAGATTAATCCCTTCAACACTTCAATAATCTGTACATTTGAATTTTCAGAAGGTATCTTATAAGATGCCATATATTAGGCTGTTTAATAACAGTCCATGTTGTTGGAATAGTATATTAGCATAGATAGAGCATTTGCTAAGTAATAGAAGAGAATTGATATAAGGGGGATGTTTTCAGGATACCAACCTAGTGGAATAGCACAGGAATCAGTGCTACAGCCATGATTATTTATGACATATTTTAATTATGTGGACAGGGAGCGTGAATCAGCAATAGTCAAGTTTGAGGATAATACACAAATTGGTGGGAAGACAAGTGGTGAAGATGACACAAAGAGTCTGCAGAGGGATACAGACTAGTTAAGCAAGGGCACACAAACATGGCAGACAGAATATAATGTGGGAAAATGGGAGTTTATGCACTACGGATGGAAGAATAAAAGAGTTGACTATGATTTAAATGGAGAAAGACTGCAGAAAGCTACAACAAAGTGATTTAGGAGTCCTCATCCAAGTCTCAAATAAAGTTAACATCCAGGCTAGTAGGGAATGTAACTGATATACTGGCCTTTATTTGAAAGAGAATGAAGTATAAAAGTAGGGAGGTTTTGCGAAAACAACATGGTGGCTCAGTGGTTAGTAGTGCTGTCTCACAGAGCCAAGGACCCGGGTTCAATTCCAGCCTCTCACTGTCTGTGTGGAGTTTGCACATTCTCCAGAGGTCTTCGTGGGTTTCCTCCCACAGTCCAAAGATGTGCAGGTTAGGTGGATTCGCCATGCTAAACTGCCCATTATATTCATGGGATGTGTACGTTAGGAGCATTAGTCAGGGTAAATGTAGAGTAATAGGATCGGGGAATGGGTCTGGGTGGGTTCCTCTTCGGAGGGTCAGTGTGGACTTGTTGAGCTGAAGGGGCTGTTTCCACAATGTAGGGATTCTATGAACACAAGACACTATTCGGCCCACAGACAGAACACTGTGAACAGTCTTATCTAAAGAAAGATATACTGGTATTGAAAGCAGTCTAGAGAAGGTTCATAAGGCTCATACCAGGAATGGAATTACTGTCTTATGAGAAGAGGTTGAGTAGGTTAGCCCTATACTCATTGGAATTTAGAAGAATGACCATCAATATTATTGAAACTTTGAAAGATTCTCAGGAGACATTTAAGGAAGATGCAGGAAAGTTGCTCGTGGGAGTCGAGAACAAGCGGATAATCTTGGAATAAGGGGTCACACATTTGAGACAAAGATGAGGAGGAATTTATTCTCTCAGAGGGTACTGAACTATGGATGTCTTTACCTGAGACAGCTGTTAAGGCTGGATCATTAAGTATATTCAATCTCAAAGTGAGATGTGCAGCAGACCCTTCCGTCCAACACATCCATGCCAACCAGATATCCCAATCCAATCTAGTCCCATTTGCCAGCACTTGGCCCATATCCCTCTAAACCCTTTCTATTCATATACCCATCCAGATGCTTTTTAAATGTTGGAATTGTACCAGCCATGGAATTATGAACCAGTGAGCCTGACGTCGGTGGTGATGGAATCCTAAGGGACAGGATGTTTATATATTTGTCAATGACTGATTCGGGATAGTCAACATGGCTTTGCGCGTGGGAAATCATGTCTCACAAACTTGACTTGACTTTCTTTGAAGCAGCAGCAAAGAGGAATGATGAGGGCAGAGCGGTAGATGTGATCTATATGGACTTCAGTAAGGCGTTCGAAAAGGTTCCCCATGGGAGACTGGTTAGTAAGGTTAGATCTCATGGAATACAGGGAGAACTAGCCATTTGGATACAGAACTGGCTCAAAGATAGAAGACAGAGGGCGGTGGTGGAGGGTTGTTTTTCAGACTGGAGGCCTGTGAACAGTGGAGTGCCACAAGGATCGGTGCTGGGTCCACTACTTTTCATTATTTATATCAATGGTTTGGATGTAAGCATAAGAGGTACAGTTAATAAGGTTGCAGATGACATCAAAATTGGAGGTGTAGTGGACAGTGAAGAAGGTTACCTCATATTACAATGGGATCTTGATCACATGGGCCAATGGGCTGAGAAGTGGCAGATGGAATTTAATTCAGATAAATGCGAGGTGCTGCATTTTGGGAAAGCAAATCATAGGAGGACTTGTACACTTAATGGTAAGGTCCTAGGGAGTGTTGCTGAACAAAGAGACCTTGGAGTGCAGGTTCATAGCTCCTTGAAAGTGGAGTCGCAGGTAGATAGCAAAGTGAAAACGGAGTTTGCATGCTTTCGCTTATCAGTCAGGGAATTGAGTACAGGGATTGGGAGGTTATGTTGTGGCTATACAGGACATTGATTAGGCCACTGGTGGAATACTGCATGAAATTCTGGTCACCTTCCTATCGGAAAGATGCTGTGAAACTTGAAAGGGTTCAGAAAACATTTACAAGGATGTTGCCAGGGTTAGAGGATTTGAGATATAGGAGAGGTTGAATAGGCTGGGGCTGTTTTCCCTGGAGTGTCGGAGGCTGAAGGGTGACCTTATAGAGGTTTATAAAATCCTGAGGGGCATGGATAAGATAAATAGACAAAGTCTTTTCCCTCGGGTGAGGGAGTCCAGAACTAGAAGGCATAAGTTTAGGGTAAGAGTGGAAAGATATAATAGAGACTTAAGGGGCAAATATTTCATGCAGAGAGTGGTACGTCTGTGGAATGAGCTGCCAGAGGAAGTGGTGGAGGCTAGTATAATTGCAACATGTAAAAGGCATCTGGATGGGCATATGAATAGGAAGGGTTTGGAGGGAAATGGGCCGGGTGCTGGCAGGTGGGACTAGATCAGGTTGGGATATCTGGTCAGCATGGACGAGCAGGACCAAAGGGTCTGTTTCTGTGCTGCACATCTCTATGACTTCCTCTGGCAGCTCATTACATACACACACCACCCTCTCTGTATGAAAAGGTTGCCCCTTAGGTCCCTTTTACATCTTTCCCATCTCACCCTAAACCCTATGCCCTCCAGTTCTGGACTCCTCCACCCAGGGGAAAAGACCTTGTCTATTTACCCTATCCATGCCCCTCATGATTTTATAAACCTACATAATGCCACCCTGCAGCCTCCAACGCTCCAGGGAAAACAGCCCCAGCCTAATCAGTCTCGCCCTATAGCTCAAACCCTCGAATCCTGGCAACATCCTTGTAAATCTTCGTTATGAACCTTTTCAAATTTCATAACACCCTTCCTATAAGAGAGAAACCAGTATTGCACATAATATTCCAAAAGTGGCCTAACCAAGGTCCTGAACAGCTGTAACATGACCTCCCAACTCCTCTACTCAACACAATCTGAGACAGATTTTTAATCGACAAAGGAATCAAGCGTTATGGGGAAAATTGGCATGAGGATTACCAGCTCAGCCATGATCTCATTGAATGGTGAGTAGACCCGATGGGCTGAATAGTCTACTTCTGATCTTAATCTGAACACATTGTAGTGCTGTAGATTGCATCACACACAGAGCAAGGACCTAAATTACAACATGATATACATTCAGGTCAAAATTCAGGATTTCCCCCCCTATCAGCATTATGGATCCAACTGCACGAAATGTACGGCAACAGACCGAGAAGGCAATTCACCACTATAGTCCCAAAGGCAAGTAAAAATTGACAATAAATGATGGCCCAGCCAGTGATGTGCATATCCTATGAGTAGACAAAAACTGGTTCCATGACACACTGAACCAGTGCATTCCAGAACATAACCATACAAAATGTATTCATGCAAATGCAATGAAATGCAAGTTAAAATTCTAACTGTACACAATCAAGCCACATTAAGTGTCAGTCAGAGTTCAGTTGGTAGCACTGTCATAGATCTGTACAGCACAGAAACAGATCCTTTCATCCAACTCATTCATGCTGACCAGGTATGATGAACCAATCTAGTCCTATTTGCCAGTATATGGCCCATGTCCCCCTAAATCCTTCCTACGCTGCTTGGGAGGATTTAAACTTGTGGAGGGAGGAGGGGGGGGTGCACACAGCAGGGAGAGAATTGGTGGTGGGACCCAGGGAGATGGTGCAGAAAAAGATCCAATCTGAGACTGGTACAATTGAGAACAAAGGCAAGTCACAACCAGGGCTGACAGGGACAGAGCAGAGAACAAGGTCGAACTGATAAATTAAACTGCATTTATTTCAATGCAAGGGGCCTAACACGGAAGACAGATAAACTCAGGGCATGGTTCGGGACTGGGATATCACAGCAATTACAGAAACATGGTTCAAGGATGGACAGGACTTGCAGCTTAATGTTCCAGGAAAGAAATGCTACAGGAAGGACAGAAAGGGAGGCAAGGGGGGGGAGGTGGTGGCATTTTTGATAAGGGATAGCCTTACAGCTGTACTGGGGAAGGATATTCCAGGAAATACATCCAGGAAAGTAATTTGGGTGGAACTCAGAAATAAGAAAGGAATGATCACCTGATTGGGATTGTATTATAGACACCCCTCTAATAGTCAGGGGGAAATTGAGAAACAGATTTGTAAGGAGATCTCAGTTATCTGTAAGAATAATAGGGTGGTTATGGTAGGGAATTTTAACTTTCCAAACATAGACTGGGACTGCCATAGTGTTAAGGGTTTAGATGGGGAGGTATTTGTTAATTGTGTACAAGAAAATTTTCTGATTCAGTATGTGGATGTACCTACTAGAGAAGGTGCAAAACTTGACCTACTCTTGGGAAATAAGGCAGGGCAGGTGACTGAGGTGTCAGTGGGGGAGCACTTTGGGGCCAGCGACCACAATTCTATTAGATTTAAAATAGTGATGGAAATGGATAGACCAGATCTAAAAGTTGAAAGTCTAAATTGGAGAAAGGCCAATTTTGACGGTATTAGGCAAGAACTTTCAAAAGCTGATTGGGGGCAGATGTTGACAGGTAAAGGGACGGCTGGAAAATGGGAAGCCTTCAGAAATGAGATAACAAGAATCCAGAGAAAGTATATTCCTGTCAGGGTTTGGTTAAGAAAAAGAAGGAAGCACCTTTCAGGTATAGACAAGATAGATTGGTTGAATCCTTAGAAGAGTATAAAGACAGTAGGAGTATACTTGAGAGAAATCAGGAGGGCAAAAAGGGGACATGAGATAGCTTTGGGAAATAGAGTTAAGAAGAATCCAAATGGTTTTTACAAATACATTAAGGACAAAAGGGTAACTAGGGAGAGAACAGGGCACCTCGAAGATCAACAAGGTGGCCTTTTTGTGGAGCAGCAGATGGGGGAGATACTAAATGAGTATTTTGCATTAGTATTTACTGTGGAAAAGGACATGGAAGATATAGAATTAGGGAAATAGATGGTGACATCTTGAAAAATGTCCAGATTACAGAGGAGGAAGTGCTGCATGTCTTGAAATGCATAAAAGTGGATAAATCCCCAGGACCTGATCAGGTGTACCCGAGAACTCTGTGGGAAGCAAGGGAAGTGATTGCTGGGTCTCTTGCTGAGATATTTGTATCATCAATAGTCACAGGTGAGGTGCCGGACAACTGGAGGTTGGAAAACATGATGCAACTGTTTAAGAAAGGTGGTAAGGACAAGCCAGGGAACTACAGACCAGCCTGACGTCAGTGGTGGGCAAGTTGTTGAAGGAACTCCTGAGGGACACGATGTACATGTGTTTGGAAAGGCAGGGGCTGATTAGGGACAGTCAACATGGCTTTGTGCGTGGGAAATCATGTCTCACAAACTTGACTGAGTTTTTTTGAAGAAGTAACAAAGAGGATTGATGAGGGCAGAGTGGGAGATGTGATCTATATGGACTTCAGTAAGGCTTCGAAAAGGTTCCCCATGAGAGACTGGTTAGCAAGGTTAGATCTCATGGAACACAGGGAGAACTAGCCATTTGGATACAGAACTGGCTCAAAGGCAGAAGACAGAGAGCGGTGGTGGAGGGTTGCTTTTCAGACTGGAGGCCTGTGAACAGTGGAGTGCCACAAGGATCGGTGCTGGGTCCACTTCTTTTCGTCATTTATATAAATGACTTGGATGTGAGCAGAAGAGGTATAGTTAGTAAGTTTGCAGATGACACCAAAATTGGAGGTGTAGTGGACAGCGAAGAAGGTTACCTCAGATTACAACAGGATCTTGATCAGATGGGCCAATAGGTTGAGAAGTGGCAGATGGAGTTTAATTTAGATAAATGTGAGGTGCTGCATTTTGGGAAAGCAAATCTTAGCAAGTCTTATACACTTAATGGTAAGGTTCGAGGGAGTGTTGCTGAACAAAGAGACCTTGGAGCGCAGGTTCATAGCACCTTCAAAGTACAGTCGCAGGTAGATAGGATAGTGAAGGCGGCATTTGGTATGCTTTCCTTTATTGGTCAGGGTATTGAGTACAGGAGTTGGGAGGTCATGTTGTGGCTGTACAGGACATTAGTTAGGCCACCTTTGGAATATTGCATGCAATTCTGGTCTCCTTCTTATCAGAAGGATGTTGTGAAACTTGAAAGGGTTCAGAAAATATTTACAAGGTGTTGCCAGATTTGGAGGATTTAAGCTAGAGGGAGAGGTTGAATAGGCTGGGGCTGTTTTCCCTGGAGTGTCGGAGGCTGAGGAGTGACGTTATATAGAGGTTTATAAAATCATAAGGAGCATGGATAGGATAAATAAACAAAGTCTTTTCCCTGCGGTGAGGGAGTCCAGAACTAGAGGGCATAGGCTTAAGGTAAGAGGGGAAAGATATAAAAGAGACCTAAGGGACAACTTTTTCATGCAGAGAGTAGTACTTTTATGGAATTAGCTGCCAGAGGAAGTGGTGGAGGCTAGTACAACTGCAACATTTAAAAGGCATCTGGGTCAAGTGCTGGCAGGTGGGACTAGATTAGGTTGGGATATCTGGTCGGCATGGACGAATTGGACCGAAGGGTCTGTTTCCGTGCTGTACATCTTTATGACTCTACAACTCGTGCCCATACAGATGCCTTTTAAATGTTGTAATTGTGCTAGCCTCCACCACTTCTTCTGGTAGCTCATTCCATACAAACACCACAACCCTTAATTTTTTAAAAAATCTATCCCCTCTCACCTTAAACCTCTGCTCTCTAGTTTTGGTCTCTTCTACCCTGGGAAAAACACCTTGTCTAGTGACTCTACATATGCTGAGTATATATCCCTCCTGATTTTATAAACCCCTAAGGTCACCCCTCAGCCTCCAAAGCTCCAGGGAAAATAGCCCCGGCCGTATTCTGCCTCTCCCTATAGCTCCTTGAAACCACGACCTCCTGGCTCACAAATCTGTCTTTAAACACCTAAGCACAAAACTGCAGATTCAAACTTCAGTCTGAGTTGTAACTTTCAAATCTGACATTAAACTCGTCACCTCTTTCATGTGGACGAAAAAGATCCAACTATTCTGAAGGTGAGTAGTGGAATAATCTCTGGTATTACCCTAGTGACACAAGCAAATTAAATGGATCATTCTCAAATTTCTGCGTGGGGGCTCTTGTTGGTCTAACAGTGGCAACAACTACAACCTCAAACTGGTAGCTCACTGACTTGTGATTCCTTTCAATAGATCGTGTGAAAGGCGCTATATAAATGCAAGTGTGTGTTGCCCACAACATGTCGCCGAGCAAAGGCGCAGCGTGCCCCCGCCAAGTTCTGATCACTATACCGTCTTCTCCCGGATCTTTCCCCGGCAGGTCCCAGCCTCTCACGATGATGCCGGGCTCTCCAGGCCGACAGCTACGGCGAGGTGCCCGAGGCCTGGGCCCAGTCTCTCCGACTGTCCCCATCCCAACACCCGCCCATCCCCGCCTCACCTTACAGTCATTGCGGACGAACATCATGCCGTGACCCGGATACACCGGCGCCGAGCAAAAGTAACACTTTTCGATGCGCATTTTCGCCCCGGCTTGTAGTTGACCGCGCGGTTCCCCGACACCGGCCTCCCGCTGCCCTCACTCGCAGCAAAATGGCCGAACAGTCCCGGGGCACCGCGGCACAGCGCCCCCTACAGTCCCGGAGGACAGCAGCACGGTGCCCCTGTGTCCGGGAGGACCGCGGCACAGCGCCCCCTACAGTCCCGGAGGACAGCAGCACGGTGCCCCTGTGTCCGGGAGGACCGCGGCACAGCGCCCCCTACAGTCCCGGAGGACAGCAGCACGGTGCCCCTGTGTCCGGGAGGACCGCGGCACAGCGCCCCCTACAGTCCCGGAGGACAGCAGCACGGTGCCCCTGTGTCCGGGAGGACCGCGGCACAGCGCCCCCTACAGTCCCGGAGGACAGCAGCACGGTGCCCCTGTGTCCGGGAGGACCGCGGCACAGCGCCCCCTACAGTCCCGGAGGACAGCAGCACGGTGCCCCTGTGTCCGGGAGGACCGCGGCACAGCGCCCCCTACAGTCCCGGAGGACAGCAGCACGGTGCCCCTGTGTCCGGGAGGACCGCGGCACAACGCCCCCTACAGTCCCGGAGGACAGCAGCACGGTGCCCCTGTGTCCGGGAGGACCGCGACACAGCGCCCTCTACAGTCCCGGAGGACAGCAGCACGGTGCCCCTGTGTCCGGGAGGACCGCGACACAGCGCCCTCTACAGTCCCGGAGGACAGCAGCACGGTGCCCCTGTGTCCGGGAGGACCGCGGCACAGCGCCCTCTACAGTCCCGGAGGACAGCAGCACGGTGCCCCTGTGTCCGGGAGGACCGCGGCACAGCGCCCTCTACAGTCCCGGAGGATGGCAGCATAGTGTCTCTATGTTCGGGATTGATTGTCTGCTTTTCAATGTATAATTTCAGTTACATCACACTGTAAATTTTTGCTATAAATTCTGTGTGTTAGGATTGAGCCCTCCACTATCACCTGATGATGGAGTGACACTTTGAAAGCTAGTGTGCTTCCAATTAAACCTGTTGGAAACTTTGTACACCCCAGTCCAACACCAGCATCTCCAAATTTTGATCGGGAGGACCACAGGACAGCACTCCCTACAGTTCCAGAGGACAGCAGCACAGCGCCCCTGTGTCCAGGAGGACTGTGGGACAGTGCCTTCTACAGTCCCAGAGGATGGCAGCACAGCGCACCTGTGTCGGGGAGGACCACAGGTCATCGCCCTCTACAGGCCCGGAGGACAGCTGCATAATGCCCCTATGTCTGGGAGGACGGCAGGACAGCGCCCTCTACATTCTCGGAGGATGGCAGCACTGCACCCATGTGTCCGGAAGGGCCGCAGGACAGCACCCTCTACAGTCCTGGAGAACAGTAGCACAGCGCCCCCGTTGTCTAGGAGGACCACAGGACAGCACCCATACAGTCCCAGAGAACAGCAGCACAACACCCCTGTGTCCAGGAGGACCACGGGACAGCATTCTCTATAGTCCGGAGGACAGCATCACAGCACCCCCAATAGTCCTGGAGCACCGCCGGCCAATGTCCCCTTCCGTCCCAGAGAACCTAGAGTCCTGGAGAAGCTTGGGACAGTGCCCCCTACAGTCCTAAAGGACCGCATCCCCTCACCCTTCTCTGCTGCGAGGAATGATGTGGAGGTGCTGGTGTTGGACTGGGGTGGACAAAGTTAAAAATCATACAACACCAGGTTATAGTCCAACAAGTTTAATTGGAACTCTAGCTTCCGGTGCACTGCTCCTTCATTGGCCTGCTGTGGTGCAGGATCATAAGACACAAAAATTATAGCAAAAGATTACAGAGTCATCCAACTGAAATTACATATTGAACAAATCCTTCTTTACAGTCAGTTTTGAAATGTTGAAATTCCTTACTATTATACTGTATTACTTTTTCCCATCTCTGAGTTTTGCTTATGTTGGTGAAGATTCGTGGGGACAGGATTTACTCACACCTGAAAAAATATGGAATTGGTAGCAATAGGCAGAATGGCTTTGTGCAGAGAAGGTCATGACTCACAAACATGATTGAGTTCTTTGAGGAAATGACAAAGATAATTGAAGAGGGCAGGACTGTAGGTGTTGCCTATATGGACTTTAGCAAGGGTAGATTTTGTCTATGTGGACTCCAGCAAGGCTTTTGATAAGGTCCCTCATGGCAGGTTGGTACAAAAGGTGAAGTCACATGGGATCCACAGTGAGCTGGTAAAACGAGTACAGAACTGGCTTAGTCATAGAAGACAGAGGGTTAAAGGATATTTTTCTGTCTGGAGATCTGTGACTAATGGTGTTCTGCAGGTGTCAGAGCTGAGACCCCTGTTGTTTGTGATATAAATGATTTGGAGGAGAATATAAGTGGCCTGATTAGTAAGTTTGGGGACGACACAACCACTGGGGGAGCTGCAGATAGTGAGGGAGATTGCCAGAGGATACAGCCAGATATAGATTGGCTGTAGACTTGGGCATAGAAATGTTAGATGGATTTAATCCTGAGAAATGTGAGGTGATGCACTTTGGAAGATCTAATGCAGGAGGGAGGTATGCAGTAAATGACAGAACACTTAGTAGCATCAACATACAGAGAGATCTTGATGTACAGGTTCACAGTTCCCTGAAAGCGGTAACACAGGTCAAGAAGGCATGTAGTATACTTACCTTCATTGGTCAGAGCATAGAGTGTAAAGATTGGCAAATCATGTTACAGCTGTACAGAACTTAGACAACACTTAAATATTGTGTCCAGTTCTGATTACCACACTAAAGGAAAGATGTGCAGATTTTGGAGAGGGTACAGAAACAGTTTACCAGAATTTTGCCTGGTTTTAAGAGTACTAGCTATGAGGAGAGATTGGACAAACTTGGTTTGTTTTCACTTGAACATTGAAGAATGAGGGGGCAACCTGATAAAAATTTACAAAATTATGAGAAGGCATAGATAGAATGGATAATTGGAGTCTTTTTCCCAGGGTAGAAACATCACTTACCAGAGGACATAGATATAAAGTAAAAGGGGATAATTTAAAGAAGATGTGAGAGGCAAGTATTTTAGACAAAGGGTGGAACGTGCCCCCAGAGGAAGTGGTGAAAGCCAATCCAATAGTAACATTTAAGAAGCATCTTTATAGATATATGACTAGTCAGGGAATAGCAGGATATGGACCATGTAGAAGCAATAGGTTTTTAGTTTAGAAAGGCATCATGTGTTAGCTCAATCCTGGGGGCCAAAGGCCTCTTCCTGTCCTTTACTGTTCCTTTATATATCTGTCTTCCTATCTATTCCTGTCTGGGTGGCAGTCTTTAGAACACCCTCAACAAAATGATTGCCTTTTTTGTTATTAAGTTCTACCCATATGACCTCATTTGAGGAAACTTCTAAGATACCATTCCTCCTCACTGCAGTAATTGGCTCCTTAATCAATATTGTGACACCACTTCCTCTTTTACAATCAGGCTGGAGGACCTCAGGACAGCACCTCCAACAGGTCTGGAGGACCAACACTCACAGCATGGTGCCCTTAATTAACTTGGAGGATCACAGCGCAGCCCTGCCAATGAGGTAAAAACAATAACTGCAGATACTGGAAACCAAATTCTGGATTAGTGGTGCTGGAAGAGCACAGCAGTTCAGGCAGCATCCAACGAGCAGCGAAATCGACGTTTCGGGCAAAAGCCCTTCATCAGGAATAAAGGCAGTGAGCCTGAAGCGTGGAGAGATAAGCTAGAGGAGGGTGGGAGTGGTGAGAGAGTAGCATAGAGTACAATGGGTGAGTGGGGGAGGGCATCCCTTCCCACGTGGTTAAAGATGCCCTCCAACGCATCTCATCCACATCCCGCACCTCCGCCCTCAGACCCCACCCCTCCAACCGTAACAAGGACAGAACGCCCCTGGTGCTCACCTTCCACCCTACAAACCTTCGCATAAACCAAATCATCCGCCGACATTTCTGCCACCTCCAAAAAGACCCCACCACCAGGGATATATTTCCCTCCCCACCCCTTTCCGCCTTCCGCAAAGACCGTTCCCTCCGTGACTGCCTGGTCAGGTCCACACCCCCCTATGACCCACCCTCCCATTCTGGCACTTTCCCCTGCCACCGCAGGAACTGTAAAACCTGTGCCCACACCTCCTCCCTCACCTCTATCCAAGGCCCTAAAGGAGCCTTCCAAATTGATCAAAGTTTTACCTGCACATCCACTAATATCATTTATTGTATCCGTTGCTCCCGATACAGTCTCCTCTACATTGGGGAGACTGGGCGTCTCCTAGCAGAGCGCTTTAGGGAACATTTCTGAGACACCCGCACCAATCAACCAAACCGCGCCGTGGCCCAACATTTCAACTCCCCCTCCCACTCTGCAGAGGATATGGAGGTCCTGGGCCTCCTTCACCACCGCTCCCTCACCGCCAGACGCCTGGAGGAAGAATGCCTCATCTTCCACCTCGGAACACTTCAACCCCAGGGCATCAATGTGGACTTCAACAGCTTCCTCATTTCCCCTTCCCCCACCTCATCCTAGTTTCAAACTTCCAGTTCAGCACTGTCTCCTTGACTTGTCCGGACTTGTCCAACCTGCCTAGCTCCTTTTCCACCTATCTACTCCACCCTCCCCTCCCTGACCTATCACCTTCATCTCCTCCCCCACTCACCTATTGTACTCTATGCTACTCTCTCCCCACCCCCACCCTCTTCTAACTTAAATCTTCCAGCACCACTAATCCAGCCCTGCCAATGGCCTGCCCACTAAAAGCTCAGGAGGACTACAACATAGTGCACCCCACAGGCCTAGAGGACCACTACACAGTACTCCCATAGGGTTCTGAGGATGCAGCACAGAACCCCTGACAGGCTCAGATGTTGTTGTATCTCTGTCCTGTCTCCTGAACATCAATTGCAATTTGTCCACTTCTTCAGCAGTGAACTTAAAATTTCTTCCAGTGCAAACTAGACTTTAAAAATGTGTTTTCTAGATTCAAGCTTCTTATTCTATGCCCTGCATTTGTCAAAGTGTTCAATGGCTTTCTATTGCTACCAAGAGCAACAGGCAAGCAATGACCCCACCCTTTCTGATGACTTTGAAAAGTGGTGTCTCAGTCAACTCAGCAAACAATGAAGTCACTTCCAGTGCAGAGGCTGGCACAGACAACCACAAAAGCCAGATCAGGGTCTCATGTTGAGTTGAAATAAATGCAACAGTTATCCATGGCTTTGTAAGGTCAGATAGTCTCGACAGATTCATAACCAAAGGGCACTAACTACAGCCAGACAGTTGTCGTGCAAACAAGTGAAACATTAAACTCTTATAAATGTACATAATGCTTCTTATCCTGAATTATAATTGCTGCCAAGATTACATTTGAATTTCCATTTCTTTCCCCACTGTATGTACACTGACACTGGTTTATGTTCAAAGGGGTGATGTCATTTGGACATTTGACTGAAACAGTCACTGATTCTAAATTAGGTTTGTGCTAATTGATTATAATTGTGATGAATATTAAGCTTATTACAAAATATTAAAAGCAATTGTCAAAATAGGTACACCTGCTGCAATGGACCATGATGGTGACGGCATTTGCTACTTCCTTGTTGCTAATATTTACGTAAAAGGAAGACATGAGTCTTATAAAAATGACAGAGATTGAATCCTGAATACTGCCCTTTCAATAAATTATTCCACTCCCTTAAGGTTCTCCAAACAGCCCTAGCAGTGGGTTTTTACTGCACTGCAATGTTCTACGTTCTATATATGTTCTATAAAGGAAATGACCATGCAGCTTAACAGAGGGTGTTTACATAATTTATAAAGTTTATGCAGTTAATTGTTTCTTAGAAAACACCTCATACCTGATTTACAATTCTCCACACAGCCTGAAGTAAGAGCTGCCCAGTAGGGGGCCTCACTGTTTCAGTTCTTTCCGTGCTCTCGAGCTTGTGAATGGAATTCAGGACAGAGCAGTCATGAGGCTAGATGCAAGTCCCATTGATAGCTATCATAGAACTGATTTCATTTCACTGCATTTTTAGCTTTTCTTATTGGTGACTCAGTGATTAGCACTGCTGTATCACAGCACCAGGGACCCAGGTTTGATTCCACCCTTGGGCAACTGTCTGTGTGGAGTTTGCACATTCTCCCTGGGTCTGCGTGGGTTTCCTCCAGGTGCCAAGGTTTCCTTCCACACTCCAAAGATGTGCAGGTTAGGTAGATTGGCCGTGCTAAATTTCCCCATAGTATCCAAGCATGTGCAGACTAGGTAGGTTAGCCATGGGAAATGCGGGGTTACAGGGATACGATAGTGGGATGGGTCTGGATAGGATGCTCTTTGGAAGGTTGGTATGGACTCAATGGGCTGAATGGCCTCCTTCTACACTGTAGGGATTCTATGATACGATTTCTAAGATTCATTTACTGAGTAAACCCATAACCACGAGTCATTGTTTATTATCAGTAGTAGACATGGCAACAGAAGGCGAATTGATGCTTTGTCTGTTATGATTCTGATACTGGCCAATGGAGTCAAACTGCTGCCACATGTGAGGTTGAGGTTGATCCCCAACAGTTAAACTCCTGATCAATGTACTCATGACTCTGTAGGAGCCACATTCATAGTTTCTTCAATCCAATTTGTGTAAGTTCAAGAAAGTAAGTGTCATGTGAAAAGGCTTGCTTCTGATTCGGAAAAGGATATTTCAAGACAAGCAGGTTTTAACAGTTGCAACTTTATAGTTTTCAAATAGGGAAGCATCTTAAACCACGATTCTTAATGACTTTGATACACTGGATTGGTTGGAAACAGCCTTTATTTAGATTAGATTACCTACAGTATGGAAACAGATCATTTGGTTCAACAAGTCCAAAGAGTAACCCATCCAGACCAATTCCCTTACCCTATATTTACCCCTGACTAATGCACCTAACACCATGGGCAATTTAGCAAGACTACTTCACCTGACCTGCACATCTTTCGGATTGTGGGAGGAAACTGGAGCACCCGGAGGAAACTCATGCAGACACAGGGAGAATGTGCAAACTCCACACAGGCAATCGCCTGAGGTGAGAGTCGAACCTGGGTCCCTGGTGCTATGAGGTAGCAGTGCTGACCGCTGAGACACCATGCCCCCCTAAATATATTGGTTTAAGCCATGTCCGGGAGACCACAGTCACTATTTCTTTAAATTCATTCACAGGATGAGGGCATCACTAGCTACTCCAGTATTTATTGCCCATAGGACAGTTAAGAGATAACCACATTGTTGTGGGTCTGTTGTAGGCCAAATCAGATAAGGATGGCAGATTCCTTTCCGAAAGGACATCAGTGAACCAGATAAGATTTTTCTGACAATCAACAATTGTTTCATGATCATCATCCGCTTTTATTTCAGAATTTATTGAATTCAATTTCAACTCCATGGCAGGATTTGAAGTTAGGCCACCAGAACATTACCTGGGCCTCTGGATTAATAGTCTAATGATAATACCACTTTGCGATTGCCACTGGAATTAACCCTGTGCAACTTTCTCTCAGATATCCTCAAGGTGACTCATCTTTCTTATTTTATCAATTGGAGACTGTGAAACTTCTTAAGCTTGCAACCTCCTCTGAAATATTCCTAGAAGTGCTTTTCATCATTAATATAAATGGTTTGAATGTGAATATAGGAGGTGTGGTAAGTAAGTTTGCAGAGGACACCAAAATTGGTGGTGTTATGGACAATAAAGTAGGTTGTCTCAGAGTACAACAGGACCTTGACCAGATGGGCCAATGGGCCAAGGAGTGGCAGATGGAATTAAATTTAGATAAATCGAAGGTATTGAATTTTGGAAAGGCAAATCAGGGCAGGACTTATACAGTTAATGGTAAGGTCCTCAGGAGTGTTGCCAAACAAAGAGATTTAGGGGTGCAGGTGCATAGTTCCTTGAAAGTGGAAGTTGCAGGTACACAGGTTGGTCAGGAAGGCAGTCTTGCTTTCATTGGTCAGTGTACTGAGTATAGGAATGTGGCGCTGGAAAAGCACAACAGGTCAGGCAGCATCCAAAGAGCAGGAGAGTTGATGTTTCAAACATAAGCCCATCATCATTCCTTCATGAATGATGCTGCCTGACTTGCTGTGCTTTTCCAGTGTCACATTTTTCAATTCTAATATTCCAGCCTCTGCAGTCCTCACTTTCTCCTGAGTGTAGGAGTTGGGAGGTCATGTTGCATCTGGACAGGACATTGGTGAGGCTATTTTTAGAATACTATATTCAATTCTAGTCTCCCTGCTGTAGGAAAGATGTGGTGAAACTTAAAAGGGTTCAGAAAAGGTTTACAAGAATGTTGCCAGGATTGGAGGGTTTGAGCTGCAAGGAAAATCTGTAGCTTTCTTCCCTGGAGCATTGGATGCTGAGGGGTGACCTAATGGAGGTTTATAAAATCGTGAGGGGCATGGATAGGGTAAATAGCCAAGGTCTTTTGCCCAGGGTGGGGTAATCAAAGACTAAAGGCATAGGTTTAAGGTGAGAGGGGAAAGATTTAAAAGGGGCCTGAGAGGTAACTTTTTCACACAGAGATTGGTGCTGTTATGGAACGAGCTGCCAGAAGAAGTGGTGGATCCTGGTACAGTTACAACATTTAAAAGGCACCTAGATGGGTACATGAGTAGAGAGATATGGGCCAAGCGCTGGCAAATGGGATTAGATCAATTTAGGACATCTGGTCAGCATGGTTGAGTTGGACCGCAGGGTCTGGTCCCATGTTGTATGACTCTATGACTCAAGTAATAAAAAGACAGACCTGGATCGCTTCAATAACTCTTATTTGACTCAGGATAAACTGAACATGTTGCAGCTCTCTTTAAAAAAGAGAAGGGTGCGAGGTGACTTGATTAATTTTTCAAGATCATTATTCTCTCTCTCTCTCCCCTCCCTCCCCCCTCTCTCACTCACTATTTCTCTCTCCCCTCTCTTTCTCGCTTGCTCTTGCTCTCTCTCTGGCTCTCTCACTCTCCCAGTCTCCACAGATGCTGCTTCACCTGCATTCCCAAGCATTTTCAGTTTTTATTGCAGGTTTCCAGTTACCTCAGTATGTTCCTTATCGATACAAATATTATAGTCACAACTAAAGCTGAAAAGGAATTCAAGAGAAACTTCCGCACCCAGAGCGTGTTAGAAGGTGGAACTTGCTACTATAAGGAGTAGCTAAATAAACAGTGTAAAAGAATTCAAGGACGAGTTAGATAAGCAGACAGGAGAGAAAGGATTAGATGGTTAGAGAACATAGAACATTACAACACAGAACAGGCCCTTCGGCCCTCAATGTTGCCCCGACCTGTGTTATGTCAATGGGGTGAGATGAAAAAGGATGAAAAATGCTTTATGTGCAAGATAAACATTAGAATGACCTGTACATGTGCTAAAAATGGATTTGAAAGGCTTTGCCATTTGAATTTCCAGCTTGCGGCGAGTTGGAGCTCCATCTCAAAACAGGAAAATACAAACATTATATTTGAAAGGCACTGGAACAGGAACACCTCTGCACCTTTTACCTTCACTGCATGCAGTTTTGGTCTCCCTCCCTAAGAAAGGAGGTACCTACTATAGACAGACTGCAGAGTAGGTTCACCAGCCCTACTGTTAGGAATGTCAAGACTGTCCTACAAGGAGATTAGATTAGATTACTTACAAGTGTGGAAACAGGCCCTTCGGTCCAACAAGTCCACACTGACTCTCTGAAGAGCAACCCACCCAGACCCATTCCCCTATGTTTACCCCTTCACCAAACACAATGGGCAATTTAGCATGGCCAGTTCACCTAACCTGCACATTTTTGGACTGTGGGAGGAAACCGGAGCAGCCGGAGGAAACCCACGCAGACACAGGGAGAATGTGCAAACTCCACACAGACAGTTGCCTGAGGTGGGAATTTGAAACTGTGTCTCTGGTGCTGTGAAACAGCAGTGCTAACCACTGTGCCACAGATATTGTAATCACTCAAGTTTAGAAAGATAAGAGTGAATCTGATTGAAATGCAGAAAGTTCTAACAGGACTAAAAAGGATAGATGCAGGGAAGATGCTTTCCCTGGTTGGAGAATCTAGATCCAGGGGACACATACTCAGGATATAGGGTAGACCATTTAGGACTGAGATGGGGAAATATTTTTTCACTCAAAGAGTAGTGAACCCGCAGAATTCTCTTCCATAGAAGGCTGTGGAAACCAAGTCACTGAATATATTAAAGAAAGAAATGGATACATATTTAGATTTTAAAACATCAAAGAGTACAGGGAAAAAAACAGGAAGATGACATTGGGATAAATGATCAGGCATGATCATTTTGAATGGTGCAACAGGTCGAAGGGCCAAATGACCTATTCCTGTTCTTTGTTTCTAACTAAAGGAACCCTCTTTTGGCATAAAGTGAGTACAACAGAACAGAAGGCAGCCAAGGCCTAACGGGTCCAGAGTTGGAAAATATTCATCATGACATGTCTGAAATAACTCCACGGAGCCTGGTATCCCAGCACCAAGACACCTTTTACATGCATGTGCATAGTGAATGGAACTCATCAAGCTAGCTCAGAGCCAGCTCTCAGAGTGACCTGGATGTTTGACACTCCTGTTTATATCTGTCAGCCAGGGCTCCCTGATTGGACCAGGTTAACAGCCGCAATCAGGGAACTCCTATGACGTCCACCTGGCCGACCTTGGTCCAATCACTACCACATCCATTATATTGTTTTGATGAAGAAATGTGAGGAGAAGACCCATCAATCACTTCCAGCCTACTCCACCATTCAATACAATTCCTGGCTGATCTTCCGCCTCAACTTCACCAACAGTTCTGGGATCGAGATAACAATGCAGAAGGATGAAAAACAAAGGTAGGCACTGATATCTTTACTTGATAATAATGCTATAGTCATGTCTAATGATCAAGCACTGGAGATTGAGTCCAAGTTTATGATTGTTTTTTTCAAATAACACAAGGAGATCATCACTCCAAGTTAAGCACTGGAGTAAGTCTCTGAAAAATACAGGGAAAAATGAGCACTTTTGTACCATGTTTGGTCACATAAGCATCTCATTATTTGAAAGCCAATCCTGTTTCATACAAACATAAGAAACAAATGTCTGGTCTAGGGGCATAGATTAATGTTGTTAACATCTCCTTCACCCAGTCAGGGTGCAATTAATCTTATCCTTGGTGTTAATGTTTTTCCCCATCCCCTATCAGTGTCTGTTATCTCCCTGCCTGAGTGTCTCCTGACTGCAAGGCCTCTGCAGAATGTTTTTGTTCACATTAACTTCTTTCTGTACAAAATGGCTTCCCAATTCATGCTGTCACTAATTTCTAGGATGCATAATGTTCATCTGGCACAAGGCTCATTAGTTGAAGTCTGCTCTTTACTTTCACTATAAAAATCTCTATTTAACCCTGACAGTCTAATCCTGCTCCAATAATAGGTTTATTCATTAACTATATGTTTGCCTCCTACTTACTAACCCCAGATCCATGCAGATTCCCTTTGTATTCTTCTGAGGACACATTAAATCAAATTAACTGATTGACTCAAAGAATTGGAGCTAAGAGGCTCATAGACATAGGCATAGAGTCCTACAGCACAGAAACAGGGCTTTTGGCCCAAACTGGACCATGCCGACCAAAATGTTGGTCCACACTGACCCCACTTCCCTGCACTTGGCCCAGATCCTCCTAATCCTTCCCAATACATGTATTTGTCCAAATGCCTTTCAAATGTTGGTAATGTACCCGCCTCAACCACTTCTGCTGGCAGCTCATTCAATATGCGTACGACACTCTGTGTAAAGAAGTTGCCCCTCAGGTTCCCTTTTATTCTTTCCCTGTAACAAAAATTAAATATAAAAGGAAACTTACCTATTTGAATTAAAATAACCATCACTGAGGCTGATGATACAGAGATCATTCTGCTGTAACGTAACAGTTGTGATCCTCTGCAACCTCTTGTTATGAAAATCACAGAATGGGAATCTGCTATAGAAAATCAGATTGTGCAAGATCACTATAGAAAATCGCTACACCCGTTCAATAGAAAATTTGTGTTATCCAAACAGTGTCCACAATTCATCAATCGCACTATGGCCAATTTGTTTTAATGAAACACGTGTTATATCAGAACAACCTGAACTCCAGCCCTTGGTCACAGAAATCTCTACATGCTCCCTATTGAGGGTCACCACAGTCTCTTTTTATTAGTGCTCCAAGTATCTAATTAAATCATGCCCTTTGCTTGTGTACCTTAATGTAATTAACATGTCATTAACAAGCACTGTCCTGATTTCCCTTACAATGCAAAAATCTAACAATCTCCCATATTGAATGGATTCAGCAATTTTAGGTGGGCCAACCATTTTCAAATTTCAACCTGGCTATTGTTGGCTACCTCTGTAATTAAATATTTTGTCTTTGTGCAGCAGAAGTAGAGTGAAAGGGTTAAGTGCTGTATAGTATCATTTCAGTTGCAACATCCCTGCTGTCTGCAGAAGATTTGATGCATAAAAACTGGCATATTTACTACCTCTACTGTCAGATTCATCAGGATGAGATTTGTATGAAGAGGAGGTTGGGTGTATGGCTTTAATAATCTTTGAAGGAATACATTCATGGAGCATCTCTCATTATTGTCTTTTTGCATGGGTGTGATTGACAGTTCTGTATTGACAAGCAAATGATGCTACCAGCTAGTTGATGCATCTTCAATTGTGACCAAGGCAGGTTCAATGTTATAGGAAAAGCAAGAACAACAGTTGCAAACACACACAAACAGATCAGAAAATTTAGCAAATGATTTTAATTTGAAAAAAAACACCCAGTGGGCTAAACAAATACTTGGAAACATTCGAGCATTCATCTAAATTTGTCCTTTTATAGGATTATTTGTCTTACCAGTTTCTTTCTGTTTTGATTTGCTTCTGTCTAATCCCAGTTCATACAAATAAATTTAATTTCCAGTCTGAACCTAAACTAGAAAACAGATTGGTGCAAAGTCTGGCGCCAAGATTTTGTTAATCAAACTACACGCTGTCAGCCACAGCCTGATGGTAATGCTTGCTTCTGAGACAGATGTTTTGTGGGTTCAAGACTATCTTTAGAGAGTTTGGCACAGAATTCTGGATGGCACACGGCGCTGAGGGAGCGCTGCATGGAAATAAAAGATGGGAGGGGATTCAATTTCAGTCCCCTGCCAGTGGTTTATATTTGTTGGGGGCGGGGCAGCTATAACTCTTCCTGGATGGTTTTTCCATTGTCCCTCACCCGACACCCAAAATATCTGCAATTTGACAGGAGATGGTTGAGGCAGCCTTCCTCCAATTGATTTATACAGATAGGTGCTTACATCTTCAAATGTATTCCAGATTAACCCCGAGTCCTCCAGGTCTCACCTCCCTCCCTCACTCTGAACCCTCCTCCCTCCCCCAACCTTAGATTTACCTGGTTTCAGACACCACGATGTGAGGTCTGCATGTAGTCCCAGTCCTGGCCACTGCTGCTGATGGCACTATAGAGCTGAGTGAGTGAGCAGCCGAGCTATCCAAGATGTCCCAGCAACTCTTCATCCCTCGACCACCATCAAAAATGGACATGGATCTGGTCATTATCACAGCGCTATTTATTGGAGCTTCAGAAGGACTGTACTGGCATTCTGGGACATCTGTGAAGAGAACAAGCAATATACAAATGTGCATTTTTCATCTTATTCATTTCCATTGATGTTTTGACCATGATCAGGCTGGTTATTGTCATTTCTTTACTGCCCATTTTCCACACCCACTGAAGATCTGCTCATCTGTGATTTCAGGAAATGCAAGTCCACTTGTGACAATTGCACTCCAAAGAAAATGGCCCCTTTCAAGGCCAGCTAAAGTTGATACCCTTCAGTCAATTAACCCATTTCATTTCCCAGTTGACAATTGGAGATGGAAGCAAGATGGCGGAGATGGCAGATTAGGTAGTGTTCAAGCTCTCGGCCCAACCACTCCCTTTTGGCTGACCGGCCGCATGCTTTTTAAAAGTTATTTCTTATTATTCTCTTTTAATTTCACTTTTCTATCAAATTCATCTTTTCTTCTTTCTGAGGCTAAGGTGCAGCAATTTCATTTGGACAGCCCTGGGTCCTCAGCACTTTTGATAGGCCACAATCCTCGGTGGCTTCAGCCGGGCCTTGGTACACTGGAGTTTCATCAGAAGCTCGGCAGTTTGGACAAGCCTCTGGTCCTCTGTGGTTTCAGCAGGGCCTGGTCCTCGGTGGTTTGGCAGACCCCCGGATTCTGATGATTTCAACAGGCTCCTGGTCCTTAGAATTTGGAGAAGGCCTCAGGCTTCAGGTGTTGGGCAGGCCCAGGTCCTCAGCAGCGGCCACCTTGTGAAACCAAGGGGCCAGGGAATGAACAGAAAAATGATACTTGTCTTAATTTGGTCACATTTATTTTTAACATATAATTTATGTTATTTAATGGTGCAGTTTTCATGGTGACTTATACACATTTTAATGTATTTTCACAAACATAAGTAATAATACATTTCTATCTCTCTATCTATTGTTCTATATGAGTGAGGAGCAGGTGGAGACCATTCAACCCATCGAGCCTGTTCTGCCATTCAATATGTTCATGGTTCATCCAATCGTGGCTTCAGTTTCACTCCCCTGCCTGTCTCGATAATCTTTGACTCCTGTGTCAGTCAAGATCCTATTGAAGTCAATTTTAAAAATATTCAATGATCCAAACTCATCCAGATGAAGAATTCCATAGGCACACCATCCTCTGAAAAAAAATCACTGATTTTCTAAATTTGCAAATGGGATTGCAATTATTATTTTCCCTAATAATTAAATATTTTACTATATTTTGCTGATCTAACCAGTTTCCTGCGGCATTACATACAGTTTACCTGAAGCACACTTATTATGTTATTAAATTGCTATTGTGTTTAACGTGATGTTCCCTGAAGATCACTGTTTAACAACTGCCTGTGGGACAATGATCAAACTGGAATGCACTAAAGCCAATTAGAGGTTAATTGCTTTTCATACAGAAAAGCTTGCACTTTCTAACCAAGCCTCATATTCCTCAAAAAGTTATTAACTTGAGAAGAAAAACAATGGTAAAATAATTTTCCCAAAGTCACAATGGTTTTGAATTGTAAGGGTGACACATATTTTGCAAATTAGATGTACAACCTTAGCCACTGTACATTAGATTACAAATTATCTCTCCCATCCCAGAAAAAAAATCTATTTGAAAAAGGTAATAGTGTCTTAGAGTCATACAGCACAGAAACAGGCCCCTCGATCCAACTTGTCCACGCTGACCAGATATCCTTAATTAATCTAGTCCCGTTTGCGAGCACTTGGCCCTTATCTCTGTAAACCCTTCCTATTCATGTACCCATCCAGATGCCTTTTAAATGCTGTAACTGTACCCAGTTCCATGACTTCTTCTGGTAGTTCACTTGGAAATGCACATACTAGTTGTACTGGAGCCAGTGTGTGAGGCACACAAATCAAGTCCAACAAGGATGTGTCATTCGCAAGTTTGACAGGTTTGTCCTTCTGGGATTTAAGCCATTCACTTGTAACGTGACTCCCAGGTGAGACACCAATTGCTGCCAGGCTGATTCTAAATGGTTTCAACCAGTTTGTGGTCTTACAGCACAGTTTTGAAACCCACGGGTTGTGTTGTCACCAGTGACTCCTATGGGGTGCGATAAGGTAGCTCAGAGGGTGGTGAAGCACAGGAAGCAAAGCCTAGTGTCAGATGGGGCTCTGTGGGTAGCACCCTTGCTTCTTGAATGAACAAGTTATAGGTTCGGATTCCCATACTAGGAGCTTGGCCACAAAACCTTCGCTGCAGGAGAGTCCACATTTCAAGTAAAGATGCTCCTGCCTGCCTGCCTTTTCAGGTGGGAGGAAAATATCCCAGCTCTGTCTCATAGAAGAGCAGGGTCTGGTGTCCATATTGTCCTGGCCAACATTTATCCCTCAAACAATGTCACAAAAAAAATGGATTAGTTCCTATCTGTGGGTGGTTGTTGTGTGCAAGTTGACTGTGTTCCATAACGATTGAATGTGTAAAGCACTACAGTAATATCCTATTGTCATAAAAAGCATTATGAAGAATCATCTAAACTCAAAACTTTAGCTTGCTGCCTCCCAATAGATGATGCCTTACCCACTATGTTCTCCAGCATTTTTTTGTTTTCAGCTATTTAAATGCAAGTTTTTATTTCCTTTTCAGAACAATTAACCCCTCAAGCTTATTCAGTGAAGTTATTGCTGAAATGTACCTCAGCAGCATTGTCCCATCTATCCATATCGTTCATTAGAAAGTGGGAACCATGTACCAAGTTGGAAGATTAGCCATGATCTTACTGAATGGTGGAGCAGGCTCAAATGGCTGACAGGCCTATTCCTGCTCCTATTACCCTCACTCATCAATCTCCATTTTGTGATTGGTGGCTTCCACATTGCACCAGCAGAAACATTTGACCTAGATGATTTGAAGTGAAGGATAAACAGACAGTGCTGAAGACCTCTGGCGTCTGTGGAGATAGAAACAGAGTTAACATTTCAACTCCAGTGTGGTTCTTCTTTGAGTTTGAAGAGAGGGAATATGATGGAATTTATGCTGTTAAAGAGGTAGGGATGTGGTAATTAGCGGAGTTTAGAAGAATGAGTGAGATCTCATAGAAATGCATAAAATTAGATCCTATCTGCCTTCCCTTGAAAAAAAGAACTGGAAATGACATCACCCACCTTAAGAGACCAAGACCTGTAAATAGAGAAGTGGGACATGCTGCCAGCACTTCACCAGAGCCTCTCATTGATGATGTTTCCTAATATGGTGACGAAATGTCTGAAAATGAACCTTCAAGCTCAGCGAGCTAACTTACAGATTTATCATTAACCTGAGCTACAAATCTTCTTAAAAATTGCTAATGCATAAAATTCTTACAGAGCTGGACAGACTGGATACAGGGAGGATGTTTCCCGTGGCCAGAGGGTCCAAAGGAAGGGGTCATGTTCAAAGGATACATAGCAATTCATTTCAGGCTGACAGGAGATAAAATGTCTTCATTCAGAGGACGGTGAACTTATGGAATTCTTTACCACAGAAGGCTATGGAGGCATTGAAAATATTTCAGAAAGATTTCTAGAAGGTAAAGGTATCAGAGAGTGTTGTCTAGTTCCTCCTTAAAACAAGTTAAACAACTCCAACCAGACCGTTATGAATCAGTTTGTCCACGTGTACCACAATACTGAAGCAGTCAAATCATTTCAAATACAATGCAAAACAGTCCCAACTTTATTAGGAAAGAAGTTACAATAACCTTTAATACTAAACAGACTCCCTCTAATCCTATTTCACCACTTAAGCTTACAATACTTCCTAAGGCTCTTGTAGATTGACACTGTCACTCTCTCTCTCTCTGGTTCTGTCTCTGAGTCTGGAAAGCTGCTTTCTCTCTTTCTGATGTGGATGTGCTGGTGTGGGACTGGGGTGGACAAAGTCAGAAATCACACAACACCAAGTTTTAGTTCAACTGGTTTATTTGAAATCACAAGCTTTTGGAGCATATTCCCTTTGTTAGGTGAAGTCCTGATAACCTGGTGTCATGTGACTTCTGACTTTTCTTCTTCCTTTCTCTCTCTGAATGGTCAGCTGGTCTCTGCTGCTGGCTGTGCTGCTCTTCTTGGAAGGTCTCCAGGTGGTTCAAGAGAGCAGTCTGCAGGTAATCCCAGTTTTTATACCTTTTCAGATGGTTTTCTGGAACTTTCTATAGTCTGGCCAATCAGGGAAACTCTCACTAAATAATTTGAAACAGTGTCAATCATTTGGATGGATGGCTACTGTTAGTTTCTTTGTGTAGCAGGAAGCAGTGCCTTTCTGTCTGGACCCTCTTTTGTTTGGTAGTTAGGTTGTTGGGGTATGTCTGACCAGGGTAACTGTTGCCTTTTACATTATGCTAATATCATCAGCATCTGACTTCTATGTTTGCACTGTGTCTGGTGTGCGGGTTTTGTAACTTAAGAGTTATATTCGCCCAGAGGGCAGCATGGTGGCTCAGTGGTTAGCACTAATGCCTCACAGTGCCAGGGACCTGGGTTCGATTCCCACCTTGGGCGACTGTCTGTGTGGAGTTTGTACATTCTCCCTGTGTCTGTGTGGGTTTCCTCTGCACAATCCAAAGATGTGCAGGTTAGGTTAATTGGCCATGTCAAATTACCCATAGTGTTAGGTACATTAGTCAGGAGTAAACGTAGGGAAATGGGTCTTGGTGGGTTACTCTTTGGAGGATCAGTGTGGACTTGTTGGGATGAAGGGCCTGTTTCCATACTGTAGTGAATCTAATCAATATACCCAGCATCCCTTGCTGTTTTGCCAAGTTAGCGATCTGTGTTTTAGCTGCCAGGAGGCTGTTACGGGGTATTAGGAGAGAATGGGAGTATGGCGTTGAGGTAGAGTCTAGGCCCTGGTAGATAGTATGGCATATTCTTTCTCCTATTTTCTGAAAACCATATTCACAGATGGATATTCATCAGAAAGCTCTGTCCCTGCATCACCACTGTCTCAGCAGTGGATTTGGCTCTATGAGTGATTAAAGTTACAGGAAGCAGCCTTTTCTAAGCACAATAGAAAAAGTGAATTCTTCGTATTGCTATTCTGCTTATATTTTTATTGCTGTCAAACAGGAGCCAAACTACCCAATTACTCAGCAACTTCCTCCTGTTTGTAATGATAAATTGAAGCATTTGTCAAAGTGTCTCTCATAGGATTAGCAATATAATCAAATTTATTGGCAGAGAGGCACAGTTCTTGATACAGGGTCTAGACCAGTAAAGTGGACTGATTTACAATGTATTTTATCCAGGCTAGATTGGATTAGAGATACCTCCCTCAGGAGCCACACTTCAATAGACCTGCATGAGCTGCATCCATTCCGAACGTAGGGCATAACCAATCAGAGTTAAGTAGACAATGCATTATTTCAATGCTCAGGACAATGCAGTACAAGGTAATAAGACATGTGATACAAATTCACAATCTTTCAACTATTGAGTAGCACAGTAAGACCACTCAGGAAAAGTACCAAGAACCTCTCCCTAAAGAGAAAGCTAGATCAATTATGTGCGATACCCATTGTGAAAGTCTCCAGAAATGTGTGCTGCAGAATAAGATGCTCACAGATCTTAAAGTGCAGAAAGTAGTGAAAGTGGTCAATAGCTGATTGCCAATATGAGACCTTTTCCAGCTTTGGGAATGGCAATAGTACTTGGCACACATCACACCTTCAGGAGAAAATTTAAGCAGTTGATTCTTGTATAACTGAATTGAGCATCAGACATTCCAGTGCAATCTTGTCATAGCCCCCTGCTTAGGTGCATTTCAGGCCCAATTTTGCTTGCTTCAGTACTATCATGGTAGCTCAGTGGTTAGCATTGCTGCCTCACAAAAGTGCCAGGGACCCAGGTTCAATTCCATCTACCTGTGGGAAGTTTGCAAATGGTCCTCGTATCTGGAAGGAGAACATTGACCTACTAGGTGAAGCTGAACAAATTGGGTCTATACCCTCTGGAAGTTTGCAAAACTAGGGGCGGCAAGGTGGCTCGATTCTAGACTTCCTCCTTGTGGCTGTGTGGGTTTCCTTTCACAGTCCAAAGATGAGCAGGTTAGGTGGATTGGTCATGGTAAATTGCCCATATTATCCAGGGATATACAGGTTAGGTGGATTAGCCATGGGAAATGCAGGGTTACAGGCATAGGGTAGTGGGTGGAGGTGGGACTGGGTGGGATGGAGTATGGAGGGTCAGTGTGGATTTGATGGGCTGAATGCTCCCCCACTTTCGGGATTCTATAATGATCCTGAAGGGTTGTTGCTGGCATTGGTTATTTTTGGGACCATTCTAGTTCATGTGTTTAATTTTATTTTCCAGGAACTGGTACACCTATATTCAGAGTACTGGGCCTGTCTGATGAACTAGCCAGGGGTAGTATTTATTTGGCCAGAGAAAACAAAAGACACATTTTCTGAAGGAACACCAAACACCGTGGGGCAGCACGATGGCTCAGTGGTTAGCACTGCTGTCTCATAGCGCCATGACTCAGGTTTGATTCTGCACATTCTCCCCATATTTGTGTGGGTTTCCTCTGGGTGCCCCAGTTTTCTCCCGCGATCTGAAGATGTGTAGGTCAGGTGAATTGGCCATGCTAAATTGCCCATAGTGTTAGGTGCATTAGTCAGGGGTAAATATAGGATAGGGTGGGTTACTCTTTGGAGGGTCAGTGTGGACTTGTTGAGCCAAAGGGCCTGTTTCCATACTGTAGGGAATCTAATCTAGATCATCGCTGATGGTTCCTATATAAAGCAGTTTGTGATGATTTGGAGTTAGGGCCTATTTAGTATGAGCAGAAACCAATAACTGGGAGCTGGGTGCCTAGGGATCTAGCTCTGCTTGGGTCAGGGATGAGGAGAGTGCTCAGACCAGGTATACCACTGGGGCCCATGTTTTTTGTCCCTGGCTATCAGGATCAAGAGCAGGATTCCTGGGCCCAAAACAAAGGACAGCTAGACACTAACCTGATGCCCTAATTTCTTTGCACAACTTTAGCTGCCTGGCATCGGCAGTTCACAGGGTGAATACAAGAGCCAGGTCAGAAACCGCCTCCAAGGTAGGGGTTAGATATTTGCATGGGTGGAGTTTAGAAAGATGACTAGGGCATTTGATTGAAACTTAGAGAATACTGAGAGGCCTAGACAGAGGGGATGTGCAGAAGATGTTTCCACCAGTGGGAAAAACTAGGATCTGAGGGCATAGTCTCGGTGTGAAGGGACCACATTTTAGAACTGAGATGAAGAGGAATTTCTTCAGCTAGAGGGTGATGGATTTCTGGAACTCATTGCTGCAGATGGCTGTTGAGGCCAAGTCATTGAGTGTCTTTAAGACAGAAATAAACAGGTTCTTGATTAGTAAGGGCTTTTGGGAAGAAGGCAGAAGGTTGAGAAATATGTCAGCAATGATCGAATGGCTGAGCAATCTCAATGAGCCAAATGGTCTAACTCTGCTCCTATATCTAATGGAACAGTAAGCCTTTATTTGGCATGGAGGTCCAGTATAGTCCGATCATGGGCTGAGGGCAAATGCTGGAGGATCAATCAGAAGCTTTCAGCTTCACAGAAATGTTGCACAATGAGGATGCCTCTCAGTTATTATTAAAGCAAAAACTTGAATTTACAAACAGAAAAGGAAAGAGGGCCATGCTGTCAAAGGTTGGAGGATGTAGGAAATCCATTCACAGGGTGGTCTTTGGCTATACCCTCCACCTCGGCAGGTTATAGACAGGAATTTCAATTGTTCACAAGATTCATGCCTCATGCAACCCCCTTGGTTTAAGAAAGATATCTGGGAGGAGGGGTAAATGGAACCAGTTAATGAAAACCAAATAATTCAAAACTAAAACAGATCACAAAGAAAAGCCAACCTCAAGTAACAAGATGAATCACAAATTAGACCATTTTTTGTGTACTGTGATCTTCCAGATTCTTAGGAGAGTTTTAGGTTAGGCAGGAAAATGAGTATTTTATTTTCCATCTAATAAAATACAACAAAACCTCATTCATGATAAAAATAACAGAATTACTTATTGATGGATTAAGTTTCAAAAGGGACCTGATAGTAGGGAGCACCCTTATCACATTGCTCCAAGAATTGAGTTCATCTTATAACAAGAGTGTTTTTTGTATTTCAAAACAATAATTGAATATTTAAGAATCTTCCATACAATTCAGCAAAGTCCCCATGTCAAAGCAATTAATGGCAAAATTAGCATTGCTATTTTGGAGCTGTGTTGGATTAGATCTATCAGACATTGTATTGACTGTTGGTAGATGCTGCACCAAAAGGAATATTTTTGAAAAAAGATCACATTTTTAACTGCGTGTCACAACCCGATCACAAGACGTAAATTCCTATTCCTAACTTGTAAGGTGACCATTTCCACATTTGCAAGTAAAACTGCCATAGCTTTCCAAGCATAATTTGGTAACTGAAAAATTGTCATATCATCCAGGCATGTGACAGCTAGCACAAATGAAAAAAAACTTTTCAAAGAAAGCAAACTGGTACACAGAACAAACAAACTACTGTCTTCAAATATAAAGAATAGCAATGCTGTTTCTCACTGAAGACAACACTCTGGTACAAATCGAATCTTTGCATTTCATTTTTACCATTTACAGCACAGCACCTGACAATTATACATGTGTTTGCTTAATTGTTAATGGGAAGATAGGAATTATTTTCCCATTGCCCTCCAGATACTGCAGTTAGTCATAAAGTCACACAGTATGGAAACAGACCCTTTGGTCCAATTCCCCTATGTCAACCAAGTTTCCCAAACTAAACCTGCATTTGGAAAGGTGTTGTGAAACTTGAAAGGGTTCAGAAAAGATTTACAAGGACATTGCCAGGGTTGGAGGGTTTGAGCTTTAAGGAGAGGCTGAGTGGGCTGAGGCTATTTTCCCTGGACTGTCAGAGGTTGAGGAGTTAGCTTATAGAGGTTTATAAAATCATGAGGGGCATGGATAGGGTAAATAGAAAAGATCTTTTCCCTGAGGTGGGGGAGTCCAGAACTAGAGGGCATAGGTTTAAGGTCAGAGGGGCAAGGTTTAAAAGGGACCTAAGGGTGGTGAATGTGTGGAATGAGCTGCCAGAGGAAGTGGTGGAGATGGTACAATTACAACATTCAAAAGGCATCTGGATTGGTACATGAATAGGAAAGGTTTAGAGGGATATGGGCTGAATGCTGACAAATCAGATTAGATTGATTTAGGATATCTGGTCAGCAAGAACGAGGTTGGACGGAAGAGTCTGTTTCTGTCCTACACAACCTATGACTCTTATAAACGAGTCCCTTTTGCCTGCATTTGGCCTATATCCCTCTAAATGTTCCTATTCATGTACCTGTCCAAACATCTTTCAAATATTGTAACTGGACCTGCACCTACCACTTTCTCTGGCATTTCATTCCACGTATAAACTACCCTATATGAGAAAGTTGTCCCTCAGACCCCTTTTAAATCTTTCTCTTCTCACCTAAAAATTATGCCCTCCACCTTTAAACTCCCCTACCCTGGGGAAAAGACCTTTGCGATCCAATGTATCTATGCTCCTCGTGATTTTTAAAACTTTTATAAGGTGACCCTGAACCTCCCACACTCCAGGGAAAAAAAGTCCCACAAATTGCCAGAGTTGTGATCTCAGTGAGCTCTACCAGTCCTTCTAATTTAGATTAATGTGGGATACAACTTCTAATCAGTTTATTTACTGACCTAAAAGAAAAACAACAGGACAAGCTAATCTGCCAACAAACAGGAAAGGCATCATAGGATTATGGCAAGACTTCTAAATGTGAAGGCTATTATGTTGTAACCCTTCTAATGGACTCCAGTGGTAATGGGCAGAATCTGCCTGTTTAATACATATGGCAACCAATGTGAAGTGTGATGGGACTGTGGATGGTAAATATTTGGCTATAAAACAAACTCTTACTCAGAACAATGTGATCATAACCAGGTAATGTTTGTGTGTGAGAGATCATGATTGAGGAATAACTAATGGTCAGGACACCGGATACAGCACTCCATCATTTCTTTAAACCAACCTATTTGGGAAGTTGTACAGATTCCTAAAAAAAACATTTGAAGGGTGGTGCCTCTGACAATACAGCATTCTTTCAGTACATCACGGAATTATCAGATTAATTTTTCCCAGTCTAGATTACAGTGGTGCTGGAAAAGCACAGCAGGTCAGGCAGCATCCGAGGAGCAGGAAAATCGACATTTCGGTCTTCCCAGCGGTGGAATTTTGCTGTTACCATAATTTCCAACAAGGATTTAAAAGCAGTTGTAAAAATTTAAACTAAATACATGACTTGGCCAATTATTTATTACAAATTAATTCTCACTTTCTACTTAAGTATTCTTGATGTGTCAATTTATCAGTCAATTTTCATATCACCTAACATTTATGTAATGTTTCATTTAATGTATTATTAATTTTGTACATACTTGACATGACTGATGATGCAGTCAAATGCACTATAAATCAACCATCAGGGAGAAATCTAAATGGAATTTAGGTTTAAGATAAATAGTCAAAGAACTACCCAATAGTAACACCTGCATTGCAGGTAAAGGATTCTTTCACTGAAACCAGCTACCCAACAGCCACCATCGTTAGGAACAAAGCAAAAAGATGACAACTAAACTGCAAAGCCAAGATTTCTGAAATTAACTTCAACAGTCAATATTTCACTGTATAATTTTCACAGACAACCAATAGCAACTGATCCAGATGAGTGTGTGTGTAGGTTATAGAATCATAGAGTCATACAGCACGAAATAGACTCCTTGGTCCAACCAGTCCATGCTGAATATAATCCCAAATTAAACTAGTCCCATCTGCCTGCTCCTGGCCCATATCCCTCCAAACATTTCCTATTCCGACACTTACCTAAGTCTCTTTTAAATATTGTAACTGTGTCACCATCCACCACTGCCAGGGTTGGAGATTCATTCCACAAAAAGGCTTGTCCAGCCTTTCTTTATAACTCAAACCCTCCATTCCCAGTAACATCCTAGTAAATCTCTGCCAAACCATCTCAAGCTTAATGATATCTGACCAAAATTGGACACAGTACTCCAGAAGAGGTCACACCAACGTCCTGTACAACATCAACATATGTCCCAACTCTTGTATTCAAGAGTCTGAGCAATGAAGTAAGCATGCCAAATGCCTTCTTAATCATCCAGTCTACACGTGACACAAACTTCAAAGAATTATATACCTGAAACCCTAAGTCTCTCTGTTCTACAGCACTACCCAAGGTACTACTTTTAATTGTGTAAGTTGTGTTTTTATTTCTTCTCATGTTTAGTAACTAAAGCTCTCACTGTTTTGTTATTGACTTCTTTAAAAACAAAATCTCATTTGGTCTGGCAGAAAGGTATCTGCACGGGTAAGGATTATTTATAAATGAGTGCCTTTGTGACTCCTGGAAGGGGTGGGTGAATAAAGAAGGGAAGCCAGTTTTTCCTGACTTCACAAAAAGCTTGACAAGTTGGAGGTATCCATCTGGAATCGTAATTACCTAGGGAAATTTCCATGGGGTCTGTTGGGAACACTGCTAATGTATGGACTCTCAAAGTTGCAGTCCATTTCAGCAGACTAACAGCAAAATGCCGACAGTGTCACTGTTATTACCACCACAAAGCTCAGACCAAATTCAGAATCCTGAGTACCAGGCTAATGACAAATTGCCTTTGACAGGCAACTAAAAGGAAGGGAAGTCAGAAAGGAATAAATTAGCCAAGGTTGAATTTCTACTTATCAGCCAGCAAGTACACTCTGTTGCAATTAGTGATACAGAGCAGTTAGGAGGTCACTACATTTTGTGAATGTTAGATTACAAACATTACACTACTTTGTTCAAGGACTTAGGGGACCACATTAATCCACAGTAAATCAACAAAAAGCAATGTTTGCAAGCAATGTTACCTAAAGCACAAAATTACAAAGAGATATTAATAGATTAAATGAATGGGTACAAGTCTGGCAAATGAATACCACTTCAGTGCAGGAAAACATGATCTACCTCACAGTCAGCATAGAAAGGAGAAAGAGCATCTTAGATGGCAAAAAGCCAGAATCAGTGAAGCTCTGAAGAGGCTCAGGGATCTAGCAGATTGATCATGACATTTTAATGATTCAAGCAAAGAAAGTAATCTGTAATCAAAAACGTTAATGCTGACATTTATAATGAGAGAACAAGATCACACAAACTAAAGTTATACTTTCTGGAATTTACATCATCGGGAGATATTAAGGGAGCAGAGAGAGTACATGACTATTTCCATTGTTTGAGGAGTCTAGGACTATTGTACACAGTCTAATAATTAAAGACTCGGCCTTTCGGGAATTAAATTAGTCTATTCATGTCTACAGATGACAGTTGATGCCACATTAATTGTTAAATTTAAAACTGAGATTGATGAGGTATCATCTTTATCACACAAACTCACAATGGCACAACAGGCTAGAGGAGCTAAACGACTTAATTCTGTCGGTATGCCTGCAGCTAATGGACCTCATTGTGTTCACAACACGCAACTCTCTTCTGTATCCTTCAATGTGGTGTCACATCATTGGTGGACCAAGCTTTAATTTAGCCCACTGCTGCGCGCTCTGTAATTGTTTTATCATATGAAGCTGCATTTGTACTAGTTGTCATTCTCCTTCAGTGCAGCTACAGAATACTAACGAATAATTTGCAATTTGTAACATAGTGCTGTGACATTATTTCAAATGAATTTTTAAAGTACTCAAGAAATGTGTAAATCGCAATTGGGATTCACATCATCTGCCATGTTTCTTTTTCGGAACCTTGTTGGACAACATTTGACAAGTATTATACAGGACAGGTGATTAAAACCTTCATCAAAATGGCAGGTTTCAACAAGTCTAAAAAATGGAGCAATAGTGTGTTAGCAAAGTTTAACAGTGACTTCCAGAGTTTAGGGCCTAGACAACCAAAGGCATGGCCATCAATGAAGGAGAAAAGAGTACTGGGTATGTGTCACAGATCAGAATTTGGCAGAAGCGGAGTTTGCAAAGATTTGGACAAGGCTATACTGAGGGTCATAGAGAGATTTGAACATAGAGACGTTAAAACTGGCGCAATAAAATTTATGCTCTGCCTATACTCAAAGAATGAGTGGAAAAAACTTTAAGAGACTTCTACAAATGTTGGTAAGAAAGTGCAACACATTACAACACCTGCCATGTGGAAAACTAATAACATTATTCAAAACCTGCTGGTCAGAAATGGACCATCAGAGCCAGGCTCATGTTATCTTTTGAGGGGTTTACTACCAGTGTAGATCAGCTGAAGGAAGGCTTCTTCCTGCATCACATTTTCCAGAATTACAATAGTGAGAAATGTAAGACAAACTCCTGGCTATAGTAACAACCTACAAAGAAACACAGCACTGTAAGTAGAGATTTCATCATTGCATCATGGGATGGCAGTGATATTAGGAGATTGAGGAGAACTGAAACTAAAGGTTCACGTACACTAATTAAAGAATCCTCTGGAAATGGCACTGCAGAAACGTAGGAAAAAGGGTTAGCCTCTGCCTCACAATGCCAGGGACCCAGATTCGATTCCATCCTCAGGTGACTGCCTGTGTGGAGTTTGCATACTGTCCCAGTGTCTGCGTGGGTTTCTTCCCACAATCTAAAGATTTTCAAGAATGTGTAGATTAAGTCTATTAGCCATGGGGATTGTAGTGTTACTAGCATAGAATAGGAGGTGGGTCTGGGTGGGATGCTCTTCAGAGAGTCAGCGTGAACTTGATGGGTCTATGGCCTGTTTCCATACAGTAGGGATTCCACAATTCAGTCCTCTATCTCTTTCCTTCCCACGGGCAGTAGAGCTCTCTTGTTCTGTTAGTGGTACTGGAGCATTCATCAGCTGGATTCCCAAACCCTGCTCTCTTCCACACCAAACATCTCCCCTATGGCCAGCATACTACATTCAATCAAGTTCAATGCTGGAGTGGGAAGATGAAATTGTAAGCTAAGTATGGAGAGCAGACCTCTCACTCGATTCATTCTTTTGGATGATGTAGCAAGGTTTAATCAAGGCCATAGTCTCCACTTTGAGCAAAGCTTGTATACCTGACTCAGCAATGGAAAGTGAAGATGTCATTTTGCTTGAGTTTGATTGAACCCTTCATCTAATTTATTTAGATATGGCAGTAAAAGATTAAAATGCAAACATGAATAAATATTAACATTAATAATAATTAAAGGAAAAGCATCACTTTCCCAACCTTGACGTCTTTGGATGTAGTGAAGAGCACTGTGCTTCACCTCAATAAAGGAAAGGATTACAGAAAGAATGCAGTAAACCAGTCATGTCCAAATTAATGTAAGTGCATCAAAGATTACCCTGTTTTGGTGCTCTCCCCACCCCCAATACCTTGATTACTGTTGAAATGCTTACATTTGCATTAAACCTGCTTTGCTTGAGCAAATTTAGTATTCAGATCACAACCGTAGTATGATGGCTGGGGCTGAATGTAATATCGGCATTTTCAAACATCTTCCTGTTACAATTCCTATATACATACTCAGCAGGCAGCACTATTTTTTAAGGATCAACATCACAGCAGGAATTTTAATGGTTTTAAATCAGCAAACTCAATCCATCTGCTAATTTTAAACTAGATATTAATTTGAATGGGTAAGTGGAACTATAATAGTTGTTCAATTGTTTTACCTTTGGAAACTTGGTGGGACAGGTGAGACAAGTCACAGGCGAAGTTTCCTCCACTGTCTTTTGTTGCAGTTTGTGGCTGTATCATGCAAGTACTGTACTGAAACAGCAGAAATAAATTCCAACCAATATCTAATGAAAGACCACCTTCAAAAGTTGATCAGGACAATCACCTTCATTTACTGAAATGTGGAGTGTATTAATGGGCGATTTATAAAACGTTAGACTTCACCTTGTTGACATATTTGGAATATTACACCTAAGGTTATCAAATTGTACTGTACATAGGCTTAACAATAAAAAGTATTCATTTGTATTGGAATGATTTATGGATTTTGGGACAAGCTGTTAGAGAATTGGAGTGCGTCTGGGAAAATGAGCAAACAGTGAAATTCACAACTGATCTTGGAGGAACTCTTTGGACGAAGTTCACAGCACAGAAGCAGGTAAGTGTACCGTTTTTAAAGTGTGACCTACAGAAAGTCTGCAGTAGTGGGTTCTTTCTTGATTATATGTTTTATGAGGTATGTCTCTTGATTAAACTTAAAATATAAGCCATAACTATTAATTTAACCTGGGGCAGGGTTTTGTGGAGGAATAAGACAATGTT
The DNA here is from genome assembly GCF_047496795.1 of Chiloscyllium punctatum. Lineage (NCBI taxonomy): Eukaryota > Metazoa > Chordata > Chondrichthyes > Orectolobiformes > Hemiscylliidae > Chiloscyllium > Chiloscyllium punctatum. The sequence goes on from NC_092786.1 coordinate 37,330,504, forward strand.
ATTTTCTGGGTCTGTAGATTGTGAAGGAGCAAAGATAGCCTTTAGTCGAGTGATATGCGCTTCTTTTCAGATACTGTAGGGAATCTAATTTAATGGTAAGGTCCTAGGGAGTGTTACTGAACAAAGAGACCTTGGAGTCCAGGTTCATAGCTCCTTGAAAGTGGAGTCGCACTTAGATAGAATACTGAAGAAGGTGTTTGGTATGCTTTCTTTTATTGGTCAGAGTATTGAGTACAGGAGTTGGGAGGACATATTGCAGCTGTACAGGACATTGGTTAGGCCACTTTTGAAATATTGTGTGAAATTCTGGTCTCCTTCCTATTGGAAAGATATTGTGAAACTTGAAAGTGTTCAGAAAAGATTTACAAGCATGTTGCCAGGGTTGAAGGATTTGAGCTATGAGGAGAGGCTGAACAGGCTGGAGCTGTTTTTCCTGGAGCATTGGAGGCTGACTGGTGACCTTATAGAAGTTTATAAAATCATGAGGGGCATGGATAGGGTAAATAGACAAGGTCTTTTCCCTGGGGTAGGGGATTCCAGAACTAGAGGGCATCAGTTTGGGGTGAGAGGGGAAAGATATAAAAGGGACCTATGGGGCAACTTTTTCATGCAGAGGGTGGTGCGTATATCGAATAAGCTGCCAGAAGAAGTGGTGAAGGCTGGTACAATTGCAACATTTAAAAGGCATTTGGATGGGTATATGAATAGGAAGGGTTTGGAGGGAGATGGGCCAGGTGCTGGCAGGTGGGACTAGATTGGGTTGGGATATCTGGTCGGCATGGACGGGTTGGACCAAAGGGTCTGTTTCCATGCTGTACATCTCTTTGATTCTATGCCAACTTCAAATGTTCCTTCAGTGCCAAGCACTGCTGTAGCATTATGAGCACCTAGAGTGAAGTTGAGAGATGTGTTTACACATTTAGGCTCCAATAAATCTAACAACAGTAAATTAAGGCTAAATACACAATGTCAATTGTTCACAAAACAGCCAGAGGAGATATCCCACGGTCTCTTGTCAAATATACAAGTCACATTTAGCATTTAGGAGTGAAACTGAAGTTACAAAGCTGACTGGCTGGAAGAATTGTGTAGGGCTTAATATTTCAAGAACTTCCTGTTAGAGATAATAAATTAGGGTTAAATTGAAGAGGGGAAGCGAGGGGCACTCTTCCTCAAGAGTTGCAAATGTTGGGTTAGAGATCATTAGTTGCGTTGATTCTGGAACCTATAATTGAGCTAATTATTACAGAGCTACTTGATAAAGTGACCATACATGACAATAAAAATCTAAAATCTAAATCTAAAATGGAGACAAAAAAGGGTACGTCACTGAGCTTTTTGCACTTACTGAGATTTCGTATTCTTCACAGGACACACACTGTGGGACATGTGTCTGGACAGAATTAAGAGTATAACACTTGTCAGCAGTGCACTTACCAGGAGTAAGGCACTTGCTTAGTTGCATTTGCATAGAAGATTACCAGTCAACAGGTGTTTGTGATGGATTGAGGGGCTGCCATAAGACAGTGTTACTTTAGTCACTAAGCTTGTCACCAGGCTGAGAAGTGACAAAAAAAATCCAGCATTAGAGATCAGTGAATCCAGTGGGGTGGCATGGTGGCTCAGTGGTTAGCACTGCTGCCTCAGTGCCAGGGACCCAGATTTGATTCCTGCCTTGGGTGACTGTCTGTGTGGAGTTTGCACATACTCCCTGTGTCTGCGTGGGTCTCCTTTGGGTGCTCTAGTTTGTTCCCGCAATCCAAAGATGTGCAGGTTAGTTGAATTGGCCATGCTAAATTGCCCATAGTGTTAGGTGCATTCGTCAGGGGTAAATAGAGGCTAGGGGAATGGGTCTGGGTGGGTTGCTCTTCGGAGGGTCAGTGTGGACTTGTTGGGTCGAAGGGCCTGTTTCCATACTGTAGGGAATCTAATTTAATCAGTGTAGAAAACTTTGCCTTGAGACAGGAGGCCAAGAAGAACATCTAGTTGGCAGCTGTGTAGTGTGTTACTTCAGGAGCCGAAGGTAGACTGGAAAGTTGTGGGTTGGAAAAGGATTCACTAGAGTTGAAATATTAAAGCTGCAAAGAAATTTGTAAACGTGTTAGAGATAAGTTGGTCAAATGCCACCTTGAAGGGTATCATGAGCCAAGAGACCAAATTCAATCAGCTAAGAGAACAGCCCACGAGACCATGGATCCACAAGATAAATTAATCAGCACATTGAATTTGTGTATTGCGCCTTTCCTCAACTATGGAAACGTTAAATGTCAATTTCTAATACCCAGTAAACCTTGTTAGCTATCATATTAAATTGATTATCTTTTTTGCTATTCTTGCTCTGGTGTCTAGAATAGAATCCAAATTCCTACCACCAGACAAATTACAACATAATTTGTCAATTACACTGATGAGCTACAATGAATCATCTTTTACTTAATCCTTTACGTTAACCAACAGAACAAAAAGAAAGTGTGATAAAATATAGTGCTACTGGTTGTTTTGGAACAAAGTGTTAGTTATTTTTCAACAGTTTCCAAAACAACTGCTCAACTGAAACATTTCATAATTAGCATTTTCAGGAATTTAATAGAATATAAATGTTTTCTTTTTATTCACGCATGAGGTGTGGGCACTACTGGCTGGGCCATAATTTATTGCCTATCCATAATTGTCCCGGAAAAGATAGTGGTGAGCTGCTTTCTTGAACCACTGCAGTCCACTTGCTGTGGGTTGACCCACAATGCCGTTAGGGAGGGAATTCCAGGATTTTGATCCAGTGACAATATACTTCCAAGGCAAGAGTGGTCTGGAGAGAAATTTCAGATGATGGTGTTCCAATGTATCTGTTGCTGTACTTCTGGATCATAGTTAAAGGGGTTGGAAGGTGCTGTCTCAGGAGCTTTAGCAAGTTTCTGCAGCGCACCTTGAAGGCAGTAAACACTGCTGCTACTGACCATTAGTGCTGGGGTGACTGAATGTATGTGGATGTGGCTTGCTTTGGTGTCAAGCTTCTTGAACATGGTTGGAGGTACACTCAACCATGGAAGGTCATTGAGGAAGCAACTGAACATGGTTGGACTTAGGACCAAGCTGAATTGCTGTTTAGCTTTTCTTCCCCAACAATAAAATTCAAAGCAATTTAACCTCGGTTTTCTTGCCCTTTACTGTTCTGATTATCTGGTCAAACACTGTTCTCTATGTGGTGCATTTGGGAATATAGTCATTAGGGGATCAAATATTCAAATTATTGTCAATGAGTTACTGCTTCAGCAGATCAATTAATACATCATGTACAAGATTCAGGGGAGGTGGTAGAAGCAGATACAATCACAGTGTTTAAGAGGCACTTAGACAGATAAATGAGCAGGCAGGGAATGGAAGGATATGGACCAGGTGCAGGCAGATGGGATCAGTTGAGAATGGCATTGTGGTTGGCACAGACATGGTGGGCAAAAGGAGCTGTTCCTGTGCTGTACTGTTCTGTGTCCTTTATTTGAGCAAGGGTAATAAATGACAAGAGGAGAAACATGGTTACATTTGTGAATGTTATAGTTCACTCACAACGAGGAAACATTGCAATATACCGATGGTGCAGAGTACAGGAGAGCAAGAGACTCATTCTCTTTCCTCTCCATTAAATTCCATTACATTCAACTTCATTACGCAAACACTACCATTTCAAGCACATACAAACCAAAATACAGAACCACGAGGGGATTTTATTTTATTAGAAAGGATATTCTGACAGTATTTTCAGAACAAGACGTTTCTTTAAAATAGCATTGTAAACAGATACATCGAGAAAAATACAATAATTTGTATCAAATCTAATTACATCTACATTCCAGAATCTTTTAATGCAATGGAAACAATTTAGTATTTCTGAAATTCTGAACTGCAGTACACATTGATTTGTCACACTGAATCAGACCCCTGTTCCTCATTTACTAAAGTGCTTGCTAACCTTTATTTCAGTAACCCAACATGTACCAAATCAACTCAAATACCTCAGCAAATAAAAAGTCTACTCTTTTTCCTTAAAAAAAAGGTAAATATGTTTTCATTAAATAGGAGAAGTTTATTAAATAAACTCCATCTGGAATCTAATCTTTTAATCAAGTGTTTGGCAGGTTTTAAACAATTTGGCATCACTCCAGTGTAAAAATTTGACAATGCACCAGTAGTAGTTTAGGCACATACCTGTAATGAAGTTAAACAATCCTTCAGGGGAGAAAAAAAAGCCTAATACACAATTTGTCTGTCTACATATGGTTTAATGGAATCATAAGAACCAGAGATTAGCACAGAAGCCATAAATAATAAATCCTGCACCAAGTGAGAAGGTTGTATTTTCAGAAGAAGCCCCAACATTTTAAACAAAAGGGAGGAAAAAGGAGATTACAAATATATGATGTACCCCGAAGACCCATTTAAAACGTGAGCTGTATGGGGGAGGGGGAATAAAATTCAGCATTGGGTGTTTGATTCGTTTTTGGCTGCTGATTTTTGCCACTACTTGACCCATGTGGTACTCACTAATTGCAATGGTTTAGCTGTCAATCATAATTGCGAGATCTTGCACCAGCCCAGAATAAAATTACTGCTGGTACTCAGTCTGCCCTGACTTCCTGTTGAAACAGAACAGTACACTAATTCACACAAGGCATCAGAAAAACCTCTTGTATTTTTCTTTTAGACAGTCCACAAATAAGTAATTTGCTCATTTATTCTCATTATACCAAAATATTAGCTTTGGGAAGGGATGGCATGCATTGGGTTTAAAGAAAAAAAAAGTGTTTAGCTTAATTATTAATAAAAGGTTTCCACCACAGGTCAATCTAGCAAGCACATTTGCTTTTGTCTGGGTCTGCTGCATTTAGGTGCTCAGTGGAGCTATGGCCATTGGACCTTACAACCCCTTCAGGTATCCAAGATTTGTCCACACACCGTTCCATGCGCTTCATGATGAGCTCCAGCAGAGTTTCCACTGCTTTATTCACATTGGATGCTGTTGCTGCACTTGTCTCAAAGTAGGGTAGTCTGTGAAGAAAGTAGGTTGTCAGCAATATATAAATGAAAAGACAGAAACTGCGCATAATGAGTGTAAGCCAGCAAATATTGTAATACTAAAGCCGTTAGACATATTAATAAAACCAACACCATCAATTTATTAGCGTTACTATCAGACAAAGTCCTTTTTGGGTTTAATGTTGCTGAACTGCATCAGAGCATGTGTTTCTTCATGAGCTACCACTACCTCAAATGACATTAAACTCATTAACAGTTCAAGATAGTCAAAGGCCAACCAAAAAATAACGTCATGAATGATGAATAGAAGCAGGAATTAAGAGGGATCTTGTAGCAAGCCCCTACATCTGTGCCAGAAGGCCTGGGTTCAAATCCCACCTTCTCCAGAGGTGTATTATATCATTTCTGAACTGGTTCATATAAAAATATCTAGGACCAAGAACCATTTCCAAACAGTCTAGAGATTTCTAATTTTTCAACAGGTTCCTTCTTTTAATGTTAATACCTGTACACAATTCACACTGTTACACAATGAGTCTATCCCTTGATGAGATGGAATTTAGAATCGGAATTAGCTTTATTGTCACATGTACTCAAAGGAGTGCAGTGGAAAATGTACAAGTTGCTGCCTACAGCACCACCATAGGTAGAAAGGTCCCTAGGTACAACAACTTCAGTTATAGTTCTTCAGAAAATAGAGAAGTAAAAAGTCCAGCATTGCAGAATTTAGGAATAAATTAGAAAATGGAGTGAAAAATGTTCAAAACAATGGTCTTCCAACCCAGTCCATGCTGGCACCTAATACAAAACTGTCAATGAGGAAATATAGACATTCATCTAATCCTGTCAGGACTCTGCTGTTTATCTCTCAGCTTTTAAGTGTGTGATGCCTCCATTGCCTAACATGATGTAGAGTTCATTGGATTATCAATCTGTGCCTCAAAGGAAACAACAGCCCCACAACGGAGTGTAGCCCTGGAGTACAATATACCCTACAACAATGATTATTCTACAAAGAATAGAGTCATGGATTCAATAATCACCCAAGTTTCAACTAAACGTTTTTCTGACTTTAGGTACTATGCAAGTGAAGCAATGACGTGGTTACACATTGGCTGGATTCCTATGTCACTGCTAACGTTACAGGCTCTTGTTTGTAAAATAAATCTTCATTTTAGTCTGAGAATATGGTTCAGAATAAACTCTGCCTCTCAATGAGCATATCAAGTTAAGGTGGACACACAATATCCACTATATCACACAGCAGGCCAAGTATTCTGAGAGACTTGGGTGCGCTTCTGCAAGAAGCAAAGTTGACAACAAGTTACAACAAACAATTAGAAAGACAAATGGTGTGTTGCAAGGGGACTGGTGTACAAAAGTAAGGAAATCCCACTATAGTTGAATTGGGCTTTGTTGAGGTCACACACTTAGAGTCAAAAAGTGTGGTGCTAGAAAAGCACAGCTGGTCAGGCAGCATCCAAGCAGGAGAGTCGACATTTCGATCATAAGCCCTTCATAAGAGCTTAAAGCTCAAAACGTTGACTCTCCTGTTCCTCAGAAACTGCCTGACCAGCTGTGCTTTTCCAGCACCACACTTTTTGACTCTGATCTCCAGCACCTGCAGTCCTCAATTTTTCCTCCTTGAGATCACATCCTGTGTGCTTTCCATATCTCGTGAAGGATAGATTGGTTCCTGGAAGGAGAATATTGTCTTGCAGGATGAAGCTGAATTAGTTGGTTCTATACTCGCTGGAGTTCTTTTGAAAATCAAGAGATGATCTAGGGGTTCGATTCCAGACTGTATGGAGTTTGGACATTATCTGCACTGGTTTCCTATGGGGGCTCCAGTTTTCTCCCACAGTTCAAAGATATGCAGGTTAGGTGGAATGGCCATGCTAAATTGCCCATAGAGTCCAGGGATATGCAGGCTAGGTGGATGAACCATGGGAAATGCAGCTTTACAGGGATAGAGCAGGGTGATTCTGAGGTAGGATGCTCTTTGGAGGGACGATATGGACGCGATGCACCAAATGGCCTGCTTCCACATTGTAAGGATTCTATGTTCTGCTCAAAACATTAAAGATTGTGAGAGGATAGACAGAGGTTAATTTCCTCTGCCTGGGAGCTCTAGAACACAGGGGCACAGACTCAGAATAAGGTGTCGATCAATTCAGATGGAGGTGAAGAGCGATTTCTTCACTCTTTGAGGGTATAAAAATGGTGCACTGCATGCGACTGAAGCAACTGTTGGAATTAAAATTGGAACTGGATTAACCTTCACTCAGAATCTTTACAATCTGTTGGCTCAAGAGGGTTGGACATGCTCCATTGTGGAAATTTTTTCCCAAGGCTGGGAGAGAGATGTTTGTGAATAAGGGGATGTGGGGAGCAAGTGGAAAGTGCAGATGATCAGTCAGCATCATCCTGAATAGCAACACAGACTCATGGAGCACTTGAACTATTCCTGCTCTTAGGAAGGGTGATTCGCAGCTGGAAGGGATTTCGTTCACAGCGTGCAATAAAACGTGCAAAACTCAGTTTCGAAAGACTTCATCTGCTTGTGGAATTGACCCTTTGTTTCTGCATAACACAATACCTCAGTTGAGCTATTTTAATAATTACGGTGACAATTGACTGAATTTTCCAGAGCCTGAACGATTCTAAATCTATGGGCAGCACGGTGGCACAGTGGTTAGCACTGCTGCCTCACAGCGCCAGAGACCTGAGTTCAATTCCCACCTCAGGCGACTCTCTGTGTGGAGTTTGCACATTCTCCCCGTGACTGCATGGGTTTCCTCCGGGTGCTCCGGTTTCCTCCCACAATCCAAAAATGTGCAGGTTAGGTGGATTGGCCACGCTAAATTGCCCATAGTGTTAGGTGAAGGGGTAAATGTAGGGGAATCGGTCTGAGTGGGTTGCGCTTCGGTGGGTTGGTATGGACTTGTTGGGCCGAAGGGCCTATTTCCACACTGTAAGTAAGTAATCTAATCTAAATAAAGTATCTAATCTACTCCAAATTGTACACTTTCTTGGATTGATCAGAGGCTTCTTGCCGGTAATGCTCACTGGGCCTTCAGTATTGAGCTGTACAGCCTTCTCAGCAAGCAAACACTCACACATTCATGATTATATTTGATTAATACACCATATTGATGGATAAAATATAATCTCAAACTAGCAATAAAAAGACAATGAACCTTAAAAACAAATGGCAACATTCAACTACAGAGTTACGCGTGACATTCAATTAGGGATGATAAAATATTGCACAATATCATCCTGTAGTCTCATTTAAAGGAAATTCACATTTCACGACAGCAGCTTTCCAAACAGGTCAGAACTCTCGAACTGATTCAGTGACAAATCTGATTTATTCCCCAGAATTGCAGCAGCTTTAAGTGCCCGATTCCTTAACCTCGAGGCAATAACCAAATAGTTAATGTTCCTTTTTTAATAAAAAGGGCAATGCAAAAGTAAAGGCTCCTTTGAGAGCCGGGATTTCAGAAACAAGAGTTGTACAAGATCACACCTCATTATAGATACTGCAGCTCTGGCAATATAGTTTTAGACAAACCATACATAATACGCCTGAATAGTACGGCGCATTTCAATTCAATCCTTGCTTATTTCTCCTGAGAGCTATGCCAGCTGCTGTAATTGAACAGAATTTCTCTCTCCTGAACAAGTAACATCATTTAGATGAGTGTGATGTAATTTAGTCCAGATCTTCCATGATGGTTCAATTCATTCCTTTTCCATTTCCTCTTCCAATTCTTGATTGATGTCATCCTCAGCTCCTGGATAGTGATTCAGCGCAATTCACTAAATTCTGCAGATGCTCCTTTCGCCTCGGCAATTGTTGGAAGCAAAGACACATTGAAGTATTCCACACATACCCCATTCATGGAAAGTTGAGGCTCCAAACTCTGTGGTTGTTCTTCCTTCCACTTTTCCGATAGTAACAGCATTTGTTTGTCGGTCAGTTGCTCACTCCCATTAAAAATCAGCAACCAGCTTTGCACTGGGGTTTCGTCTTTGCAATTGCCATTTCATTATGGGCAACACGGCAAAGCCAGTTAAAAAGCAAATGAGACAGAATCCCATACCCCAAACCAGAGTGGGAGGTCAAAGGATACCTTGCTCATTTGAAGAAATGCTCTCGTCAGGGAATTCATCATTTCTGTCAGACCAGAGCTGGACAACGCAAGAGGATGGAATCTTGGAGCTAGTCCAGGGAACAGCCACTGGATTAATTGCTCATGTGCTGTCTTTCTGTTTGAGACAAATGGATTCCTCCATCGGGTTTCCATTGTGGGATCAGTGGAATGCAAGTGTCAAATAGATTTAGCTAAAGCTTGCAGCACTGTAATTGCTGCTCAATACTCAGGTGATAAATAGTTGAAATAAAGTACAGGATAGCAGAGATAAAGTATATAAAATATTTAAAATGCAGTTTGATGCTATGGAATGGGAGTTAGTGGATTTGAGGAAAATGTTTGATGGGCTAAACGTATAAATCTCATCTCTGATACATATATCTTCTTCAGCAAAGGGATTTTCAAATCCTCTGCAGTCACTGGTCAGAATTTATTTAGAAAGAAATCTCTCATTGACTCCATATCATCAACTGGTGCAATAACATGACATTATCAACAGAACCTCACTGCCTTTCAGTTACCCTTAATCATAGAAAATCAATTAAAAGCCCAGAACAAAGCTCCCCTTCCAATTAGAGGACGGGTGGGATGAGGTAGCCTCTTGGACTGAGGAAGGACTCCTTTTCAAAGTTACCAGTTTACATACACACACACACACAGACACATAATTCATACATACTATATATACACAATATATTTTTGTGTCTACGCACACACATCTAATGATGACAAGCTGCAGCACCTTGCTCTGCACAGAACAAGTTTATAAAATTGGTTCTCTGCATGCAGTTGAAGCAACTATTGAAGTTAAAAATGTAATTGGATTAGTCAAAACATTATTGTTGATCATAGCTAGCTTGAAACCTGGGCCTCTTATTTTACATCCTGAATGATTACATACTTTATCTGTACTAGAATCTTTGCACTTACAAACTGCCCAGAACATTAACATGCCTTCCAGTTTCTCCACATTGATGGCATGCCTGGTCAACTCTCACAATCAAATGTGGGGATGAGCAGTAAGTGAAATTTAATGAAGGAAAATATTTCAATATTTGGCTAGAAGGCCTGTCCGCCTGCTAGACAGGAAGTTCTGAGGCCAACATAATCAGAGAATGGCTTCCACAGCAAAACGTGTTGTTCTCCTTTCTCTGGATAATTGTAGTCATTTGCCATGAACTTTTAAGAGGCTGGTACAAAAATCATGAAAGTGGTCTCATTTGTAACTGTTTTGCCTTTTACAAACTTGCCCAGATTCTATACAATGGGGAATGCAAAAAGAAAAAAAGAAGTTATTCTCCACTTCCTCATAACTATTGGTAACCTTTCTTCATCAGAACATATAGAAATGGAATACATGTTGTGAATACAATAGGACAGGCAAAACATTTAGTCAGCAGTCATATTCAAGGCATGCCAATTCTGATCTGGTGTTCTTTTTTTTTAAAACACTAATCCAATCATGTCTAATCCATTTAGAGGAGGCACCAATTTTTGCAATTGCAAACAGTTTAATCATAATACAGTAAATTCACTTTGCAGTAAATTGTCATGTTGAATCACTTCAAATCTCCAAAAAAATTATTTAACAGTTACAGTTTCACTATCAATTCTCTTTCAGCTTCCTCAGTCGTGGGCCTTTATGTCAATCCAATAAAATGGAAGTGTCATGAAAATGAAAAACAGGTTTTTCTTTCAAGTTTACAAAGTTCTTCTACAAATTTAAACTTTAATAATTTGCTTGTACACATGAAACAAGCAAAATGTAAATTACAGATTAATTTTTTTTAAAAAGGAATTAATGAATTATCTACTTTTTAACACTATTCACGTTCAGGAAAATCCCCTCAGGAGCTGAAGAACATTTCCCCACCCCCAAGTTGGGGATAAATTGGATTCAATAAAAACATTAAATCATAAAAACATCTTTTTTTTAAATTCACTCATGGGACATGGGCATTGCTGGCTGGCCCAGCATTTATTGCCCATCCATAGTTGCCCTCAGGAAGCTAGTGGACAGCTGTCTTCCTGAACCGCCGCAGGGCACGTTATTGATAGACCAACAATGCTGTTAGGGAAGGAATTCCAGGATTTTGACCCAATGACACTGAAGGAACAGCAATCTATTTCCAAGTCAGGATGATGAGTGGCTTGTTGGGGTGAGAAAATGGGGGAAGTTAGCAGGTGGTAGTTTTCCCATGTATCTGCTGCCCTTGACTTCCCAGATGGTGGTGGTTGTGGGTTTGGAAGGTGCTGTCGAAGGAGACTAGCAGATATGCATACATATTAAAGCCTTAGAAATGCGAACAGCATTGTGCTAATATTTTATGAATTATGCTTTCCTATGCCATTTATAGCTTTTTTAATGTACACAACCAAAGCTATTAAAAGTTCAAAGCTGAACAAGGACTTTACAAATATTCTATAATTATTCCTCAATAAAGAAGACATGAGACTCTTTGCCCTCAGCTATTCTCCTTTTGTTATCAGTTCAGGTTTGTAGCAAAGTGTTGCACATGGACTTTATAAATCAAAGTCTCAGTTCAGACAGAGAACAGCAAATTATTAATTACAATTAAGTGAGTTTTAAGCATTGTAAGTCTGTATTCACAATTCTTATCATCAAGCATTTATCAATATATTCTTTCCTTTTCTTTCCAGCAACTATTAATTCTGTTGAGTTTTAAAGTGCTCCCAAATGTATATTGTTCATATTTTCAAATTTGAGCTGCAAATTGAAATAAAGTAAATTTCATAATATCAAATAATACTGAAATGCGTCTCATTAGTAAAAGTTCTCAAACCTTGTCCTGTGTTCTACATCCTGTTGAATCCGCCAGAGCCAAATGACTCTAGGTTTCATTATTATTTTGGTCCAATCATGGAGAAAAGAGTTGAATTTGAGAGAAAAACTGATCGGGACTGCCCTTGACATCAAGATAGGATTTGATCAGCATGTGGCACCAAGAAGCAAAATTGAAGTCAATATTAACCATAGGGGAAAAGGAAATTACACTGGTTAGGATCATATCTAGTACAAAGGGAGATGACTGTGGCTGTTGGAGGCCAATTTCCTTAGCTGCAGGACATCACTGCAAGAGTTCTGCAGAGTTGTGCCCTTTGCCAATCAAATTGAGCTGCTTCAATGACCTTCCCTCCATCATAAGGTGAAAAGATATTCACTGATGATCACACTATGTTCAGCATCATTTGCAACTCCTCAGGTACTGAAGCAGTGTACACTGCCATCAGTAAGACCTGGATGACATTCAAATTTAGGCTGATAAGTGGCAAGGAGTGTGAAACCATTTTTACATTAGTTCAGATTTCCACCATTAGTGAGCATGGATTTCTTTAAAAACACCAAATACCAAGGGAACTTTTACAGTGCACCGTTGGTGGAATTTCCAAACAGATTGATGACAAGAATTTTAAAATCATGTCCAAATTGGAATCAACCAATGAGACTCTCTCCTGTCAACTAACCAACATTTACATCACTGGTCACTCAATGTGGCATTGTTCAGAAATACAACATTGTATAGTCCTCAGGTTTTTCCATTAAAAATCCACATTAGAATGGGCAGTTACATAATGTTCGAGTCCTGACAAGAGGGATGCTCTATTCCCCACCCTCTCCAGTGAGAGATCTTAAATCTCCACCCCACATCCAATAACAATTGCTGACAGACCAAAATGAAGTTTAAGCAACTTTGGACTCCTGGTTGCAAGAAAGTACTGGGTCTCTTCACAATATCTCCCAAGTCTGGGCTGGTGTAAATCCACCTCTCAAACCTACTGCACAACAGCATACTATCCCAATGACCCAAAACACCCAAACCCCACACTCACCATTTCCCACGCTGCCCGTATTCCTTTCACAAATTGTATTATTTATTGGAGAATTGCAAAAAGTAAGAGAGAACCAACATGATATCCTTCAGTCAATACAATCATTCCTCTCCCCCATGTCAGTGTTGGGCCAATTTAGGAATAGGAACAGAGAAAACAGAACACAGTATGTGCACATGAAAACATCCCTACTTTACATCATGGTGATCATAGACTTTACTGAGCACAGAGCATTGTTGTAGAATTATAGGAGAAAGTGAGGACTGCTGTTGCTGGAGATCAGAGTCGAGAGTGTGGTGCTGGAAAAGCACAGCAGGTCAGGCAGCATCCGATGAGCAGGAGAATCGACGTTTTAGGCATAAGCCCTTCATCAGGAATCCTGACCTGCTGTGCATTTCCAGCACCATACTCTCGACTCTTGTAGAATTATAGTAATGACTGAAAACCTCCAACAAATTGTGGAATAAACAGCAATTCCACCCAATGTTGAGAAAGAGATATTAATACCAAATGTAAAAGGCGTTCAATTCTACTCTACCATTCCCAAAAGGCCAGTAAAAAGCCATTTCCTCAGTGAGAGCAGGATTGCAAAGACTAATTTGCCAAAGTCAAATACTACAATATTCGCACCACTGTAACATTTCAGGTATTCTGTTTAAAAAATCATTCATTCAATACAAGCTCAGCACATAGATCACCTTCCTTTCAAATACAAATTGCACTATGCTTTACTTCCAGCCCACACAGGCAAGAAACACTGAATAAATCTCAACAGAAAAGCCTGAGGAGCAGGCACTGATTAGTCAGCAGCACAGATTATCTGTTCTTTCACTATAAAACTAGCAAACCATGTATTATTCATAAAATGTACAATACATTCTATTCCACGTTTACATTCCACTCCAATAACAAACTTCAAAAATGATACATCTGATCAATATCCGTATCTATTCGATAGGAATTGGAGCACTGGAAAAATATCTGATAGCTGACTTTATCACCAAAAAGGTCACAGCTCAGGCTGTTGAGGTATAACATGAGTGAATGGTTAGCACCCTGCTTTCCAATGATAATGAATCACTCAGCAGTAGCAACAGTGTTATGAACCGTAAGGAAAGGGGAAAATCAGCTCTCCTCTATTAACACTCTCCCAATCAATCAGTTACTCCAATTTATTTTATTTCTTTTCAGCACACAGCTATCACACTTCAATTAAAACACAGTGAACCAGACCAAAATGAAGGAGCCAACTGCAAAAAAAAAATTTACTACCTCCTAATAAAAAAGAAAGAATTAGAAGAAACTTCTTGATGCTGACATAATTTGTTTCAATGCCTTTGAAAAGGTAATCTCAGTGCAGACAAGTTTTATATATCTTTCACTGGTTTCACAAAGCTTGCCTGCATCTGTGGTCACATAATTATGGAGCCATTTTAGGTTGATACCTTTCCTTTTTAAAAATCACTTTTTTCCTGTCTCGAAAGGACTTTCGTATTGAATGATGCAAGTTGAATACCAACCACTTAACATCATTACAAGCTGCAACACTTCAAATGGGCAGTGTTTGTAACAAGGTCAGCCAGGTGGACCTCATAGAATATGAGTTCCCTGATTGGGGCTGTTAACCTGGTCCAATCAAGGAACGATGGCTGACAGATTATAAACGGGATTGTCAGAGGTTCTTTCACATAGAGCTGGCTCCAACTTCCATGGACTTGTGGACAGAAACATAAACCAACTTGTGCGATCAAGGACTGAGAAAAACCCAGGGTGAGTTTCAGAACAGCCAGCCTCGCAATATAATTTGACCTGTACCTTTCTGAACCACCCAAAAATCTCACCGTTTCGCAACAAATTCTCCTCTTCCACTTTTAAAAATAATTTCTTCAAAGCAATTAACAAGAAAGTGGACAATCCTTTCAGACATTTAAATGTGACTGGCTGGTACAATCAGAAAAAAAAATGTTTATGTAACTGCCATGCCTATGACATGTATGACATTGCTGTGCTTGGCTATTTGACTTGCAAGTATGACCACAGTGTCCTTTCAGAACACACTGTTCGAGATAATCCTATGGGATATTTACAGCCACATTTGACTCAATAAAATTTACTCATGAACATAACATCTTTCCATGAGATAAATGTCAAACATTTTACTGCTTGGGAGAACACTTACCCATATTTCTCTGCCAATGCCTTGGCTGCTTCTTCCTTTACAGCTCTCTGATCCTCTAAATCACATTTATTGCCGCATAATACAATGTCTGGGTTTTCACAGTACGCATGCATCTGGAGTTGGCCTAGAGTGAAACATTTATCAAAAGAGAGAAAGACACACACAACTATCTTTTATGAAAAGATAACACTGTTAAAATATGAAACATCACAATCCCTCAAGAATAGCTATTGCAAGTGAGGCATTGACCAGAACAAGGAACACGAGATTGGAGATAATACCAGCAGCAAATCTCCTCTAATGACCCAGAAATGCCCAGGAGAGGATTATGCTGAGATAAGGTACTACAATGCTGAAAGTTGATTTCATTTCTAAAAAAAATACACCTGAACCAGAGATCAATTTTACTTTTAAAAAAACAAGCCACACAACAGTTTACCCCTGACTTTCACTAAATCTTCAAATGTTAGATTGTGAAACTTGTGAAGACTGTGAAATATCAGTATGTTCCAGATCACTGAAGGAGAAGAGCTGAGGCTGAGCCCTGAGGCTTCTGGGATTCTGTAGCTTGTCATCAAGATGCCCTTTCTCATTAAAAGACTGTTCACCAGTCAGAAACAAAAGGCTTTTTTTAGAAAAAGAAAAGAGAGGGATCTTGTTCAGAAGTAATCCTTTTCATAGTTATCATTTCTGCTGTTCATTATGGGACTTTAGCTGAACATTTCAACTCCAAAAGTATCACTTTTGTGACCTCTAAGCTGTTTCACTTCCTCAGCACAATCATCCAAAAATGCGCGGCCGTGAATGGATTAGAATCAGAGTCACACAGCATAGAAACAGGCCTTTCAGCCTAACTCATCCACGCCAATCAGGTTTCCCAAATTGAACTAATCCCTCTTGAGATGTTATTCTTACAGCTGTTAAGTTAGCTGCAAGTTTGAGGATTTTCTTTCCAAAATTAAAGAGTACAGTCCAAAAGGCAAATTGGCTCCTCTTTTGGAGTTGAAGTGTTCAGCTAAAGTCCCATAATGAACAGAAGTGATAACTTTGAAAGGGATCACTTCTGAACAAGATCCCTCCCTTTTCTTTATATGAAAAAAAGCCTTTTGTTTTTGACTGGTGAATGGTCTTTAATGAGAAGGGCATCTTGACAACAAGGTACAGAATCCCAGAAGCCTCAGGGCTCAGCCTCAGCTCTTCTCCTTCAGTGATCTGGAACATACTGAGGTTTCACAATCTTCACAAGTTTCACAATCTGACATTTGAAAATTAGTGAAAGTCAGGGGTAAATTATTGTGTGGCTTGCTTCTTTTAAAAAACAAATTGATTTCTGGTTCAAGTGTATTTATAAAGGAGGCAGCAAATTAGTTGGCCAATTCACTATTGACATGGGTCAGCCATAATCATGCTACTACTTCCCTCTCCTCACCCCATACCCCGTGGATTGGAGGCATGAACTCAATCCTCAGGCCCACTCCCAGCCCACGTGCACAATGTCACAGGCATTATCGCATGGTGAGACAGAGTGGCCAGCCAAGAGTGATCCAAATCACCTCAGTACAAAGTCAATGCTAAGACTTTAGGCTGTAAATTTACACCCTCTCCCTTCGCTAACTTTGGCAGTGGGATGGGGTCCATACAAACACAGTACTTAGCCCACCAATTCCACATACCCATTCCCAAACTGTCAGTTTAACACGGTGGGTGATCATGGTGGGTGGGGGTGTTCACCTGCCTACTGAGGCTGGTAAGTTGCCAAAGAATTCTTATTTAAACTTCAAACATCTCACCAACCCATTTGGTCATTAGATCAGGGGGCCCATGACTTCTCAAAGGACTCAAGAGGTCCGCAAAATAGTTGAAAATGGTCAACTTACAGTGAAACCATTTTGAGTTTAGCAGATACAAGGTCAACCCTTTGAAAAAGTAAACCCAGTGTTGTGTAGAAAGATTCAGAAATTCCAGGCACTTTTGAAGAGTAAAATGGTCAATGAGATTGTCATGGAGGTTAAAATACCAGAAGAAATTAACCAATAAGAGAAGAGAAAGACAGCATCAAAGGAAACAAGTAGCTGACAGCTGCAGTGCAAGACGACTGGTGGTGGTGACAGATGGACAGACTGAAAAATCAAGTGAAATGCTCACAGGTACAGCTCAGTTAATGAGCAAGAATTTTATACAATCACACAGGCCAGGGCTAAACCATTAACACATAGCAACAGGAGCAGCCATTCAATCCATACAGCCTGCCCCACCACTCAGTACAATCATGGCTGATCGAACACTTCAATGCCTTTTACTCAGCCCATCCTCGTAACCCTGTATACACTATTGGTAATTAGTCTCTACCTTAAAAATGCTCAAAGACTGAGCCTCCACAGTCCTCTCTGGTAGAGAATTCCAAAGGTTCAAAATTCTGAGGAAAACAAATTCACCTCATCTTGGATCCAAGTGGCATCCCTCTTATTTTAAAATTATGTCTCCTTGTTCCAAACTCAACCTGGTGTGGCATGGTGGCTCAAGTGTCAGAACTGTTGCCTCAGAGCATCAGAGACCTGGGTTCAATTCCAGTCCTGGGCGACTGTTTGTGTGCAGTTTGTACGTTCTCCCTGTGTCTGTGTGGGTTTCATCCCACAGTCTATAGATGTGCAGGTTAGGTGAATTGGCCATGGGAAATGCAAGGATGGAGGGGTGTGTCTGGGTAGGATAATCTTCAGAGGGTTGATGGGGAGATGATGGGCTGAATGGCCTGTTTCCACACTGGATTCTATTATATTGTTTGCCGGCTCTCGCTGCATAGGACAGTTTCTCCTCTCAAAAATAGCTGAAGCTGAGGCAATATATAAAATAAGCCGATGGACCGATAAACTGATCAGGGTTTCTGTTATAAATAAAGTTCACCAAGTCCTGAAACGTTGATTCGTACAATCATAGAGTCAACAAGCATAGAAATAGACCCTTCAGTTCAACGAATCCATGTTGAACATATTCCCAAACTAAACTAGCCCCATCTTCCTGGACCAGCCCATATTTGTCCAAACCTTTCCTATTCATGTACTTATTTAAATGTCTTTTAAACATTGTAACTGTACCCACATCCACCACTTCCTCTGGCCATTCATTCTATACGCTAACCACTCTCTGTGTAAAGAAAATGCTTCTCATGTCTTTTTTTAAAGTCTCTCTCTTCTCACCTTAAAAATGTGTGATTCTTTGCTGAAAATATAACAGTTGATTGAGTCACAGAGCCAGCGTCATACAGAATGGAAACAGATCCTTCAGTCCAAATCGTCTGCACTGATCAGACATCCCAATCTGACCTAGTCCCATTTGCCAGGACTTGACCTATATCCCTCGAAACCCTTCCTATTCATATACCCATCCAGTTGCCTTTTAAATGTTCCCATTGTACCAGCCTCCACCACTTCCTCGTTCCATCCAAGCAAACCCTCTGCGTCAAAACAAAAAGCCCTCAGGTCCTTTTTAAATCTGACCCCTCTCATTTTAAACCTATGCCCTCTACGTCTGGACTCCCCCACCTTGGGAAAAAGACCTTGACTATTGACCCTATACATGCCAATCTTGGAAAATATAAATGAAACCGGAGATCTCTGTAAGAATGCAGGAGATTCCTGTCTTCCCTCCCATCTACTTAAGAACATGGCAGTATCTCAATTTGAAGTCTGCATTCTCTTACAGTTAGCAGGAGTGGTCTTGATCATGTCATTGTTAATCTAGCTGATCTCATGCAAGTAGGAGTCATAGAATCCCTACTGTGTAGAAGCAGGTCATTTAGCCCACTGAGTTCACACTGACTCTCCAAACAACATCCCACCCAGTCCCCATAACCCTGCATTTTCCTTGGCCAATCCACTAACCTGCACATCTTTGGACTGTAGGAGTAAATTGGAGTCCCGGGAGGAAATCCACGCGTAAACGGGGACAATGTGCAAACTCCACACAGTCACCCAAGTGTGGAATTGAACCCAGGTCCCTGGCGCTGTGAGGCTAACCACTGAGCTACCAAGGTCAAGCTCTCCCAGCTGGATCATCAACTCTACATCAGTACGCAGTCACATTCTGAGATTCAATCAGCCATGTCAAAACAAAGAAGATAAAATAATATTTGAGCTGAAGCAGCAGAAATAGTTGACACTTGCAGCTGAACTTACTTATCCAGTTTCTGACATTGAGGAAGCTTTGCTCATTTGTCAAGTCAAATATCAAAAGAAAGCCCATTGCATCTCTAAAGAAGGCAGTTGTTAAGCTGCGGAACCTGAAATATGAAGGGGATAAAAAAGAAAATCGATTATAATTCAACCTCACTGGACCTCAAAATAGAAAAAAAAACTTTCATATAACCAACTATTGTTGGTAAATGAAAAAAAGCTTTGTTTGTACTTGCCAAAGTTTTATTTTTCACAACAGGAAAAGTAAAAGCACTTGATAGGAACTTCCATCATACAGTCATAGAAATGTGCAGCATGGAAACAGACCCTTCAGTCCAATTCATCCATGCTGACCAGTATCCCAAACCAATCTTGTCCCACTTGCCAGTACCTGGCCCATATTCCTCTAAATCCTTCCTATTCATATACCCATCCAGATGCCTTTTAAATGTTGCAATTGTACCAGCCTCCACCACTTCCTCTGGCAGCTTGTTCCATACACATGCCACCCTCTGCGTGAAAATGTTGCCCCTTAGGTCTCTTTTATATCTTTCCCTCTCACCCTAAGTCCCTCAAGTCAATAAAGTTAGAGATTTCTTTAGTGATAACTGTGTTCTGGAAATCTCTTGCTGGTTTCCAGCATTTTATTCATAAACTATTCCTTTTAAAATCTATTCCCTTTCAAAATCTATTCCCTTTTCAGTAAAGAACAACCTTTTATTCACCTTCCCTATTAACCTTTGAAGTTGGCTGCGAGCTTTTTGTGATGCATGTGCAAGGCCTCCCAAATCCTTCTGTTCTGCTATTTCTCAATGTCTTTCTCCATGTAAATCACATTCATCTCCTCTATTCTTCTTACCAAAGTGTAAAACCTCTTACTTATCCCCTTTTCCCCATGATATTCCATTGGCAAGGACTTTGCCCACTCACTATACCTTGCTACATCCTTCTGAGGACTCCTTGGGTCATCCTCATCACTTCCCTTCCCATATTATTTTTGTGTCAGCTGCAACCTTGGCGATAGTACATTCATTTTCCTCTTCCAAGTCACATGTGCATTCTAAATAATGGTGGTCCCAGCACTGATCCTCTAGTTATAGGTTGCCATCTTGAAAGTGCCCATTACCCCAACTCTCTGTCCTGTATTAATTAACCAATCATCTATCCATGCTAATGAGTACTTCCAACATTTAGTAAGTAGCCGAATATGTAGTATCTTATCAAGTGCCTTCTGAAAATCCAAAAATATTTCATCCACTGCTTCACCTTTATCTATCCTGCTTGCTACCTCCTTAAAGAATTCTAGCAAATTTGTGAGACATGATTTTCCATTCATCAAGCCATACTGACTCTGTTTGATCATATGATGTATTGTTATGTACTGTTTCCAGTCACTCAATTTTCTATCCACAGTGGAACTGCTTTTATTCCAAGACCTATTCTTTTCTCTTATATCTATAAGTTGGCTCTCTATCAAATAGCTTCTAGGAGTCCATGCATACACCTCAACAGCATTACCCTCATCGAGCCATTGTGTTGCTCCTTATAAATTTTCCAACATGTTGGTTAAACATAAAAAAACTCTCCTTTGAAATTCATGTTGGTTCTTTCTAAACACACCATCTTTTTCTATCAAACTACTAATCTTTTCTAAATAATTGTTTCTAGAGCCGTCTTCATCGCTGATGGGTTTGTAATTGCTGGGTATATCCTTCCAACCTTTTTGAACAAGTGTGTGATGTTTGCAATTGTGAGAAGATGTGACTTTAAGAAAGACTTGTTCTGCCCTGGTTCCCTTGGGAAGAGATGAAGAGATGTTGTAAACCTGGTGACGAGGTGTCTGCTCCATGGAAAACAGAGGAAGTAGCTTGGGCTTTTAAAAAAATTAGACAAAAAAAAAATAGGTGGACACAGGTTAACACAGACCCGGGTTTTAGCTTTTGCTTTCAGTTGTTAAAATTGGGGTTTGAAGCAGCTAAATACTGCTCTCTCTCTGCTGCTACAAAATGGTTGAGTTCGCTCTGTGCTGCTAGATTCATTCTTTCAACATTTCCTTTCTCCTGGCCTGGGTATAACTGTGATCAAATCTGTTTTACTGAATTTGCCTTTGCCAAGGGTGTGTTTATGAGATGCTGCTACATTGGAACCATTGATTACATTCCCTACATTGTGAAAACAGGCTTTCCGGCCCAACAAGTCCACATTGACCCTCTGAAGTGTAACCCACCCAGACTCATTTCCCTACATTTACCCCTGACTAATGCACCTAACCCTGTGGGCAATTTAGTATGGCCAATTCACTTGACCTGCACACCTCTTGGAATTTCGGAGAAAACCAGAGCACCTGGAGGAAACCCATGAGTCACCAGAAACTGGAATTGAACCCGGGTCCCTAGCGCTGTGTGGCAGCTGTGCTAACCACTGAGGCACCATGCCACCCTCATGAACAGTAGTTAGATAATATATTATTTTGTTAAGTATTTTGAGAGAGTTTAAGTTATGCCAATTCATCTTTTGTTTGTATTTTAACTGTGGTATAACCATAAAGTGTGCTTTGCTTAAAGCCTTGCAGTTAGACCAATTGAATCCCATCTAGAACACAGTGCCTTTAAATAAGAGAAAGGTGAGGGTCGATGCTATCTCCCAGATATGTTTTGAGGGGGTTTAGTTGGGTCCAGAACACTATTCACTGCTCCCCTGACACCTCTCCTTTTCTTCAATATCCTTGGATACATCCCATCCAATCCCAGTGCTTTGCCAACTTAAGTACTGAAAGTCTAACAAATACTTCATCCTTATCAACTTTAAACTTTTCTAGTAACAAGTTTCCTCCTGTTACCATGGTCTAGGTTGAATCTATCCACTTGGTAAAGATAGAGGCAAAATAAATAGTTAATATTATGTTCATGCCTTTGCCTCCATTCTTTTGGTCCCTCATCAGTCCTCTTGCTTCTTTTATGATGCTTTTAATATTTATATGCCTACAGAAGACCTTGGGATTCACCATCTCTCTCTGCTTTGAAAGTCAGTCTTCATAGTGAGAGGATTCAAGTACAGGAGCAGGGATATCTTGCTGTAATTGTACTGGGACTTGGTGAGATCACACCTGAAGTATTGTGTGCAGTTTTAGTCCCCTTACCCGAGGAAGGATGTTCTGGAGTGCAACAGAGTGTATCAGACTGATTCCTGGGACAAGTAGAACTGACGCAGGCAGAGAAACTGGGTCTGTTAGGACTATATTCCCTGGAGCTTACAAAAATGAGGGGAATCTCATAGAAAGCTGTACAATTCTGACAGGACTAGACAGAAAGCAGGAAGGATACGGCCAATGATTGGGGAATCCAAAGCCAGGTGGTCACAGTCTAAGGATACAGGTTGAAATTCACATATCACTAGGTTATCGTCCAACAGGTTTATTTAGAAAAAACAGCTTTCAAAGTGCTGCTCCTTCAACTGAAAGCTAGTGCTTCCAAATAATCCTGTTGGACTATAACCTGGTGTTGTGTGAAGTTTCACTTTGTCCACTCCAGTCCAACACTGGCTCCCCCACATCTTTAAGGATATAGGGTAAGCCATTTTGAACAGAGCTGAGTAGAAATTTATACACCCAGACAGTGGTGAGCCTGCGGCATTCTCTGCCACAGAAAGCAGCTGAGATCAAAACATAATGTTTTCCAAGAAGGAGTTAGATATAGTTCTTAGGGCTAAAGGGATCAAAGTGTATAGGGAGAAAGTGGGAACAGGGGACTCAGTTGGGTGATCAGCCAGGACCAGGTTGCTGGACAGCCTGAATGGTCTACCCAAGCTCCTATGTTCTAGGTGGGGTGGCACAGTGGTTCAGTGTTTTGCACTGCTGAATTCAAAGTGTCAGGGACCCAGGATCGATTCCAGCCTCAGGTGACTGTGTGGAGTTGGCACATTCTTCCCATGTCTGTGTGCGTTTCTCCTGGGTGCTCCAGTTTCCTCCCAAAGTACAAAAATGTGCAGGTTAGGTGGGTTGGACATGGTAAATGCAGGGTTACCGGGATAGGGTAGGGGGATGGAGATGGGAGTGAATGGGAAGGTCGGTGTGGACTCAATGGATCAAATTGCCTGCTTCCGTACTGAAGGGATTCCATGGACGTGAAAAGCACCCACCTCTCTTGACCAGCTGTGTCCCAAAGCTGAAGGTGTATCCTCTGTCCCCTTCCTGTGTTACCATCTGGGCCAGTGGGTTTGTAAACCTATTAAAAAAATATTAAAATTCCCTTAAAAACAAACTTAGGTTACGACAGCGAAGCAGTAAGCACATTAACTAGCTTATAATGAGGTCAGAGGTTAAACATAGCCAATCTTTGTCCAAATGTCAGCTCACTTAAGTTGACTTTTTTGTCTTCAGAATAAAAGGGTGTTCACAATATTACATTACTTCTGCAAAACAAAAAGTTTCAAGGTCAATATTTGTTTATGTGGGGCACCGATAGGTGTGAAGTATGCACGTGGGCTATGTTTGATAATGTACAGTGGTGAATTGGTGGCAGTCTTTCCAACATTCTTATAAAGCAAAGGTGTTCTACAAAACATACAAATTCATCCGAATATATTTTGCTGCATCTGGTCTGGTCTAAAGTGAGAGAGGCCCTATCACTGAGCAGGATATTCCCCATCCTTATCGTCAGTCACAACTTCAAAATCACAACCAACCACACAACCAGGACAGATAAATGTAACTTCAAACTTTCCTCATTTAAGATACAATACTGCAGATGCTGGCAACCTGAAATAAAAGCAGAAAGTACTGGAGAAACTCAGCAGGTTGGGAGGTATCTGTGAAAAAAGAAGCTCTGTTAATGTTTCGCGTCTCTTCTTTGGAATTGAAAAGGAGCTGGAAAATGGTGGGGGCTTTATTCATTCATGGGAGGAGTGCATCGCTGGCTAAGCCAGTATTTATTGACCAATCCTAATTACCCAGAGGGCAGTTAAGAGTCAACCACATTGCTGTGGGTCTGGAGTCATAGTTAGATCAAAACAAGTAAGGATGGCAGTTTCCTTCCCTAAAGAATATTAGTGAACCAGATGGGTTTTTCCAACAATTAATGGTCATTATTAGATTCTTAATTCCAGACTTTGTTTTTAAAAATTGAATTCCACCATCTGCCATGGCAGGATTCGAACCCAGGTCCCCAGTACATTACCTGGGTCTCTGGATTAACAGTCCAATGATAATACCACTGTTCCAGGTTTTGAAAAAAGTACTGACTGTGAGAATAAGTGGCTACAATAAAATGTCAGAGATAATGGAAATAATCCAGTAAGGAACTAACAAGAAAGAATTAAGCAGTTACAAGTCAGCAAAAATAGCTCTCAGTGTAATCAGACAATAATTCGCTGTGTGAAATCAAGACAGACAACTATTAAACCACAAAGCAAGTCAATTTCTTTAATGATAGCACTTCAAACTGCAGAGCAGAAAATACTAGAGACAGCACTGCAGCCATTAGCTGAATCACATGCTATTGCCCACACAAATCAAAATAGTCACATTCTATTTGGTTTGGACTGGTTGGATTGAAGGGTCAGTTTCCATGCTGTATGACCCTATGACTTATTGCAGACTCTGGGCAATTAGGAATGGGCAATAATTGCTGGACTAACAAGACCTTGGTCCATGCACCTGAAACTACAGTATTCATTCTCCTTTTATAAATGAATAGGGGTGTTATTCTCCATATCTCTCTTTCCCCACAGCCCATTCAGCCATCAAAAGGACAGACTAAAATCTCTTTAGATTGGATGTACAGGAGCCCAGTTACAAGAATGAAGTTTTGAAGTTTCACCTATTTTTGAGTTTTTATTTCAGACTGGATGTGTAATGTGTAAAAAGTAATGCGTGATGTAATCCTGAACAAAAAAAATGCTCAGCATCTATGTTGCGTTATGATTTCATTAGTACTTCAAAAGGTGTGATTCATCTGAAGGGAAGGAACAGCGAAGGCTGATTCAGTTTTCACCCACGCCCTTATTTTAGATTCAGGCAATTCCTGCAGGGTCACTGGACAGGTGACAATTGAGAGACTCCTGGTTCATTTGTCTCCCCCCTAGACTTGGGGCTGCTTGTACATGCCCACAGTGGAAGTGCCTCTGAGCCAGTCCAGCTTACTTTAGAGTTGGGACATAACACATCTGAACAGATTAAGTAAACAATAAAACAAATTCCATCTGCCTCCTCCTGAATGGCACAGATCAACCAAGGCATAGCCTCCCTCAGCTGTTCAGGCACATCATGTTCTTATTAAGGAAATCAGACATGGTTATATCCCATCTACTCTTTCCCTGACAATGGACTCTGCTTATGAGTATAATGGGTTCAGAATGGTCATATCAGACTCAAAACCTGAACTGTTTCTCTCTCCAAGATGCTGCCAGACCTGTTGAGTTTCTCCAGCACTTTCTGTTTTCATTTAAGGTCTGATAGCAGACTGCGAATGTACCTGGTGAGCGCTCACTCCATCACCTCTCTTCAAATACGTCCACAAGACTATTAGTTTCTAATAAAAGGACTTGTGCTAAGTGTTGTTAGCCACTTCCACTTGGGCCCAGCATTTCTGGCAAGGTAATGAGTGCTCCACTTTCATTGTAGCACCAATAACCCTCAATTCAGGAGGAGTAGAATTGGCAGCAGTACTTTCTGTTTCGAATATAAAATAACAGAAAAATAAGCAGATGGCAAAGTAGTCCTGAAAACCTGCTCCACCATTTTAAATGATTATGTTGTAAAAAGAGCAGCTAACAGAGAGAACAAGTAACAGAAGGGGCCAATAGACAAAGTCAGACAGACATAGACATGCCTTGCAGATAAATGCACAAGAGAATGTGTACAATAGCCTCAAAGACACAAATAAGATCAAGCAATCTAAAAACACCATAAAGTGATGGTCTCTTTAAAGAAGCTTCTAGGGAAAACCCTGAATGGATTATTCACCCACATAATCTTCCAGTTCCAAATGCTACAAATGATTTCCTTTACACAGGATGGACAGACCAGCATTTGTTGTCCATGACCCAAGTGCCTGGAATGGAGTGGCTAGACTGGTCAGAGGGTAGTTAAGAGTCAACCTCATTGTTTACAAGTCTGGAGTCTCGCATAGGCCTAACCAGGCAAAGACTGCAGATTTCCTAATCAGTGAGCCAGACTTGTACAACTGTAAACATTTTCAGTCAGCTTTCGTAGCTCTTCACTGTGGTCAGCCAGTCTGATGGCTGCAATCATCCCATCACTCAAGACAAAGACTTTAAAACAGAAAAGAAGGCAGATACATTTTTTTGGCATCACTATTAAAGGTTTTCTTTAAATACTTGGAGGGTGGGCGACACTATCAAGAAGGTTATGTCTGTGATCAATGGTGATGATAAGATGAGAACATTTAACTGAGAGAAGCTAATGAGCCAGCAAACGTGAGGAAACTATATTAACATCTGTAGATGGACTTTGTTAACCATGAGCTGATCAGAGACTTAACTTTGATGGTATTAACTAATTTATCCCCAACGTGCTGGCACTACATTAAAATGAGTCTGAGGTAATCAGCACTCAATTTAAACCAAAAGCCATCCAATAGGCAACCGCGTGGAAAATAATGTCAAACATGAGACCAATTATTGTACATCGTTTAGCATATAAGGTTGCCACTTATAAAGTGCGAATAAACCTGAAGTAGCCTGCTCAGGTTTGAGGAAGGTATGATGGTTCTGTGACCAAGTAACATTCAAGGCACCAATTCGGACACAGCAATAAAAGGACGTTAGTTCCATTTTGAACAGTTTCCACCAGAGAGAGCTGGGCAGAAGGAAAACAGCAGGACTTGACAGTGATGTCTGACAGTGGTTTTAACTGGAACAAAACACCACAGTCTGGGTTCTCACACAATGTTTAAACTACCCCTCAGTACTTCCCAAATTTTTGCCAGTGTTGACCCCATTTTAAATGACCCAAACTGAATTGTTTTTAGGGGAGCTGTGGTTCAGGAGGTACTGATTTTTTACAATTTTAAACAAATTTTATACAATTGGAACAAACTCATCAGACCTCAGCAAACTTCCATCCAACAACATTATTTCAGGCATCCAGCCTACACTTATTTTCCGCCCCTCTTGCAGCTCACTCAAACCTAGAGAACTTATTGTGTGAAAGGAAGCCAGATGCCACACTGGCCGAAATAACAAGAGAATCACACACTTCAGCTCTTGGTTCACACTTCAATGCACTTCAAATGCTCATCCAATTAGATGTTTCTTTTGAATTTAAGCGTTTCTGCCTCTCTCACCCCTTCAGAATATAAGTACCAGAACATCACCATCCTCAAATGTGAAAACGATTCCCAATTCGCTTCTAATACTTCAGCAAATTACTTCAAATTTATGCCCCTTGGTTACTTTTCACATTAAAAGGAAATACATTATCCTGGGACCTACACTTATCCACGCTGTCCAGGCACCATCTTCTTTTACACACCAACTAAATCTCCCATTAGCCTATGTTTCAAAGTAACAATCCAGGCTATCTAATCTTTCCTTATTGTTACAATTTTCCGTTCAAGGCAACTTTCTCACCATTTCACTCTCACATGTGATATTTTTATTCCGTAATGCTTCAAACAGAATTGTACGTGGAACCAATCAACTAGAAAATCAGAGCACATCCAATTTAAAGCAATGTTTCTGGGCCAAAGAATTGTGGGAAAAGTGATACGCTAACAAAACAGGCCAATACATCCTGATTCAACAGAACTCGTTCTCAGGTAGCTCCTGAACTACAGCAAATGCTTTCGAGTGAGCTTTTGACTTATTAGGGATTGCATCTTTTTGACAGCAGATTTCACACTGCTACAAGACTGCAGCTGTCAAGGCAATGACATGATCTTAATTGAGGTATTCATCAAAATGTACACTGCATGATTACAAGTTTCAAAGACAAAAACCTCTTATAATTAGGCCATCTGGGAAACCAATTCGCACATAGATCACATTACAGCTAATGGAGACAAAACTTCAAGTCTAATGGATTGGTAGCAGCACTGTGAGCCACACATGGAGATGGATCAGCAGGGTCCAATAGCCATTGGCAAAGCTATTGTTAATGGTTTCAAAAAAAAAATGGATGGAACCATGAAGAGAGATGCCAACCCACCAGGTAAAACATCAGAACATCACTGAACTGCAAATGGAAACTTATTTATTCAGCAACCAAACCCGAAGCCTTTAGTTCAGAGAATAACATTTGTAGAACATGTCCAAATTCCTGAACCCCATTAATTTGATTGAGTGAAGGTATTAGAAGTTCAACTCAGACTAAGTTATCAGGCATCTGAATTAGCAAAACAGGCTAAATTGGGGTGGGGTGGGCGGTATCTTGTACTTTAACATTTGTATTCACAAATCCAAATCTGGAGAGAAACCTCAAAAGGTGTCGCAATTGTTCAGCATTTCTCAACAGGAAGCACTGAAGCAAAGCCCTTGACTTCCCTGCGCTAATGACATGAGAATATAACATCCGCTGGACCTGCGGTTCCTTTGACAATGGCCAGCACATTTGCAGATCATCCAGATTTCATTGGGGGAAATCAATTTCAGTTCTCAGCCACTTCTGCAATCTACCACAATTTTTAAAAAAGTTAAACCTTCTCCTTAAAACTGAGCAGAGGATATTCAGCATTCGTTGTGGTGAAGGTTATTTGACTTTACTCAATTGTCAGCTTGGACAGTTTGCTTTGGCTGTCATTTGGCCCCAGTGCACAGGCAGGAGCTGCTCTGTTTAATTGGTAGAAACGGCTAATTATAGAAAGCATTCTTCTGTACCAATGTACCAAAACAGAGCAGTCATTACATAAACATAAATGTATTCTTCAACATAACAAACTAGACTAATATCTGGAAACGAATGTAGCACAAATCTATGAGTTGCCCTAACTCCTGCACCACTAGTCAGATCCCAATGGGAACACATTCTGTAGACTTCATCTAGCTTCAAGATGATGTACAGTCATTTTAGGGGTATTTTCTCCATCTTGGATTTGCAATGTGAATGCTTAATTACCTGGAATATCTTTCATCTACCACCAACTCACACAAAAATACTCTAACCAATTAATGACAAAGGGCTGCTTTGATGCAGTGGTAGTGTCCCTACCTCTGGACCAGGGGATCCAACTTCAAGTCCCATCTGCTCCAGAGGTGCATAGGATCATCTCTGAACATGTTGATCAGGAAAATGACGCAGATTTTGTATAACAAACTAAGAAAAGGTTTGTCTTTATCAGTTTTAGAGAGAAAAATAATTTTTCTGAAGTTGTGATGTAGTAGGTGCAGCTCCCACAGAACAAATATCTCTTGTCCAGCTCCCAAATCATGGTCACATAATGGAGTAGCGTTAGTCACTAGAACAGGGAAAGCAGAAGGGAGGTTGGTGCTGGAAGATTTTCAAACAGCTGCAGGATAGCTGCTGTCATGTAGTACTAACAGAGCTCTCTGCATGGAGCAGACTCACATCATCTCATTGACATGACTCAGAACCAGACAAAATCATAGCAAACAGGCAAGGCTTTGTCATATTTTCCACAATCATTTGTGGTTGAGAGTCATTTTGGATTTCTAAAGAATTTGCCTTTACACAATTGTATTCAAACTTCAAAACCAAGACATGTCACTATCTAAAAACCTTAAAGATCCACAATGCCTCAGAGAATAATATTATTTTGACAGTATCTTAACTATTCTATTCCTCAAATCACTAACTTGTGAAATTTGAAATCATCACATCCACAGAACAGAAGAAAACACATGAATTTTAAACTGGGAATAACCAAGGTTGCAAATCACAATGATTCCAACAGATGGAGCTGTACACCAGCATTCATTAAATAGGCTGGAGCAAAAAATCACCGTGTGTCAGTTACTGTAGGTACCAAGCCAGAGGAAAACTAATCCCCATTCCATCCATCATTAACTAAGCAACAATGGTGAACATCTTTTTTATTCCTTTCAGTTGTTCCGTGGCATTAACAAGGTAAGGTCTTCCCCAAGGCAAGTCAGTGGAGCTTTATCCATCAAAACTTGCTGCTGAGGCACAACATGTGACATTAGAACTAGTTACCAAAAGCTAATTCAGAGTGGCAGTCTTAAGGCACACCTTAAAGGAAAGTATGAAGTCATGGGTCACTTCAGAGCTCTAAGATCTAAACTGCTGTGGGGACGTCTCAAATGATTAAGTGATGAAAATCTGGGATGCAGAAGATGTCAGAATTGAAGGAACAAAGAGATTGTGGAAGGTTACTGAGGCTGGAGAGAGCTAGAGACAGTGAACTGTCCAAACATAGGGAGATTTGAAAATTTTAGAAATTGAAGCATTGGTGGACTGATCAGGAGGCAAGGAAGGTCAACAAATCCAGGGATGATGGGGGTAGGAGGATTTAAGGAGAGTTTGGACATGGACAGAGTTTTGGATGATTCCAGCCTGGATAAATGCACAGCAACGCAGAGTAGAGAAAGGGAAGCATAATGTTGTTTTTGTACAAAACTACAGAAAGTAAGCGGAGGCAATGGCCTAGCGGTATTATCGCTGGACAGTTAATGTCCTGGGGACCTGGGTTTGAATCACACCATGGCAGATGGTGGAATTTGAATTCAATAAAAATGTGGAATTAAGTGTCTAATGATGATCTCTAATCCATTGTTGATTGTTGGAAAAGCCCATTTGGTTCACTAATGCCCTTTAGGGAAGGAAACTGCCATCCTTACCTGGTCTGGCCTACATGTGACTCCAGACCCACAGCAATGTGGTTGACTTTTAACTGCCCTCTGGGATGGGCAATAAATGCTGGACTAGTCAGTGATGCCCTCATCCTGTGAATGAATTTTGAACAACTTTCAGCCTCAATCCTGGGTATAGATCTCAATTTTTCTAAAGTTAGACTTTTATTAAAGTAGGAACTTTTTTAATGAAGTTAAATTAGTTTTCAAAGCAATTCACATTTCTAATTTTCCATACATGGTGGCATTGGATTTGAGTTATCACTGTACAGTCCTTTTGAAAAAAAAGTCCCACCTTCACATTGAGAATACGCATCATTGTGTTGTGCGGCACCGCCCTTATGCTAAATGGGACTGACTTTAAACAGATCTAGTAACTCATCCATGAGGTGCTGTGGGCCATCAACAGCAGCAGAATTGTCTACAGCATAATATATAAACTCATAGCGTGACATATCCCCCACTGAACCATTACCATCAAACCAGGGGACCAACCCTGGCTCAATGCAGAGTGCAGGTATATATCAGGCATACCTAAAAATAAGATGTCGACTTGGTGAAGCTACAAAATAGGACTACTTATATGCCAAATAATAAAAGCCGCAAGTGTTGGAGCTAAGCAATCCCACAACCAGAGGGTCAGATCTAAGCTCTGCAGTCCTGCCACATCATTCATGAATGGTGGTGGACAATTAAACCACTCACTGGAGGAGGGCTTGGCACAAATACTCCCGCCCACAAAGTACAAAAGAAGTGCTGAGTGGATGATCCATCTTGGCCTCCTCCAGTGGTCCCTAGCATTACAGATTCTATCTTCAGCTAAATTGATTTGCTCCACATGAAGCAGTTGAAAGCAATGGATGCTGCAAAGGCTTCAGGTCCCAACAACATTCCAACATTGAAGAATTGTGCTTTGGAACTTGCTACAACCCTAGGCAACTCATCCAGAACAGCTCCAACACTGGCATGTGCCAAACAATCTGGAAAATTGCCCAGGTATTAGCTATATGCAAAAAACAGGACAAATTCACCTCAGTCAATTCATGTCCCATCAGTTTATTCTTAATTATCTGTGAAGTAATGAAAGGGGGCATCACCTCGACAATAAAGTGATAAAGTGATATATGCTTAGCAATAACCTGATCATTGACATTCAGTTTGGGTTCTTCCAGAGACACTCTACTCCTGACCATTGTATAGCTTTGGTTCAAACATGGACAAAAAGAGCTGAACTTCAGTGACTTTTCATCAAGGTTGTACGTGACAGAGTGTTTCGTTGACTGGAGTCAATGGAAATCAGGAAGAAGACTCTCCACTGGTTCAAGTCTGATCCAGTACAAAGAAAGACGGGCAGTCATCTCAGCTACAGGGCACCTCTGCAGGAGTTCCTCAGGGTAATGTTCTAGGCCCAATCATCTCCAGCTGCATCACCAATGACCTTCCCTTCGTCATGAAGTCAGAAGTGGAGATGCTCGCCAATGATTACACAAAGTTCAGCACCATTCACGATCCTCAGACGCTGAAGCAATCCACTCCAAAATACAACACGATCTAGGCTTGGACTGACAAGTAGCCAGTAACATTAACACCACAAGTGCCAGGCAATGACAATTTTCAACAAGAATTTAACAATTATCCTTCAACATTCAATGGCACTTCCATTGCTGAATTTCTTGCCACACATCATCCTGGGAGTCACCATGGACCAGAACGGATTGGACTAGCTACATAGAATACTGTGACTACAACAGCAGGCCACAGGCTAGAAACCCTAAGGAAAATAATTTATCTCTAGAATCCACAAAGCATTCCCAATATCTACAAGGCACAAGGCAGGAGTGTGATGGAAATCACGAGGCAAGTTCCACCAACAATCAAGAAGCATCTAGACAAAGCAGCCCATTTGATTGGCTCCATATCCATTGGATCCAACTTGCAAGATAGAAATTCACCAACACTCCTTGGATAGCACGTTCCAAACCCACAACTGCTATTATCTAGAAGGACAAGGGCAACAGTTACATGGGAACACCACCACTTTCCAGTTCTCCTCCAAGCCACTTACCATCCTGACTTGGAAATCTATTACAATCCCTTCACTGTCGCTGGGTCAAAATCCTAGAATTCCCTCCCTATGGGCATTATGGGGTTACCTACTGCAGCAGTTTAAGATAGCAGCTTCACCATTACCTTCTTGAGGGCAATTATGGTGGGTAATAAACACTAGCCGAGCCAGTGAATCCCACATTCAATGAATAAATTAAAAAGAATTACCGAGACTAATTAGATCACATAGGAGAAAGTGAGGACTGCAGATGCTGGAAATCAGAGTCGAGAGTGTGGAGCTGCAAAATCACAGCCAGTCAGGCAGCACCCAAGGAGCAGGAGAATCGATGTTTCAGGAATAAGCCCTTCATCAGGAATGAGGCTTATGCCTGAAACGTTGGGTCTCCTGCACCTCGGATGCTGCCTGACCAGTTGTACTTTTCCAGCACCACACTCTCGACTCTAATTAGATCACATATGTTAATACAGTTTAATAAGGTAACAGAGAGGGTTGATGAGGGCAGTGCAATAAATGAGGTGTACGCGGACTTATTAAAGGTGCCTGATAAAGAGCTCAATATAAGCTTGCCAACAAAGTTGAAACCTCTGGAATAAAAGTGACAGTGACACTTTTACCAAATTATCTGAGTAGTTGCGAACGTGCAGAAAACAGATGCACATAAGCAATAGGCCCCCAAGCTGTTCTGGTCTTGCCCTGAATACCCAGAGCCATCTGCACTGAAACATTCTGTAAATAGTATCACTTTAAGCACTATCTTGCTTTACAGTTCTCCTTGCCCAAGTACATAACCTCACATTTTCACAAGTTCATTTTCTCTGTCCACTCACAAACTATCAATATCCCTTTGCACCTTCTATATGACTTGCTTTCCTGCCCACTTTGAATCAGATTGGCTCAAAACACAGTCAGACCTCTCCTCCGAATCACTAACATAGATTATAAATAGTTGAGGCCTCCACATTGATCCCTGTAGCACTTTAGTTAGTTTGCCAAATACCTATTTACCATGTCGTTTTTAAAAGAAATTAATAAATAAGGTATCCAAGCCTCTAACCATGTTACTAAATTACTTTTAACAGCATGAGTTCTCATCTTGTACAGTTAACAATATAAGACACTTTATTGATCACTGTTTGAAATCCAACTGCAGTAGATCTACAGGTTCCCCTTTGTTTATCTTGTTAGTTACATCATGAATTAACTGTAATAGAGGTAGATAAAAAGAGAAGAGATACTATAAAATAAAGCATTAATTTCAAAAAGAGGAACAGGAGTAGAGAGGACTGGGGCATATCTGCACAAGTTGCTCAAAGGTGAACAATCAGTTTCAGAAAGTTCTTTTCAACTTTCCCTTACGGTACTTGTTGACTATCGGTCTTGTGCCAGTAGTTAGCCGTAGATGGGATTTACCAGCGGCTGTGGGCTGCATTCACAAGCAACCTGGCTCCAAGAAGACACAGGCCCGAAGAGCCGAGTGCCACCACCGGCCTCACACCGTCCCCGGGCTCAGTTTCAGAAAATCTTTAATAAGGCACATGCAATCCCAAGCTTCGACAATTAAGGCATGGAAGATAACAAAAAAAAACTTTATAACTGGTTTGGTCTCAAAGGCAAATTAATTTAGGTACACAGTGTGAGGAGATACCATGATCAGAAAGAGGTACTCAACAAGAGCAAAGATTTCTTGAATTTCTAGGACAAATTGCTCTTCAGCAAGTTGCCCTCTGCATCTTAACAAGTTATCCCTTGACTGGGACAGTGTCCAATTCATTACTGTATTTCAGGAAAGGTGGCAAGGCTTTGGGGAAGGTGCAGCAAAGTAGAGGAATAGGAACAGGGGAACACAGGGAACTTGGGATGCTTGTCCACAGATCGCTGAAAGCAGCAACAAATGTTAATAGTGTGGCCAGAGCAGCATATGGGGACCTTTGCCTTTATCAGTTCTAGATTATAAGAGCAGGGAGGTCATGTTGAAGCTGGATAGAACTTTGCTTGGGACACAGCTGGAGCACTGTATGCAGCTCTAGACACCATACGATAGGAAGGATCTGATTGCACTGGGGCAGGGGGCAGCAGGGTGCAGAGGAGATACACCAACATGTTGCCTGAGGTGGAGCGGTTTATCTGGGAAGAGAATCTGGATAGGGCTCAGGTTGGTTTCTTCAGACCAGAGGAGGCTGAAAGGAGACCTGACTGAAGTGTTCAGATTGAAGGGCATGGGCAGGGTGGGTAGGAAGCAGTTGCTCCTCTTAATTGAAAACCCAATAACAGTGGGGCATCATCTTAACGGTGAAGAGCAGAAAGTTTAGAGGAGATTTGAGGGAACATTTGTTTTACCTAGAGGATGGTAGGGGCCTGGAATCACTGCCTGGGAGGGCAGTTCAAGTGGTAAACCTCACAATCTTTAAAAAGTACTGGGGTGAGCACTTGGAATGTAATAACATTACAGGCTATGCTGGAACTTGGGACAAATTTAGATTTAAGAGTAACTTTTTTTGTCAGTGCAAACTTGATGGGCCGAAGGGCCTGTTGTGTACTGAAGGATTCTGTGAATATGACATTCAGTTCAGTGCACAGATTGGAATAAGTGGGGCTGCTTTCCTTTGAGAAGTTTGAGGCGCATTTTGGTGGAGGTGCTGAAAATCAGGAGCTGTCTGGACAAAGGAGATAGTGAGAAACTGTTCCCACTAACAGAGAGCTGAGAACACAGAGGTAAGGAGATTGGTAAAAGAACTGACGGCAACAACTGGGGTAACTCTCTACACGTGTGGTTAAAAACTGTTATGCACTGCCTAAAGGGTGTGGAGGCAGATTCAAAGGGAACTGGATAAGTCTCTATTAATGAACGCTGAACCTTTACAAGAGAATAGTTTGTTGAAATGCACCTTTAACTCAAACTGAAGCAGAGAAGTCAGTAAACACTTTAGCTTGGAGACATGCCCATGCGAGCTGGTTGCTACGGGGGAGTGAAATTCATACAGAAACACTTGAAGTGACAGGTATCAGTTTCACCATCATTTCACAGCATCTCAGAAAAAATAAGGACAGCTTCTTTTTGAGACAGGAATGCTAGAGCTTCTGCTGTGGAAAACGAGGAGGAACTGTCCCTGCGTTAACAAGCAGGCGAGGTGCTTGGTGAGATTTCGCTTTCCCCTCAGACAGGAACATAGCAGACAGGACTACGGAAGGTTTAAGAAACAGGGAATCACCAAGATGTGGTCTTGCCAACAGTATTCATATTTAGCAAAGCTCAGACAGAGTGGAATAAATGTTGAGGGACACAAGAAGTTTCGACCGGACGTAGCCAGGAGAAACGTATGCCTGCTAAGGCACTGAGACTAACTGGGGGAATGTCCTGGTAAATCCCATGCAGCTGCTGCAAATACAGCACTCAGTAAAAAGGGTTTGTAAGACAACACAGGTTTGTTCATATAAAACTTACAGTTCACACTAGTTTAAAGCATTAGTTGCCTGTTAATTACTATTTAATTTGTGTTGATTTTCATTTGTTACTGTAAAAGTCTTGAAACATGAAATCGTTGTTGGTCAGTGGGAAACTGATCTCTTCAGAATTTGTTGGTCTATCCAGGGATCATGACAGGTTGGAAAGAAAAAGAATTGCAGAATTACAGGGCAAGGGTGGAGGAGTAGGAGGAGCTAAATGCATTTGCAGCGAATCAGTACAGGTTCAATGGGCTGAATGGCTACTTTCTGTGCTGTAACCGTTCAGCATTCCACTAAATTGCACTTATGTTTCTCTTCTCTACTGTAGGTCCTGGAGGCTCATTATATGGCAGGAAATTTACAACACACCAACTTCAATGCTTGATCCATAAGAACTGAAGATCCCCTCCCTCCTCCGTTGCCAGGAACCAGCTCAGACATGTAAAACTGCTGAGGGTTCATTTGATTCGGTGATAGCACACTGAAAGTGGGTTCAAATCCCATGCCAGAACTTTATCACATAATCCAAGCTAGCATTTCAGTGCAGCACACAGCGAGTGCTGTATTGTTAGAAGTGGCATCTTTCAAATGAAATTAGAAACACCACAACACTATTCAAAGAGAAGGGAGCCCTCCCTGATGTTTTGGACAACAGTTAACCCTGAACCAACACAAGAGCAAACAAATATGTCACTAATTGCTTTGCTGTTGATTGGGGTTGTCTAATATAAATTGACTCATGTGATCAATGATAATTTATCTAAAAAGTAGATAATCTGGTCAAAAGTTCTTTGTGACCGGCTATGTCCGGTCGAAACTTCTTGTGTCCCTCAACATTTATTCCACTCTGTCTGAGCTTTGCTAAATATGAAGTTCTTTGGGCATATTAAAGACTGGTCTTTGAGCTGAGGAAAAATGGCCTCTTCTACATGTTGTTTTTGGTATCTCACTTCTTACAAAGCTTACATCTCTCCCTGCGTTCAAACCAAAATTTTCAATTTGTGCTTTTTGTCATTTCAAGTTTACAAACAAGTGCTCAACCCATTCAATTTGATCTGATTTATTGTAGTCACATGTACCTAAGTACAGTGAAAAGTTTTGTTTTGCGAGCCATACAGCCAGATCACAGCAAACAAGAACATACAGATCATAGGGTGTGGAGACAGAGCGAGGCATACAGTGTTACACTGCACAGGAGGGGGGCAAAGCAAGATCAACGTTATTTGAAGTTAGAGAGGTCCATTCAGCGGTTGAATAACAGCAGGGAAGAAGCTGTTCTTGAACCTGTTGGCGTATGCATTCCAGCTTCGTACCTTCTGACTGACGGAAGAGATTTGAAGAGAGTATTACCGGGGTGGGAGGGATCTTTGATAATGCTGACAGACTTTAAGCAGCAACAAGAAATGTAAATGGAGTCCATGTGTGGGAGGTTGGCCTCAGTGATATTCTGGGTCATGCGCACACCTTCTGTGGTTTCTTACGGTCCTGGGCAGAGCACTTGCCATATGCACACAGATAGAATGCTTCAAGTAAGCAATTAAATCAAGCAATGCTAAATGTTAACTGGCTGGAAAAATGAATCAAATCTACATCTCGAAGGAGAGGATAGCAAATATTTGGGAACATACTGTGGGTCAAACTATAGCATATGGACTGCAGTAGTTCAAGGAGGTCGATCACCACCACCTGCTCAAGGGCAACTAGGGATGGGCAATAAATGCTGGCCCAGTCAGCGATGCCCATGGCCGGTGAGCAAATCAGAAATAAGGACATTCAACAATGACCAGGGAAAGTGGAGAGGAAAGCGAAGTATAACTTAAGGGCAAACTAACATAACTTATTACAGGATATATTCACCTTCATGCCTCCATTAGATTTGAAGCAAATTTTACCTTGGCCAGCATGACATGGTTTTATGGAATTACAGAGTGTGGAAGGCAATGTGTTTGGTACGTGCAGTCTCCTTCTGTTTTGCTGCAAGACACGCTGAACCAGGTCTTAAAACAATAAGTTGAGAGTACATGGATGCATTGAGCAAATTCAGTGCCAGCAACACTTTCACAGGGCAATGGCATGGGCCTGAGCTTCTTAAACACTATATCTACCCTGAGAGTCACATCCTGAACAATGAATTTATACAAGTTAAAAAGACACTGAATCAAAACTTTTAATCTTTGCACTCACCAGGATAGTCACAAAAGGATCAAACTTCAAAGGTAATCTAATCTAAACTAAAGTAACAACAATTTAGACATGAATGAGAACAATGATACTGATGCAACATAAATTTTTCTTCTCTTGGATATTTAATACTCCTGCATTTACCTTGATGAGTACAAGGTTAAAAGCTATGATATCCTCTTTTCTTTTTCCCTAGCAATACTCAAGTTCTAGGTTACCAAGTTGACACCGCAGTAGGCAGTGATTTGACACCTGTCTGATCTGACCTCTCACCTAGTTAGGTATGAGGTAAAATGGTAGCCTTTTGCTTACCCATGACTCAAAAGACCGGAGTGCATCAAAGATTTTGAAGCAGTTACTGCATTAGAAGATGCAATGATTCTAACAAGGTGAGCCAGGTGGACCTCATAGAATAGGAATTCCCTGACTGGATTAGATTAACATCCTCAATGAGGGAGCCCAGGCTGACAGGCAAGAACAAGAGTGGCAGGAATCCTGTTCATTCTGAGAACTGGGTCTTAGGGAGTTGGATCAGTTTCAAGGATTCTCCACGTGTAAATAGAGGATGGCTTGGTGATGGGATACCAACCTCTGTGGAGTTATTTCAGTGGCAATGAAAGCAAAGCACATTCCTGA
The DNA here is from genome assembly GCF_047496795.1 of Chiloscyllium punctatum. Lineage (NCBI taxonomy): Eukaryota > Metazoa > Chordata > Chondrichthyes > Orectolobiformes > Hemiscylliidae > Chiloscyllium > Chiloscyllium punctatum. Next base: position 37,370,005 of record NC_092786.1, read on the forward strand.
AGAAATTCGCTTGCAGTAGTCATCTTTGAATTGAGGGTAACTATTTCTGGCATCATGCTGTTATTTGGGAAGCTTGAATAATTTGATCCTGTTGAAGACTGGGCCCAGAATGTGAAAGGAATTAGTTAATTTTTTCCAGGCAAATGATATTGGGGCAGATGAAAAGAAATGAGTAAATCTCCCGACAGCTTGTGGACCCGCAGCTTTTTTGTTCTTGGGAGCTTAACCTTCCCTGAGGCATCATATACCAAAATATTTCAAGAGTTGATGGATTTAGTTAAGGAATATTACAACCCCAAGGGTCCTCTAATTCTGAGCTGCTATTGTTTTTACACTTAATTTGAGAATCAGGCAAATCCATATCGGGATTTTTGACTATGTTAAGACAACTGGCAGAGGCATATGTCTCTGGTTAAATCTTTAATGAGATGCCGAGAGACCTTTTGGTATGTGGGATTAATGATGTAACCATGCAAAAGCGCTACTAGCTGAAACCCAACTGGACATTTTTTTAATTTCAAAATATACTTTATTCATGTAAATAAATCTTTGGTACTTGTACAATTTTCCATGTCGTTCATAGTTATATACATTGCATGTCTTAACATTACAAAGAACAAATTGAATTAATCTAATTTACAGTTATCCTATTAACAGTTACCTTTATTAACTATCCAGTCTCTTGGTATTTGGCTGTAGCTTCAGCGGAACCCACCTACTGAGTGGGTCCCCTGTTATATGAAAGCAAATGAAACTTCTTTAACCCCCAGTTTATGGGGTTACCATTGTCCATTTGACTGTCCTGTCTCCGGGGTGGCTGTCCACATCCCCATGGTAAGCACGAACTGCTGGACCTTTGCTGGGCTGAGGTAGCTATCCAGCTCCTCACTGGGGTCATTTACCCGCTCTGGTGTCATTGAGCCAAGGCAAGGGTCCTCACTGTCCAGTTCTGTGTCTGACAATGGGACTGTCAGAGGATCACAGCTCTCGGTTGCCTGTAGTTGTGGGGCAGTGGCTACCCCCTGGTTCTCAATGGATGGAGGGTGGACTTCGGGGGTCCGTTGTTTCCTGGTTGGGAGGAAATGCCCTCCTCTTTACCTACAGCACTCTGTCTCTTCTTCTGGTGGTGATGGCCTTCTTTGCGTCCGTCTTCCCCCTCCGAAGAGCTGGCTGTCCCTCCCTCGTGCAGCTGTCTTTTCCCCTTTTGCTGGGGGGCTTTGGGAGCCTGGCAAGATTTCCTCTTCCTGTTTTTAACAGGTATCCACTCCTCTGCCTGCTTGATTACCTCCTCCTCCATTTCTCCCATCTGCCCGGCTAGAGCTAGGATCAGCTGCTGTGTCTCTCCGCTGGCTGCCGCCTCCTCCACTCCAGCCTGTTCTTCTTTCTGGGTGCCACCCGACTCCGTTTCCCTGCTGTCCGGGTGGACCTTACTGGTCTTTGGGGGTCCACAGCTCACATTGCCACCTCCAGCCATCTGTGTGTAAGTGGGGCCCCCCCGTCTTGGGCAGGTCTTGTACATGTGGCCCGCCTCTCTGCACAGGTTGCAGCTCTTTTCTTCCTGACAGTCCTTAGTCAAGTGACCCTCCTGTTTGCAGTTCCTGCAGATGGTCACTTTGCAATCCGCCACCACGTGTCCCGACTTCCCGCAGGTTCGGCACACTTTCGGCTGCCCTGCATATGTCAGGTAGCCTCTGCTCCCTCCAATTGCGAAGCTCGAGGGTGGGTGGAGGATGTTCCCACTGTCATCGGCCCTCAGAGTTACCCTGACCTGCCGCTTACTGGTCCAGATCCAAAAGGGGTCGATCACTTCAGTGGCTTCTCCCTCAACTTGGACATACCTTCCCAGGAAGGTCAGGACATCAGCCACTGGAACGTAAGGGTTGTACATATGGATTGTAACAACCCGATTCCTCCTGTGCAGGAAGCACACACAATGGGGTCGCTGACAAGATGGACAACAGCGGCTCACCTTCCTTCTCCTTGAAGACCTTCAGGAGCTGTTTGCACTGCTTCACACTTCTGAAGGTCACATTAAAGCAGCCTGCCTCAGGGAAATCCTGCAGGCAGTACACGTCCACAGCAGCAAACCCACAGCATCCCAACAGTACCTTCTTAATAAACAGGGTGCGGTCGAGTGGTGTATGATCCTCAATCTTCTTCACAGTCACCCTGACTGTGTTTTGAACCCCCTGGCCAGGGCTGCGGGCAGCTGTCGAGGCCATAGCACTGAGGTTGGCTGGTCCCTGAATTGGCATTAGGCCAAAGCCAGCATGAAGATCCACCAAGAGCAGGTCAGCACAACCAAACGATCCTCCAACGTCCAATCACGATCCAGCGATGATCTCTTCACTAGCTCTGATGACTCACAACCTGTTCTGATAAGGACAGACACTTGATCCTAAACTGAAACCCAACTGGACTTCAAACAGGTACTAAACTGGCTTTATCATTGGAAAATGGAGAACATAAGTTGCAGGGTATTTTGATGGAAGTGGACACTCTTGCCAGTCTGACTGAGTTTGGGGAACACCACTTGAGTGAAGGCAATTGCATAGCCTCACACAGGACACATCCTGAATAGAGGGACTCTTGGTCAGTCCACAGCAAAACCCCAAAACAAAGCCAAGCCTCAGCCAAATGGTAAAATTTTTGTCTGGATCCGACCAGCAAGACACTAGTTGCTCCTGATATGCAGATTCGAGACAGAAAAGGAATCCTATTGGACCTTCATTGAGTAAGAGAACTCAGAGGCCAGTATCCAGGAGAGTACACATGTTGGAAACTCCACCTCCCTCTGGTTTGGAACAGTTAAATTGCTTGCATCAAGATAAACTCTGGCAAAATGGTCACCCAGTTCCAATGGAGTTCAATACCAGTGCAGCCTTTTCAGTGATTACAGAACCAACCTTTAACAAAATTCACTCTGGACTCCAACTCTGAAGTTCCACCAATATCTGTTTCAGTTTAGGATCAAGTGTCTGTCCTTATCAGAACAGGTGTGAGTCATCAGAGCTAGTAAGATTGTAATAATAACAGACCCCAAACCCCTGATAAATCTATTTAAAGAGGACAAGTCTGTGGCACCCATAGCTTCAGGCTGAATTCATATGCACCAAAAATGGTACCACACAGGAAGAATTGGTAATGGCTGCAAATTTTCTGGCTATGCTTCCAGCCACAGCTGACAATATCAGAGTTTGGATGCAGAAAACTCCAGTCCAGGCAAAATTGAAACAGCTGGTGGTGATGGGGGAAACCAAAGGGCCATCAAAACCAGAACTGAAACCTTTTTGGGCCCAGACAGACCAGATCCCAGGGGAGCACAGCATATCATTATAGGGAGCAAGAGTGATTGTCCCAAGCAAAGGTCACCTCCAGATCCTGGCTGATCTCCAACAGGGTCATCCAAAGGTTTCCAAAATGAAGATGTTGGCAAGAAGTTATCTCTGTTGGCCAGGATTGGATGTAGAGATAGCTGTGTTGGTGGGCAGTGCCCAGAATGCCAACAAGGTCAAAAATTACTGCTGGAACCCCCCCCACCACCCCATTCATAGGAATATCCAGATAAACCCTGGACTCAGTTACATGTTGACAATGTAGGTCCTTTCATGGTCTCAATGCTCTTAGTCATTGTGGACACCACTGAAAATGGTTGGACATGCAGAGAGTCATTTATTCATCAAACACGGGATCAACAATAGAAAAACTGCACCATCTTTTGCAGTACACGGACTCTCAGAAGTGTTCTTCACAGACAACAGGCTATCGTTTACCAGCAGGGAATCTGAGTATTTCCTAAAATCAAATGGCACTCAACAATAAAGGACAGTTCCATACCATCCATTATCCAATAGTCTGGCAAACAGAGCAGTCTAAATTTTGAAGGCATGCTTAAAGAAACAGCCTGCAGCTTCACTAGATACCAGACTGTCCTGGTTCCTATTTGACTATATGACCACCCTTCATGCAACTATAGGGATAGCTCCAGCAGAGTTGCTAATGGGGAAAAGCTTCTGCACCAGGTTAAATCTGATCTTCTTGGACCTGCGGTTGGCAGGGGCGGTGAAATAGCATCACGAGCACCAATGCCAGACATAGGATTATGCTCAGTGAGAGACAGTTTACTTCAGGGATGAGGTTTGCTGTAGGAATCAAACATTGCTGGAAAAGGCAGCATTTATTGTCCTGGAGATAGAATACCCTCTACCAGCTCAGCAAGAAAAGATAGCCACTTGACAGTCCACCATAGCAGGTAAACTGATGAATTTCTATGTGAATCACATCCTCGCCACAGCTAGCTAAACAGCAGCTGCATCCACTAATCATTTATTGTCGAGGTTCAGACTTCAATTGAAGAAGAATGAAACTTGCATTTATGTAGCACCCATTGTGATCAGGACTTTTGACCGATATTCAAAGCCTCGTCAATCAGAGAACCCACACCCAGCTCTACCTTCCCTTCCTGACAGGCTTCCAGAAGATGTCACTTGACAATGAGATCAGGAATTTTGTACAACATTTCCTGGCTTATGTTGGTGATCATTGAAGCAAAATATCACATTAACCTGTCTACTGGCTGGCTAAAGTTAAAAATGTGCTAAAATTAAACAATGTCCCATTCATTAGAAATTTGATATTTGAAGCCTCATTTTGAACAACTGTACAAATGAGTCACATAAAACTGTGCAGAGGGAGGGGGAAAAAATCTACTCTAGGGCACTGTGGAGCTTCTAGAATACTTGCAGAGAAATTCATTCCTGGCTATACATCTTTTACAAACTCAATATGCAGCTCAGGAAAGCTGCAATGAACTTGTAACCTCACCCATCCATAACTGTCTTTTGTGGCTCTTCCCCTCCTATTGACAATCTAGGAGGAATCAAATCAATTTGATAAATGACTTTCTAAAGGGTTGTGGTCTTGGTATTCAATCATAATAAGGGAGGCAGAGATTAACAGGAACTTAATATTCAACAGCAGCAATCAATGGAAAGTCCAATTCTTGTCCATCAATTGGAACTTACCACCTCGTTCAAACCAGTAGCAAGTAAACTCAGTTTTTCACAAGTTTTAGCGACTTGTAGTAGTTTCTTTTCGAATCAGTGCCTAACGGAGATTTGCATTATCGGCCCAATGGGTGGGGCAGAAGTCATGTGTAATAGTAAATAGTAAATACTTTTATTAACAAGATGATTGTTTCCAGGAAGGCAATATTGTGTGATCAAAGGGTCTCATATCTATGTACAATGCAGTGATGGAAAATCCAAGTGCTATGCAGGATGTGCACCAAACAGGAATCAACGGGGGCAGTGTACTTCCTGCACTGTACCAATGTATCTCCTCCAAAACTATGATCTGTCAAATCCCATTGATGCGTATCTCAAAGTCCCACCAGCCTCCCCTCTGACACTGTCACCAGTCCTTCTGTCTCCACTGGCTCTCAATCTTCACAAAACTTCACAGCTTGTGTTTCTTTCAGTGTATTCCCTCACATCTGTCTTACCCCCTCCAACATGAAGTACTGAAACATCAGAACCTTGATGCTTAGTTTCCCTCCTTTGGATAATGGCAAGATGAAAACCACCTGATCAGCGGGAAAAAATGGGCATCTTCAAAAACAAATGAGACGAGTGGGTTCAGAACCAAGTTCGCCAGGAGAGTGAATGAGCCACATAAACCACTCCGAGTTTACAAATCTCCATCAGAGTGCTTGGAACGTGGCTCAACTGGCCACTTGGAGAACTTGAGCCACTCAGCAGCTTTGTTTGCCTGGTCAACAAGGAAGCATTCGACCTTACCTTGCTAACAATTGCTTCTCTGGGTTGGAGCTGATTGATATGAGAAATACCAATCTATTCCTCGGCCTCAGATATCACAGAACTGGCGGCACTCGGTCTTTGGTTGCAGAAATTGCAGTGCAGAGAATGTGTACCCAAGTAAAGCCTGGAATTATTTTTGGATCAGTGAAGTAATAGATGGACTGGGTGGGTCGCCTTGGGAGGAAGAGCTGAACAGGCGGGTTTGCTGGGGTTGAGAAGAGTAAAAGAAAACTTGATTGAAATGTATATGATCCCGAGGGGTCTTGACAAGATTGACGTGGAAAGGGTGTTCTCTCACAACGTTGAGCCTGAAACCTAGGTTGTCTGGTTAAAAACAAAGGTTCATCTGTTTAAACAGAGGTGAGACAAAAACATTTTGGACAAAGTGGCACAAGTCTTTTGAACGTTCTTCCTGAAAAGGCGGTAGAGGCAGAGTCTTTGTTTTTAAGGCAGAGGTAGACAAATTCCTGGTAAAGAAGGGTGATCGTTTCTCAGGGTAGCTCGAATGAGGATTTCAGGCTGCAGTTAGATCAGCTAGGATCTTATTAAATGGTAGGTCAAGCTGGAGGGGCTATTCCTGCTTCTCTGCCTTACACTCTTACAGGGTAGTGCTTAAAATCTAGCTTACAGCTAGAAGAAATTTATAATCATGTACTGAACAGGAACATAAAACACAAGTTACAGTGTACAAGCACAAAACCTAACACAAAAAGCTTGCTTTCAAAACATCAAAGCTCACAAAAGGCTTTGTATCCCCAGAAGGCACTAAAATGCTCGTTTATTACGGTTGTTGCAAAGACATTGGTACGCAAACCATCAGTCTCCAGCTTCAAATTTACTCACCACCCTCTTTTCTCTGAAGTCAATGCCAACTGTGGTGATGAACTTGGAGTTGAATTTGGCATCAGTGTATTGATAGAGGAAGCTGGTTTTCCCGACTCCTGAATCTCCCAGGGCTAGGAATTTGATGAGGTAATCGTAGTCTCCATCAGACATAGTGAAAACTTAACGCTGACCTGCAATGAAGAAAAGGATGGTTGGACAGAGACATTGACTCAAACAAAAAAAGGTGACCAGGCTTTCTTCCTACCTGCCCATACCAACCACCTCTTCAAAATACAGAGCAACATCGATGATCATGGTGGATGGGGAGTAATTTGCTCAGAAGGAAGCCATACTGAACATGATCATGTAAAAAAGCATGTTTACAGAGTTTTTATTTCATTCAATTGATAAAATGTGTACAAACACTGGCTATCGCTTAAAAATTCATGATATTTTACAAATAAAATCACTTCTTGGCTAAAGTTTGTCTGAATTTTTAAATTTTTGCTGACATTTTCCTGGGTTTTGTCCCAGTCCTCGCAGACAGCCGCAATCTTTCTGCTCGGTATTATCCAGCCGTCTGGGCTAACCAAGTGTTGTCCCTCCCTCCTCAGTGACCGCCGAGTCCTTAGAGAGAGAGAGAGAGAGGCGCAAAGTACAGGGGGGACACGAGAGAAAGGGAAGATGTTTTCACTGACTTCAGTTTCCGTCCTCTCATCAATTTGTTTTTCAGAGGGTAATGTTTTCCTCATGTTTCCCCCCGTCAAGTCTTCCTCCTGTTTATTTTCATATGTGCTAACTCACTACGATTTGCTCTCCCTCATCAAAAAAAAAGTTACACTAAATTTTGTCAACCGAAAGATACTGAACTACTTTTCGTTTGGGAAAAAAAGTCCCATCAAGGGATAACGGAAACGAAAAGTGAGAATTCATTTTTTGACATAACTCTGGGGAATGAGCTGAGGAAAAAAAGTGTTGGGTTTGCAAATCGGAGCGAGTCAATGTTGAGAGGCAATCTTGCTGTTACAGCGCACAGCTCAGGCTTGCACATATGTTGTTCTTGTGTGTTCACAGTCACAGACCTTTGTCCTCGGGGAGAATAAGTAACAGAGAGCCTTTTTATAAAAAGTGTAAGACTTAACTCTAATGTCACGTCTCAAATATATATTTGAATTTATTTATTTATTTAAGAATACTTGCATCTATATTCCTGTTCAGATTTACAGAATAATGCTTTAAATGGATGAGGAATAGAATTTTGCTACTTCAGTTGAAATGCATGTACAGGGACCTTGAGATCTTGTTTGGATAATCCGAAATTCAGATAATTGATGTTCGATAACCGAGATTGTTCTGTACATAGCAACTGGTTTTCCCATTGAAACGCACACAGTGATATCTCCAGTAGCCAAACAGATGACCAAAGATGGAGATCAGGAATTGGTAAATAAGGCACAGTTCCCAAGGATGGAGTTCAGTACAATTTAAGTGCATTCACAAGTATTAATTCTGAATAAACACTGATTGATAGTAGAGAGAGATGGTCATCAGCAATCCAGTTATCTAGAGAAAGAGAAAAAAATGCCTGCCAGCAACCTAGCTTCAAAAATGCAAGAACTCTCCAGCGGTCTCCTCTCCATTGCTACCTCACAGCACCAGGGACCCAGGTTTGATTCCACTCTCTGGGGGCTGTCTGTGTGGAGTTTGCACAGTCTCCCTGTGGCTGCATAGGTTTCCTCCCACAGTCCAAAGATCCGATAGGAAGGAGACCAGAATTGCATGCAATATTCCAACAGTGGCCTAACCAATGTCCTGTACAGCCGCAACATGACCTCCCAACTCCTGTACTCAGTACTCTGACCAATAAAGGAAAGCATACCAAGCGCCTTCGTCACTATCCTATCTACATGCGACTCCACTTTCAAGGAGCTGTGAACCTGCACTCCAAGGTCTCTTTATTCAGCAACACTCCCTAGGACCTTACCATTAAGTGTATAATTCCTGCTAAGATTTGCTTTCCCAAAATGCAGCACCTCGCATTTATCTGAATTAAACACCAATGGGCCACTTCTCAGCCCATTGGCCCATCTGGTCCAGATCTTTTGAAAGTGGAGTCACAGGTAGATAGGATAGTGAAGAAGGCGTTTGGTATGCTTTCCTTTATTGGTCAGAGTATTGAGTACAGGAGTTGGAAGGTCATGTTGCGGCTGTACAGGACATTGGTTAGGCCACTGTTGGAATATTGCATGCAATTCTGGTCTCCTTCCTATCGGAAAGATGTTGTGAAACTTGAAAGGGTTCAGAAAAGATTTACAAGGATGTTGCCAGGGTTAGAGGATTTGAGCTATAGGAAGAGGCTGAACAGGCTGGGGCTGTTTTCCCTGGAGCATCGGAGGCTGAGGGGTGACCTTATAGAGGTTTACAAAATTATGAGGGGCATGGATAGGATAAATAGACAAAGTCTTTTCCCTGGGGTCGGGGAATCCAGAACTAGAGGGCACAGGTTTAGGGTGAGAGGGGAAAGATATAAAAGAGACCTAAGGGGCAACCTTTTCACACAGAAGGTGGTACATGTATGGAATGAGCTGCCAGAGGATGTGGTGGAGGCTGGTACAATTGCAGCATTTAAGAGACAATTGGATGGGTATATGAATAGGAAGGGTTTGGAGGGATATGGGCCGGGTGCTGGCAGGTGGGACTAGATTGGGTAGGGATATCTGGTCGGCATGGACAGGTTGGACCGAAGGGTCTGTTTCCATGCTGTACATCTCTATAACTCTATGTGCAGGTTGGGTGCTAAATTGCCTGCGGTGTTCGGGAATGCATAGGCTGGGTGGATTAGCCATGGGAAGTGCAGGTTATGGGGATATGGTGGGAATTGGGTCTGGGTGGGATACTCTTTGGAGACTTGATGTACTGAATGGCCTCTTTCTGCTCTGTAGGGATTTTAGGATTCTATGATTCCATCTATACTATGCCAAGAGAACCAAACTCACCTAAAGAGACAACCCGCGATCAACGAAAGGAATCAGAAAATTCTGGAAAAACACAGTAGCTACAAAAAAGAAAGTGCATGAAGATCCCAGTTTTTGAGATATAATTGAAGACAGAGACCCCTGTGGATGCTAGGTGAACCTACTGCAGAACATCTCTTGTACCTGCCCCACACAAAACCTTGTAGGCAAATTGTAACATTCTTTCAGAGCAATTAGTTGCCACAAATATATGTAACGCAACAGATGAAAGTTATTTATCAGCCAAGAAATCTGCTGAGCAAAAGCAATTACGGGCCAAAAGTAAAAAAGGTGAGAGATTGAACATTTTGTCCTTAAACTGAAAGATTATTTCGATTGTGCGGAAGAATCAGGTATTTATCTGAGGGAAGCTGGACTGGACATTGGGGTGATGGACAGATAGAGAAAAATAACCACTGAGAAAGGGACAAAGTGAGTTGTTCTTCCAAAAAACAGTCTTAACGTAACACCCAGTGATTACACTTATGTACACCAGTCACAAACATCCAGCAGTTGCAAAAATCGCCAGACAAATGCAAGCCTTTTTCTTTTTTACAACAAAGGCAAAAGGACAACACTGAAGGCAAACCTTGCAATAGCAGGTCACAAATCCAGTTCTACAAACAAACTGTACACAAAATCTGTCTCCTTTTCAGTGAAAAACAATGTAAAAATATTACACCCATCACTACATCGATTGGCCACACAGCCCCACCAGTCTGTGTCATTGTTTACCCTTCACGTGACCATTTAGTTCCAATTATACTCCCCCATCCCATTCCCTTTAACCTTCATCCACCCTGCTAATCTAAACTCGAACGTTGGCTTAGTTTCTACCTCACAATTGAGGAGGTTACTCCTGTCACTTGTGAATCCGTACATTGAATTTCTTGTCTCTGGATTCCAGCCATCAAGATTAAACCTAAAATCTGACTGGGTGAGTTTATCAACTTTATCAACCCATGGTACTATCCCCCTGCAAAGTTCCTCTGTTAAAACATTGTACGGAGTCCCATTCCATTTAAAGTTTAACGAATGCTGTCACCTTTTCACAATATGAATTGTCTCATACTTATTGACAACTGAATTCATTTTGCCACTTGTTAGCCCATTCAGATATCTGATTAATATCTCATTGCAGTTTCGCCTGTCCTTCCAAAGGATCAGAGTAGATTCCATTTAAGTTTGTCTTGAAGGTGTGCCTCACTTACTCTAGGTTCATATCCAAATCATTCATCATAAACAAATCTACACAACTGAATCCTACTGGACCCTGTTATCACATTCCAACCAGTCTTTAAAACAAAGCATACTCTATAATTTTAATTAACTATGCAGATTAAATAATTTTGCCAATATGGTATAGAATGTGAATATCTGTACAAATAAATTTGAAATCTCTCTGCATCAAAATCCCATTGGATCAATTATATTCAATGTCACACTCACGTTGATATAAATTATACATAATGATTTGCCAATCTCAATCCATGAGACATTTTCTCCTGAAAATGGTGACTCTTCAGGAGTTGATGTCAGACAGAAGTCAGCAGCTTCCCTTCTCCGCCAGCTCCACATGCAAATCCAAGCTGGTGATTGTCAGACGGTTGTTAAACATTGCAGCCAAGTTTGTTCACAGCCTCACCAAATTCTGCACAAGATCACATTCTCAAATTCCTGGTATCTCCCCATTTCCCTGCAGCTTATTTCCATATTAAACTCTGACCCCTTTCACCATGGCTATCGATGCTCACTCTTTAGGTTTCCTGATGGCCTTCCTTCTACCAAACACAGCCTAATGGAAATCATCTCATGTTGAGCACTTTGTGTTTCTTTGGCTTTTTAAGCATTACTAATTTCTCCAATGAGAACTGAGGGCTGGGATGCAAAAGGGACTTGCTTTTCCTTTATCTAGGGCAAAAGGCTTTCTCCTCAATGTTAACCCATCATTTCGGATTCATATAATCACAGTAAAAATGAACCAGCTACGTTCAACTCCAATCATCTAACTATCATACCAGAGTACTGCAAGAACTAAAAATGGTTTAATAATGGGCAAATACTATTTTCGTTTAATTAGTTCATAGAATGTGACATTATTGGCTCGGCCAATATTTATTGCCTATCCAGAATTGCTCAGAGGCAGATAAGAGGCAATCAGGTGGGTCAGGAGTCACATGTAGGCCACACAGGTAAGGATGGCAGATTTCCTTCTCAAGAAGAACCGTAATGAACCAACTGGGTTTTTACAATAATTGAAAATTATAATCATTACATTAGATCAACTTTTTATTGAATTCAAAGTTCATTTGCCGTGATGAATTTGAACCCATGTCCCCAGAACATCAGCCTGGGGATTGGAGTTACTGATCCAATGCTGTTACTGCTACACCATCACTCCCCCCTGCTGTGATCATCTACCCAAGTGGAACCAAGCTCCTGAGGCCATCAGTTAGTAAAGATCAGTCTGAGCCAGGATTAACATAATTATAAAATCCACTGAATCTCACATGTGCAGCTCCCCATTGACTCGCACCTTTCCAGGAGTCACATGTTAGGATGTAAGTCATAAAGTCATAGAGATGTACAGCATGGAAACAGACCCTTCGGTCCAACCTGTCCACGCCGACCAGATATCTCTACCCAATCTAGTCCCATCTGCCAGCATCCAGCCCATATCATCCAAACCCTTCCTATTCATATACGCATCCAAATGCCTCTTAAATGCTGCAATTGTACCAGCCTCCACCACATCCTCTGGCAAATCATTCCATACACGTACCACACTCTGTGTGAAAAAGTTGCCCCTTAGGTCTCTTTTATATCTTTTCCCTCTCACCCTAAACTTATGCCCTCTAGTTCTGGACTCACCCATCCCAGGGAAAAGACTTTGTCTATTTATCCTATCCATGCCCCTCAAATTTTGTAAACCTCTATAAGGTCACCCCTCAGCCTCTGACGCTCCAGGGAAAACAGCACCAGCCTTTTCAGCCTCTTCCTATAGCTCAAATCCTCTAACCCTGGCAACATCCTTGTAAATCTTTTCTGAACCCTTTCAAGTTTCACAACATCTTTCCAATAGGAAGGAGACCAGAATTGCATGCAATATTCCAACAGTGGCCTAACCAATGTCCTGTACAGCCGCAACATGACCTCCCGACGTCTGTACTCAATATTCTGACCAATAAAGGAAAGCATACCAAATACCTTCTTCACTATCCTATCTACCTGTGACTCCACTTTCAAGGAGCTATGAAACTGCACTTATTCAGCAACACTCCCAAGGACCTTACCATTAAGTGTGTAAGTCCTGCTAAGATTTGCTTTCCCAAAATGCAGCACCTCGCATTTATCAGAATTAAACTCCATCTGCCACTTCTCAGCCTATTGGTCCATCTAGTCCAGATCCTGTTGTAATCTGAGGTAACCATCTTCGCTGTCCACTGCACCTCCAATTTTGGTGTCATCTGCAAACTTACTAACTATACCTCTTCTGCTCACATCCAAATCATTTATATATATGAAAAAAAGTAGAAGACCCAGCACCGATCCTTGTCATCTGCTTGAAAGACAGACAATGGAATTAGGTTCTGGAACACAAACTGAACTGCATTTCAACAGCTGCTTTAGAGCAGCAGAACTGAGAATCACCAAAATAAAAGTGGATTTGTGAGCATAAGGAGGAAGCTACTCTTACTGAACTTCAGAGAGAATACTTGGTGAAATTGCAACTTGGGAAAAGCACAATCATTCACCAGAACTCAAGGGCAGCTCGAACTTTGCCACTGCTGAAAATCAACAGCTAATCAGTCAGAAGTCAGATCATTAACTCAAGGGCTCTTACCTTCAATTTTCTATCTTGCTGTCTACACTGACAATCCCCCCACCCATCCCCTCCCCCACTTCCCCTTTCTACAAGCTTATCATTCATGTTTGGAGACCTGATGTTAGATTGCTGGCTGGTAACAAGACTCAAAGGTCGAGTTTCCAGACCCCTGCAGGAGGTGGTGATCTTTCAGTCAGTAAGACATTGTGTTACCGTTTGAGCAGGCTCCACACTTTATAGGCTGATGCAGCCTTGAAATTATTCAAAGACAGGCAGAGTATTCCAAGGCACTGACAAAGATGTTGGATTTGAAACTAGGGTCCTTCTGGCAGGGTTAGGCCAGTATTTGAGAAGCAATGACTATCAGTCGATGAAAGGTGACAAATAATGCCAACAACTGGGAGGATTACGGAAGGTCCAAAAAGGATCAGGGTCCCACCAAATTCAGTCTTTTGAAATAGGGACAAATCTTAAACTGGGTTGCTGAAATCCGACACATCAACTGAGGAGGTTTAAATGCAATTTAAAGGTCTGGAACTGAAAGCTCGCCTCAATAATTGTGATCACGTGACTATTAAACATTATAAAAACCCATTTATTTCACTAAGGCCCTTGTAGAAGAAAATGGTCATTCTGACTGACATATGACCTCAGTGCCAGAGCAACATAGTTAGCTCTTAAATATTCTCTGAATTGGCCAAACAAACCACGCAGGTGAAGGGCAATTAGGGATGAACAATAAACCATCGGCTCAACAGCCAGATCTCACGAAATAATTTTTTTCAAAAAAGTGGTTACAGCAGGAGTAAGAGCACATGGTACAAGAGAAAATGGGAGCAGAGATTATGATCAGGCTTCAGTTATTGCTCCATTGGAAGCGGCCTGTTTCTGAGGCAGAAGACTATGGGTTCATGCGAATACCCCAGTACAATACTGATGGAGCACTGCACTGCACAGCTGGCATCTTTCTGATGAGATGTCAAAGAGAACAGAGAAAACAAACATACACCTGGCACCAAGAGCAGGGGAAATTATTTCTGGTGTCCTGAGTAATATTTACCCCTCAAAAGAAACAGAAGAACAGATTCTCCAGTTGCGTTTTCATGTTGTTGTTTATGGAAGTTTGCTGTGCACAAATTGCGTGCAGCATTTACATCGGGGACTACAGTTCAAAAACAAAAGGTACGAGACTACTTTTAAAGCACTTTGGGACATTCTGTCATCTTGAAAGGCTATGTATTGGCATGGCTCTCCTTTGAGCTAAAGTTGTGGCTTCAACATTGAAAACCAAAGGCTGCAGAATGCCTGACATCTCCTCCAGACACATCTTTTCCAGTCCATTACCACCCCTTTGTGTTTTGCATCATCCCATTTGCCATTAAATAGCTCCTGAGGGCTCTTGTGCCTAGTGGTAGCGTCACCATCCTAGAGACTGGCGGCCTGGGTTGTCCTGCTCCAGAGGGGAGAAGTAACATTCCTGAAAAGGTTATTTAGAAAATGGCTCCTGAGTGCAACCTATCCTAAACTGTCACCTCAGCTCTTTACTCGCTCAGTTCCTCAGCTCTCTATTTGATCAAACACTGTTACATCTTTTGTTTTCTCCCAGTCTGGCTAGCTTGTCTGAAAAAAAAAATCCTCTTTCTAGAGATGCTGCCTGACTGACTGAAGTCTTCCAGCTTTTTCCATTTCAATTTCAGGTTTCCAGTGCCGGCAGTCTTTTCTCCTTTCTCCCCAGGAAGAGTTATCATAACACTAATCCCTGTTAATCTAACTGACTCAGTCTAAATATTCAGGAATAAAATGATGCAACTCCTTCGATTTTGAAAATCATGGTTATCACGCACGGATCTCTCCTCCCTGCTTAAATATTTATTGGACGCTCCACCACACAAGTGAGTCACTGAGTGGGATCCAGAGCCAACACCTTCGAATTAGTGTGGTTTTATATTCCAGGAGGGTGGAGTGGTGTCTCCACCTCAGCTCCAAGTTAAACAGGCCTCCATAACTTGCAAGCACTTTTACTCTCAAAGTGAGACAACATCCATTTATCCCTGGTTAGACAGCAGTTTTGCAGAGAAATGGAGCCAAGGTTTCAGCTCAGTGACCCTTCTAAAGGATCACCAACCATCTGCTGAGTATTTCCAACTTTCAGTTTTTCTTTCAGACTTCCAGGCTTTTTGCTTAATTTCCTTTGGTCAGGTTTACACAGGGAGTCAAGACTTTATCTGTTTTCCTTTGGGGGCAAACAGCAGTATTCATGAAAGAGTATTTTGAGACGTAACTCCACAAATAGCACCCAACCATGAACCTCAACCTCTTGAATGGACTCAAAAAGCCAAATAGCTTCCAATGTTCAGCAAAAGGAACAAATATGATACGAGAAACAACTTCTTCCAGGCAGTGAGATGTTAGTGAATGTGAGGTGCATGCCACACTTCAGAGTGATCTAGGCAAGCCGGGTGAGTGGGCAAATACATGAGCAATGCTGTCTAACCTAGGCAGATATGAAGTTATACAATCGTGAAAACCAAAAATACAGTATTATTTCAATTGGGAATTGGGGATGTACAAAGGGATCTGGATGCCCTTATACACCAGTTAATGAAAATAACCAGACAAGTGCAGCAAATGGCATATTGGCCTTCATTGCAAAACCATTTGAGTTCTGAAGTAGGGATATCTTCCTGCAGTTATATCATGCTAGAAAAGCACAGCAGGTCAGGCAGCATCTGAGGAGCAGGAGAATCGATGTTTTAGGCATAAGCCATTATGTTCGAAATGTCAATTCTCTTGCTCCTCAGAAGCTGCCTGACCTGTTGTCTTTTCCAACATCACACTCTCTTCTCTGATCTCCAGCATCTGCAGTCCTCACTTTCTGCAGTTATATCATACCTTAGTAAGACTGTGCCTAGAACATTGCTCTCCCTTCCTAAGAGGGAGTGTAGAGGGAATGTAGAGGGAGCAGAGCACAGATTCGCAACACTGATACCAGAGACGGCAGCACTATCACAGGGAGAGAGTGGTTCGCCTGGGTCTGTTCTCATTAGAGTTTAGAAGAACGAAAGGGTACCTGATTGCAAAGTACAAGTTCCAACAGGGATACAAAGTTAAAAATCACACAACAACAGGTTATAGTTCAACAGGCTTAATTGGAAGTACACTAGCTTTTGGAGCGTCACTCCTTCATCAGGTGGTTGACAACCACATGATGAAGGAGTGGCGTTCCGAAAGCTAGTGTGCTTCCATTTAAACCTGTTGGACTATAACCTGGTGTTGTGTGATTATTAACTTTGTACACCCCAGTCCAACACTAGCATCTCCAAATCAGGCCAACAGGGACAGACAGAATTGATTGCAGGTGGTTATAGTCCCTGGTTGGGGAGTCTAAAATCAGGAGTCTCAGGATACAGACTGAGATTAGGAAATAATTCTTCACTTAAAGGGTGATCAAATTGTGGAATTCACTCCTGCAAAAGGCAGTGGAGGCCAGGTCATTGAATATACTGATAAATATTGAGACATTAAAGGCATGAAGAGTTATGGAGAGAAGTTTGGAATAGCGGACTGAGATAGATCAGCCGTGATCATATTGAATGGTGGAGCAGACTCAAAGGGCCATTTGGTCTATCCCCTCCACCAGTTTCTCTGTTTCTATGGAAAACACTGCCTTGAACTGAAGCATTCTCGAGGGTTATTGGATTATTATTTGGACAGAAATAATGCTCAAGGAAAAACAGAAAATTGTCAATAAGAAATGGTGCTCACTTGAAGATCTAGTACAGAAATAATGGGCCAAATGGCCTTTTGCTGCATGAGAGTATGTCTGTGATTCCTGTGCACTGGTAGGACTGTATGGCTAACCACTTGCTGGCTGGGACATCTGGGAAGAAGAGGAGTAGAGATGAGTAAGTATTGTGTAGGTTTAGCAATCCTTTTATGCATTACGATTTCACCAGAATGTTTTTTGAGGAGGAGGTGAGATTCATTTAGCGTCTATTAGAGGAACTTTAACTTTGACAGCCATTTCTTCATCACTTGGTGGAGACCTTGAATCATTCGGTTTGGAAGCCACCGAGACGATGCTTCTCTTTGCTGCTCGCACAGCTTCTCCATTCCGGGTTGCTACAATAACTAACGGATGCCTTCTCCAAATCCACTGCCTTCACGGTTTCAAAATTGGTCTCACTTACCAGGTCAATTCTTTTTTGTCAATTTCTTCAATCAGTGTCAGAGTCCCATGCCCACATTGTTTTCTAATGCTGTTGGGCCAAATCTCAACTTGATTGACAAGCTGATGGAAACTTGACAAGTAATTCAGAGGAGAGAGAAGCTGAGATAGAATTAGAGTGTAAACCTCAAGTGGGCAAGGCAATATAGGCTGGGTAAGGAAGAAGTGAAGGTAGCAAGGCTAAATGGAACATATTTTAATGCAAGGAAACTGAGGGATAAGACAGAGGAGTCAAGGTCAGTGGAGTATGATATTGTAGCTACAGCCTAGACTTGGACAGGATTTGCAGCCCAACATTCCTGGTTATGGGATGTTCAGGTGAGTTGGAAATGGGGATAGAAGAGGAGACGGGTTTGTAATCAAATGCAGCAGTGTGAAGATGTCTTGGAAAACTCATCTACTGAGGCAATATGGGTGGAAGTAAAACAGATCACAAAGAAAGAGGTAACTGTGCTGTCGGGTGTCTACTATAGGCTCCCAAATAGTCAGGGAGAGATGGGGGAGGGGTGAAATATGTAATCATTTTGCAGAGAAGTGTGGCAATAATCAGTAATAGTAGGATTGTTAATGACTCAAATATTAACTGAGATAGTCTCAGAGTGCAGGTAGAGATATAGTACAATAATAATTAAATTGCGTTCAAGAGAACATATTCAGCCTGTACATGGAAAGACCAGCAAGAGAGAATGACATTCTGGAACTAATTTTTGGAAATCAGCCCAGGCAGGTGGAAAGTGTATTATTAGGAAGCATTTGGGGCTGAGTGCGCACAATTCAGATTTGGGACCAATCTGGAAAAGGATAAGGAAAGGCTGGGATTTAAATTTCCAATATGGGAGAAGGTTAATTTTACTAAGACACAACTTGGCCACATGGACGGGAGCAGCTGCTTGGAGTGCACTATACCAGAGCTGAGGGGGTGGGGCATTCAGGGAGGGAATAGCAATGGTACAGAGCCAGCATATTCCCATCAAGACAATGGTTGGGCCAAGATTGGAGAGCCCTGGACATCTAGGGATATAACAGTTAGGATTAAGACACAAAAAATTTATGTCAGACGCTGAGGAATTTATACAGCAGTGTATCCGGGGTGGTAGGAGGAGAATTTAAAAGGAATTCGGGAAAACCCAGAGTGCATGAGAAAGCTGGTAGAATAAAAGGAAACCCAGAGGGGTTTTCTAAATATCTTAAAAGTAAGAGAATAATGAGGAAAAAAAAAGTGGTGCCCATTAAGGACCACAGAGGTAACATGCGTGGGCACAATACTCAATAATTTGCATCGGTCTTCACAATAGAAAAGCAGGACATAGATAGTCATCAGGGTTGAGGACTGTGAAGTATGACAATCAAATTTAACAGCGAAAGGAGGGATTGTCAGCTTTAAAAGTGGTTAAAACCACAGGCTTCGATAAGGCATATTGTTAAGGGAGGCAGGAGAAGTGACCCAAGAGGTCCTGGCAGTTAAATCCTCCCTAACCACAGTGAGATCCCAGAGGAATGTGGGGTGACTAACAGTGACCCATTATTAGAAGAGGGAGGATGGG
The DNA here is from genome assembly GCF_047496795.1 of Chiloscyllium punctatum. Classification (NCBI taxonomy): domain Eukaryota; kingdom Metazoa; phylum Chordata; class Chondrichthyes; order Orectolobiformes; family Hemiscylliidae; genus Chiloscyllium; species Chiloscyllium punctatum. The sequence goes on from NC_092786.1 coordinate 37,389,261, forward strand.
ACAGACCAGAAAATGACAAACCAGTCAATCTAAGCAAGGGCAACTTATTAGAAAGAATTATGAGGGACAGAATATATTTGCACTTGGACAGGAATTGATCAGGGCTAGTCAGCACAGATTTGTTAAGGGAAGGATGTGTTTGACCAATGTGAGTTTTTTTAAGGTGGTAACCAGGAGTGTTAATTAAGTTAACACATTGGATGTTGTTAACATAGACATTAGCAGGTTTTTTGATAAAGTTCCTCATAGCAGACTTGTCAAGAAAGTAAGAGCCCAATGGATCCATGATAAAGTGGCACATTCGATCCACTTGCTGCTGGCTTTGTCCAGCCTTTCCAATCTCTTTGGGCTGTCCTTTTCCACTGAAGGGGTCCATTTTGTTGCCAACAAAATCATTCCACATACAAAGTTACCACTGGCATTGGCAAGCCTGGGACATACTGCACTGTAACCAGACCAGAATCAAACTCACTGTCCACACGAAAGTTACCCAGTGGCACCTTAATCCACATTTTTAGGAGCTCCTGTAACAGCACATTGGAAATTGTCAAGAGGACACATTCAAACCCTGTAGTACTACGAACATTTTTAAACTTGCAATTCCAAAATGTGCCTTTCTTTAAAAAAAGAGAGAACAAGTACAGAGGGAGTAACAAGAGATTGCAGATGTAAATTCAGTAATGTCTGGCAAGGTTTTGTGTGGGACCCTGCTGTGTCAGGAAATTCTCAAAGAGGTAGATGTAAGAGGAAGAAGAGGGGTCTGACTATCCTCCCCTTCTCAGTAGAAAGCCACCTCCTGTTGACATATTTATGGAATTCCAGAAATATACAAAAATAGTTTTAAAAAAACAACGGTAACCTTGGCCGGAGCATGCCAGTGAAAAAAGGTGCCCTCGTGAACCAGGGCACCCATGTCTACTACCCTGGTCTAAGAACGCTATAAAAGTCTCAGTCAATGAACCACCAGCTAGTCACCCCTGCATTTCAGGTAAAAGGAGCCTGATATTGCATGTTAGAAGACAGATCACTAATAAACCAGTCAAAATGAAACAGGAATGCTACCAGTCAATCACTGTCAAAAGCAAACAGAACAAAAGGATTTCAACTGAGCTGCAAGAGCCAGGAATCCTAAAAATCAACTGTTTAACATTCCAATGTCTATACCTCACAAATGATCCAAGAAACTGATCCGTATATCTTTTGACTTACATTTTTCTTTAGACTCAAAATCGTACTCCCAGTTGGTGTGTATTACATTACAGGTTCTTTCTAGTAACTAATGAGTTTATTAACTAATAAACAACATATTTTATTAACTCAAGAAAGCCTGGTTAAATTGCCTCCATTTAAAACAAATTCAGCCTGGAAGGAAGACATGCATAAAGCAGGACTCCTTTTTAAATGAACCTTGTTGTGAGCCCGAAACATTAACTCTTGATTTATCTTAACAGACACTGCCAGACCTGCTGACCTTTTCCAGTAACTTTTGCTTTTGTTTCTGATTTTACAGTTTCCACAGTTTTTTGTTCGATTTTTAACAATGTAAGCAGTACTTGCAACAAGTGCTGATAGCTTACTTTTAAGAGTTTTTAAAATTTTATTTAACCCATTTTTCAAATCACCTGTTCAGAAATGTTATTACACACCTCTGGAGTAGGAGGGACTTGAACCTGGGCCTCCTAGTCTGGGTTAGGGATATTACCACTGCACCACAAGAGGGCCCCTGTTATGCAGTAGTCCCTTTCAGAATCTGTGGATTTTAAAAGCAATCCTTTTCCCATTTCAGTCCACAATGAACAATACAGTGCAAGATGATAAAAGGATGCAGTCTTTACTCTGGTCAGGCCGATCTTTAAAAGGTACAGAACTTGTGCATGTACATCTCTGGAAATAACTTGCTCTCTCTTAAAACATCCCTCTTTTGCTGCCTCACGTTCAGTGATGCTCTCCTCAGGTAGGAGGTAATAGGTAACTGTAAGAGCATTCCTTATCACCTGCTTTACAATAACACTGTCCACCGGTAACTTTAGCTTCCATGCGAATCCTTCAAAAAAGGTAAAGAAGGCATCCACCTCCTCCTCAAAGCTGATGATTAAAAGGTTCAAACTTATTACATCAGCCCTCAAATCAAAGTGACATGTGATTCCCTTCCTAGAGCTACCTTTGTTCTCCCTTCTCAGCTGGAGCTGGTTCAGCTTAAGTTCCCTTTAGTTTCCTGGAACTCTATTTCCACAGTTGAGAGTGTGGTGCAGGAAAAGCACAGCAGGTCAAGCAGCATCTGAGGAGCAGGAGAATTGACGTTTCGGGCATAAACCCTTCATCAGGAATGAGGCTTGTGGGCCGTGGGGCTGAGAGATAAATGGAAGGGGGGTGGGGTTGGAGGAAGATAGCTGGGAAAGTGATAGGTGGATGAAGATGAGGGAGAAGGGGGATTTGAAGTGTTCAGCCACGGGGCAGTGGGGTTGGTGGGTGCGGGTGTCCCAGAGATGTAGAGGAGACCATACCGGGAGCACCAGATGCAGTAAATGTACCTGTACACTTCAACTCCCCCTCCCACTCCGTAAAGGACATGCAGGTCCTGGGCCTCCTCCACCGCCAAACCGTTACCATCCGATGCCTTTGGAATTGTTTTGAAATCCTGCAACCACACAGGATCTATGTGGATTTCAACAGCTTCCTCATTTCCCCTGCCCCCACATTATCCCAGTCCCAGGCCTCCAACTCGGCACCGCCCTCCGGACCCGTCCATCACTGCCCCCTCTGACCTATCACCTTCTCCCTCATCTTCATCCACCTATCACTTTCCCAGCTACCTCCCCCCACCCCCACCCCACTCCCATTTATCTCTCAGCAACCCAGGCCCACAAGCCTCATTCCTAATGAAGGGCTTATGCCCGAAACATCAATTCTCCTGCTCCTTGGATGCTGCCTGACCTGCTGTGCCTTTCCAGCAACACACTCTTGACAGTCTAGTGGAGTTCCAATTCTAATCTCTGCTGCTCTAATTTAATTTATCTGTTTCACTATCCTTAAGTTACATTGTTAGATACCCATGTGTCTCATTTCGCAATAATCCATATTTACTACCGTTGCCACAGCATCGCTTCAACAAGTGTCATGTTGGAGCAATCAGATTTATTTCAGCCACTGCTATGCTGTTGAAGTGAGAAATCACACACCAGGTGTCAGACTACATTGAACAGCAGCAAGGAAAAGACAGATGGTCCAATACCCTCTTGTTGATAGGCCAAAACTAGCAGGGGAATATAAAATCAAGTTAATTCCCAAAGTAAACCATCTAATCTAATTTCAGTGTTCGAGGACAGGGAGATGTCACGTCCACTGAGTGAGATCAGCAGGTACATCCACCACATCATCATAGAAGTCTCACTAGTCAAAGCTGCAGATGATTAAAAATACAGCAAGTGAGCCATGAGTTTTAAATTGATTTTTAGAACAATAGTGTTTATTTCATTTCTTGAATAATACCACTACCTGATGCGTAAATATCCCTTTTAGTTCATTGTTGATTTGTTTCTCAATATGGACCCGGAGTAATTCTTTTATTTGGAGAATGCAGTTCATATGACCAGGGTATGGACATCCTGCACACCCTTTGTACAGAAAACAAGGGCATATTCAAGTGATAAATAATAATGAGATTGGACTCTACTTGTCGAATGTTAACTGTCATTGTTAGAAAGCCAGTGGATACAATTGGAAAACCATTCACAAGCTCCTAGCATTTAGCAATATTTGGGATTTGGAATAGGTTCACAAAAGACTCAAAAATGCCAGAAGTGAAATATTTCAAATTCACTCTTTGAAGACCCGGGAACAATTCCCAATGACAACAAAAATCAGCCTGGCAAAACAGCCCAGAATTAAATCAATTGTTCAACACAATATTGCCCAGACTAAATCTCAGGTACCTCTAATTCATGGTGCGTGCATGCTGACCTGGCCAGTTACAGTGAAACACAACAAGGAATTCGAAAGGTGGAGTTGTTGCAAAGATTCAGATTCTCCAACTTGAGAGGTGTCTAAGGAAAGTCAACATGGATAAGAGCTGAAGGGGACAGAAATGATTTGATTTGATTTAGTATTGTCTCATGTACCTACCACAGTGAAAAGTTTTAATGTGCCGGCAGTACATACCATACAGAGTGTATTAGGGCAAGAGAGCGAAGAATACAACGTTTAGGCTGCAGAGAAGATGCACAAAGAGCAAGGTCAACATTCAAATTTGAAATTTGAGAAAACCATTCAGAAGTCTAATAACAGCAAGAAAGAAGCTGTTCCTGCATCTGTTAGTATGTGTGTTTAAGCTTTTGTATCTTCTGCCTGACAGAAGAGGTTGGAAGAGATTATAATCAGGGTGAGAGGGGACAGTTATTCTGTTGGCTGCCTCCACACAGCAGTGAGAAGTATAGATGGAGTCGATGGATGGAAGGTTGACCTGTGTGATGGACTGGGATGTGTTCACAACTCTCTGTAGTTTCTCATAGTCGTGGACAGAGCAGTTGCTGTACCAAGTACTGATGCATCCGGATAGAATGCTTGCTATGGTGCACCTATAAAAATTGGTCAGAGTCTTTATGGATATAACGAATTTCCTTAGCCTCCTGAGAAAGTAGAAGTGTTGTGTGTTCTTGTCTATCACATTAACATGGGTGGACCAGGACAGATTGTTAGTGATTATCACTGCGTGGAATTTGATGCTGTCGACCACCTCTACCTCAGCATCGGGAATGTAGACAGGGGCCTGCCCTCCACCTTGCTTCGTGAAGTCAATGACCAGCTCCTTCATCTGGCTGATATGCTGCTCAGACAATGTACAGACATTGCAGAGTGACTACTGGAAGATCCCAGACCTTTGGACAGGATGTTGTCAAATTAAATCAAACAAAACCTCCCTATATTTGAGACAACTTCATTCTGTAAATTTTAGAGAACAGAAAGAGTTCATTTGATCTAGGTTCCTGAAGATCCTTCTCACATCTCCATTGGAAAACCCTTTTATTTATTTCTTCTTTCTTCATTTGTCCATTTAACGTCTTCTAAAATGCATCTTGAAAAATCTCACCTCAAGTGCTCCTGTTGTTGTATCTGAGCCCAAAAAGCACTCGGTATATGAGCAATTCTCCATTTGGATTCAGAGGATGGACATCCTGGGCTGGCCATTGCAGGGTAGCAAGAAGCGTAGAGAAGCATTTAACCATTTGGTCTCCATCCTCTTTATAAAATAGTGACTACAGTCTAATGAGGGATCATGAGTTTTAGATCCCCATCCTCCACCCTCACCATCCCATTTACGCAGCAAAACAAGGGGCACTAGCAAAAATCAAAAGGGAATTATCCAGTTCCCATGTTCACCCTCAACTGTCAGAATGTCAGGTCATTTTTGTGAGAATCCAAAGATAGTAATAGCCAGAACACACAGTCATAATGTATACAACACAGTCTCATCCCCACAAAAGAAGATCAATCCAATCTGTCCCACTACCACCCCATCAGCCAGCACACAATCAGTAACAGTAAAAGCAAAATACTGCGATAGTGGAAATTGGAAGCATACTGAGAGAATGCTGGAGAAACTCAGGTCAGGCAGTATCTGGGGTTAGAGTTATGGTTCTGCTACGATTCTTCTTCAGAACATGGTGGTGAGTTTCCAACAAGTGTTACCAAACAACAATTATTTATTAATAATCTGTTCACTGATACTCAATTTGGGTTTCACCAGAAGTCTCTCATCTCCTGGCCTCAGTACAACCTTGATTGATACTTGGACACAACAAAAGCTACATTCCAAAGGGTGGAGGAGACAGCGAGTGCTCTTGATGCCACAGGAAGTTCTGCTTTGATGTCAAGTGCTATTAATGAGATTGCAGTCAATGGGAACTGGGAGAAATACTCCACTGTGTGAGGCAGGACTCAAACCAAATGGGAGATGAAAGCCAATTGAAAGCCAATTGTCCTAGCCAGGGCAATGCAGTGGGAGTTTCTTGGATAGACTATTAGTCCAAACTCATCTCCAGCAGCATGTCAATAGGCTCCCACACTATCCCAATATACGGCTGGGGGTGGGGAGGGTTGGTGCTCACTTATTATTGCACAGCGTCTAGTCCCAGCTGCAACTCCTCAGATACTGAAGCTGTCAATAGCTCTATGCAATTAGACCAGAATAATATTCAGGCCTTGAATGATAAATGTCAAGTGCCAGTTAGAGAGAGAGAGAGAGAAAGAAGCAAGAGAGAGAATAGAATATCAGAAGAATGCGAGAGAGGGAAAAAGAGGAAGCAGCAACAAAAAGCGAGCATAAGAGAGAGAGAGAGCCCAAGAGAGGGAGAGAAAAAGAGAAAGAAAGAGAGAAAACAAAAGAGAAAGAGAGGTAGAAAGAGAGAAACAGAGCGCATGAGAAAGAGAAAGAGAAAAAGAAAAAGAGAGCGTGATGGAGGAAGAGAGAGAGAGCCCTAACTGCCTTGCAGGGACACTAAATGGCATTACCATCAATTTAATCCACCACTGTCAATATCTGGGAGTTGTCATTGACTCGGAACTGAACAGGACCCTAGCCAATATAAACACTGTGGTTACAAGAGCAGATCGGAGGCAGTGCACACTACAGGATGTATCCTCATTGTATCCAACTCATATGTATCTCACAAAGTTAAAAATCACACAACACCAGGTTATAGTCCAACATGTTTAATTGGAAACACACTAGCTTTCGGCGCTATCGACACCACTAACTGCCAGCTTAAAGTGGAGAGGATCTCCAAGAAGATTGCATACATCGACACCGGAAGGAGCAGCGCTCCGAAAGCTAGTGCTTCTAATTAAACCTGTTGGATGATAACCTGGTGTTGTGTGATTTTTAACTTTGTACACCCCGGTCCAAATCATATCTCACAAAGTAACAATCAAAAATGTGATTGGAGTACTCTGCACTTCTCTAGATCAATATAGCACCAACAAAACATCAAGCTTAACATAATGAAGCAGTTCTCTTCAGTGACACTCTCTTCAGCAGCAGCGCACCGTGACGATAATGTGTACCATTTATAATTTACCAGCGATGAAACCCATGATTTCTTTCAAGGCAGGGACAGAGAGTGTATGCAAATGCTAGTGCCTGACCCGGAACTATATTTCTTCACAGTCACGGTGTCAAAATCCTGAAAGGAGTTCTCTAACAGTTTTGTGGTTTAGCTTCAGCACATGCACTGCAGCAGTTCAAGGCTGCAGCGGACTATCACCTTCCTGAGGGCAGTGAAAGCTGCTTTATGAAATGGGCCCTCATGCCTGTAGAATCGAGTTCAGTGAAGAGGTCATGAGGTAGAGAATTTAAAAACAAACAGGCTACGAGCAACCCTGCCTTCCACCAAGTTCAAACAAATTGAACTGAAAGTTCCAGTCTGGAGAACTAACTTAGAATGTCATATTGAACATCTCTGCAAAAACCGACATTTATATTGTTTCACTTCTGAACATTCCAGCTTTTAAAACAAATGGTGCCATACTTATCGGCATAGCCACAACATTGACCCAAAAGCAACTGCTCTGTGAAGGCCAATGGCCTGTTCTCCTTTCCAAGATCACTGGGACTATAAATAGTTTCAAATTAGGATCCTATCAACATTATTTAAAATGCTGTTTTGTGCAGGCGAGTACTCCACGGCAATCTGCCAGGGAGCAGGAGACTGTGTTTAAACCAGAAAAATGAACAGAAAGACTGGGGTGTCACAGTCCAACAATGTGAACACATCGTACATAACACCATTAAACACAGAATGCTTAATGACATTCCTCAGTAAAACACTTCAAATGCTACTGGCACTCCAGGAGTTAACCACAAAAAACTCCCAAATATTTGTGAGGGGGAAATAAAAAAGCACGCAGAGGTGACAGCAACACTTCAAATCCTTTCAGCACTGAAAAGCAAAAGCCACAGTGGAGTCATTAACTGCAGCAAGGGAGGGGACAGGCAGAGAGAGAGGGAACCCAGGGTTTGGGAACACTGAAATCATAAGCAATCAGCAACCTTTCTTCCACCAGTGAAAGCCACACTCTTACCTGCCGTGGTTCAAGAGATGAAGATTTGGTTCGGGTTAAAAGTAATTTGATGCAGCTCGTGGCAGCACTTTACCAGCTCCACCTGCAAAGCATACAGCATTTTTCGCTTACGTGTCAGTGTTTGCATTTGCTCAGGAACTTCCTGAAGTCAAGGTGTGGCAGCTGCAGGTGGAGTGATGGAGAGTTGAAGCTGAGTGTCAGGTCTGCCTTTGTTTCAACATCTAAATACCAGTAAACACTCTGAAGCATTTATAAAACAAAAGTGGAACCTTGTACCTGGGTTCATTAAAAAAAATGAAAGAAATTCTTCGAATATAAAAAAAACCTAGAGTGCTTGTTTTCATTTAATTAAAGAAACCTCAAGATTCCATCCAATATTTTGTTTCAGGTTTGCAAAAGATTATCATTTATGAGAAGGGTGCGAGAATGGAAACTCTTGTCAAAATTGTGCCCTGAATCCTGGCAAAAATAGACCATTATTCCAAATGCAATGCCTAGATGCCCAATGCAATGTTGTGGGAGCTGAAATGCTAAATTCCCTCAGGTACCAGCCTCTCATTTCCTGCTCACAAAAACCTTAAACCAATGGGAAATGTGGACCCCACAACTCCGTCTGCACTCAGTCATGGGGTGCCCCGGAAATTATGCTCAAGCTCGTTAAGTGGTGATTTGCTGGCTTTCCAGTAATACACCAGAAGGATCCATGAAATGCTCTAATTGTAAGCAGCCAGTTTGAGCTGATGTCTCACTAGGGGAATAAGGAGTGAGATACATTTCTAATGAAAAAGTTTATATGGGACAATCCTTCATTTTGGAGCCAAATCTTCTCAGGAATGAGTGGCTGCTGGGATGAGCCTTGCTGGTGAAATAGGCCGATCAAGGACACGGAGATTGACTCTGGTGTGGCAGTGAGAAGTTAACACGCAAGAAGCTAGGATTAATCCGGTTTTTAATGTTGCGTTGCAAAACATCCGCAGCATGCAGGATATTAATTAAAATGCCTCATCTTGTTTTTCTCCTTCATGTAAAAGGACAATTTCTTTAGCTTGGTGCATTAGCTGCCTGTGAAGTAACATCTGCAAATTTTAGTTTGTTTTATATGGTTAAAGACTTAAAATGTAAAATCTTGTGCTTTGGTTATTTGTATTGGTCACTGGGAAATTTGTAGATGTAGGGGTATGGGTGGGTTACGCTTCGGCGGGGCGGTGTGGACTTGTTGGGCCGAAGGGCCTGTTTCCACACTGTAAGTAATCTAATCTAATCTAATCTAATTTCAGAGCTTTAAAAGGCAAAGTTGGCGGTGTCCATGGGGAGACTAGTCTTTAGCAGCTCTGAGTGCACTGTGAGGGGAGCTCAGTGGCAGCAACACACCATTTCAAGACATGGTCAGAGCCAAGATCAAACTTCCAACTTAAAACAGCAACTCCTTATCCATCAATTTGCATCATGGCTTTAAGTCCAAATGTCCTCATGATGCAGCAGAGTAGCAACAGAGAAGGAGAAAGAAAGAAGCAAATCCCACTACCTTAACGGCACCCAAATTATGAAATGTGTACAAATGTATTGTTGCAAAATGTCCGCATAGATTGGCAGGTCAAGAATCAGTCCCTTCGGGAAACACACAGACGTTTGTGACTCTTGGTGGACTCATCCTCAAATTGAGGGACATCTGATTAACATTCTCGCCCCTGAGTTAGAAGGTCCCGTCTCACTCCAGAGAAGAGTACAACCATCCAGTGCAATACTGTGGGATTTCTGAACCCAGTGTCAAGAGTGCAGTGCTGGAAAAGCACAGCAGGTCAGGCAGCATCTGAGGAGCAGGGGAATCGACGTTTTGGGCATAAGCTCTCCATCCCCGGCCCACAAGCCTCATTCCAGATGAAGGGCTCATGCCCAAAAGGTTGATTCTCCTGCTCCTTGGATACTGCCTGATCTGCTGTGCTTTTCTAGCACCACACTCTCGACTCTGATTTCCAGCATCTGCAGTCCTCACTTTCTCCTCGGACTTCTGAACCCAGCCTAATTATTTGAAATTTTATAAATTCAATTATGGGATATGACCACCGCATGCTAGACAAGCATTTATTGCCCATTCCTAACTGCCCTCGAGGGAGTTAAGATTCGATCATGTTGCTGCAGGTCTGGAGTCACACATAGGCCAGACCAGGTGAGGATTGTAGTTTCCTTCCCTAAAAAGGACCTTAGTGAATCAGACAAGTTTTTTTCTGACAAGCAACAAAGGTTTCCTAGTTGTCATTAGACTGTTAATTCTAGTTTTTAAAATTGAATTCAAATTCCACCATCTGGCATGGCACATTTCAAACCAGAGTCTCCAGAACATTATCTGGTTCTCTGGATTCTGAACAGTGCAGCAATAATACCATTAGGTCATCACCTCCCCCAAAGATCACAGGCCTCATATCTTCAGGGTTTTGTTTTGAGGGTGAGAGGGTCATACAGATAATGAGCTGGAGGAGATGACAGTCAATTCAGGAGAATAAAGACACTGCAGAAACAGGGAGATGGGGAGCACCTTGGACCCCGACTCAACTAGATCATGGCTGACCTGCACCTCAACTCCATTTCCCGGTTACACCAAATATTTCTTCCTTTCTTTGGTATTTACTCGTGGGAGGTGGGCATTTATTATCTGTCTCCGAGTTGCCCTTGAGAGGGTCGTAGTGAGCTGCCTCTTTGGACCACTGCAGTCCATACCCTGTCGGAGGACCCACAATGCCCTGGAAGGGTTGGATGGGAGAGCATTCCAAAATTATCACTCCGTGACAACGAAGGAATAGCAATATCATTTCCAAGTCAGGGTGGTGAGTGACATGGCAGGGATCTTGAAGGTGATGGCATTCCCAAGTATCTGCCGCCCTTGTCCTTCTAGATGCAAGTAGTCATGGATTTGCAAGGTACTGTCTGAGGCTCTTTTGTGAATTTCTGCAGTCCATCTTGTTGATAGTACACACTGCTGCAGTTGAGCATTAGTGGTAGAGAAGTCAATGCTTGTGGATGTGGCGTCAATCAAGCAGGATGCTTTGTCCAGGCCATTGTCAAGCTTCTTGAGTGTTATTGAGGCTGCACTCATCCAGGCAAGTGGGGATTATTCTATCACATCCCTGACTTGTGCCTTGTAGCCAGTGGTCAGGCTCTGGAGAGTCAGGTGGTGAGTTATTTGCTGCAGCATTCCTTGCCTCTGATCTGCTCTTGTAGCCACTGTGTTTATGTGGTGAGTCCAGTTAAGGTTCTAGTTAACCTATCGGAAAGATGTTATGAAACTTGAAAGTTTTCAGAAAAGATTTACAAGGATGTTGCCAGGGTTGGAGGATTTGAGCTATAGGGAGAGGTTGAACAGGCTAGGGCTGTTTTCCCTGGAGTGTCAAAGGCTGAGGGGTGACCTTATAGAGGTTTATAAAATCATGAGGGGCATGGATAGGATAAATAGACAAAGTCTTTTCCCTGGGGTGGGGGAGTCGAGAACTAGAGGGCATAGGTTTAGGGTGAGAGGGGAAAGACAAAAAAGAGACCTAAGGGGAACTTTTTCACGCAGAGGGTGGTACGTGTATGAAATGCACTGCCAGAGGAAGTGGAGGAGGCTGGTACAATTACAACATTTAAAAGGCATTTGGATGGGTATATGAATAGGAAGGGTTTGGAGGGATATGGGCCGGGTGCTGGCAGGTGGGACTAGATTGGGTTGGGATATCTGGTTGGCATGGACAAATTGGATCAAAGGTTCTGGTTCCGTGGTGTACATCTCTAAGTTGCTATGACTCTAATGGTAACACCCAGAATGTTGATAGTGGAGAATTCAGTGATGGTAACACCATTGAATGGCAAGGGGTGGTGGTTAGACTGTCTCTTATTGGTGATGGTCATGGCTTGGTATTTGTGTGGCATGAATGTCACTTGCCACTGGCCAGCCCAAACCTGGAAATGATCCCGATCTTGTTGCATTTGGACATGGACTGCTTCAGTATCTGAGGAGTCACGAATGATGCTGAACATTAAGCAATCATTGGCAAACATGCCAGTGACCTTATGATGGAGGGATGGTCATTGATGAAGCAGCTGAAGATGGTTGGTCCTAGGACACTACCTTGAGGAACTTCTGCAGAGATGTCCTGGACCTGAGCTGACTGACCTTGAAAAACCACAACCATCCTCCTATGTGCCAGGTATAACTCCAATCAACAAAGTGTTTGCCCCAATTCTCATTGATTCCAGTTTTGCGAGCACTCCTTGATGCCACTTGAGTCAAATGCAGCCTTGATGTCAAGGGCTGTTACTCTCACCCCTCCTCTGGAATTTGACTTTTTAGTCGATGTTTGAATTAAGACTGTAATGAGGCCAGGAGCTGATTGGCCCTGGCAGAGCCCAAACTGGGCGTCGCTGAGCAGGTTTTTGCTGAGCAGGTCCTGCTTAATAGCACCTTCCATCACTTTACTGATTTTCAAGAGTATGCTGATGGGGCAGTAATTGGGCAGGTTTGATTTATCCTGTGTACATGATATACCTCGGCAAATTCCCACATTAATCGAGTAGATGCCAGTATTATAATTGTACTGGAAGAGCTTGGCTAGGGGAACAAGTTCTGGAGCACATGTCTTCAGTATTATTGTCAGAATGTTGTTAGGGCCCATAGCCTTTGCAGAACCAAAGTGCCTTTAACTGTTTCTTGATATCATGTGGAGCGAATCGAATTGGCTGAAGATCTTTGAAGCTGGGGACCATTGGAGGAGGCTGAGATGGATCATCCACTCGGCAATTCTGGCTGAAAATCGTTGTGAATGCACCAGCCTTATTTTTTGCTGGGCTCTTCCATCATTGAGGATGGGGGTATTTATGGAGCCGCCTCCTCCAGTGAGTTGTTTAATTGCCCACCACCATTCACATCTGCAGAGCTTAGTTCAGATCCATTGGTTGTGGGATCACTTAGCTCTGTCTATCACTTGCTGCTTATGCTATTGACATGGAATGAATCCTGTTTGGTGGCTTCACCAGGTTGACACCTCATTTCCAGGTCTGCCTGATGTTGCTCCTGGCATGTCCTCCTGCATTCTCCCATTGAACCAGGGTTGATCCCCACTTGATGGTAATGGTTGAGTGGGGGATATGCCAGGCCATGAAGTTACAAATTATGTTGGAGGACAATTCTGCTGCTGTTAATGGCCCACAGCGCCTCATGGATGCCCAGACTTGGGTTGTTAGATCTATCCCAGGTCTGTCCCATTTAGCACTTTGATAGTGCCATACAATATGATGGAGGATATTCTCAATGTTAAGGCGGGACATTGTCTCCACAAGGACAGTGTAGTGGTCACTTTTAGCGATACTGTCATTGAAAGATGCATCTGCAACCGACATATTAGTAAGGATGAGGTCAAGTATGTTTTTCCCTCTTGTTAGTTCCCTCACCACCTGCTGCAGACCAAGTCTAGCAGCTATGTCCTTTAGGACACGACCAGTTCAATCAGCAGTGCTGCTACTGAGCCACTCTAGGTGGTGGACATTGAAATCCCCCACCCAGAATACACTTCGCACCCTTGCTATCCTCAGTGTTTCTTCTGAGTGTTGTTCAACATGGAGGAGTACTGATTCATCAGCCAAGAGAGGTTAGTACATGGTAATGAATGGGAGGTTTCCTTGTCCCACATTTAACCTGAACCATGAGACTTCATGGAGACAGAGAGGGAGAGAGGCAGAGAGAGAGAGAGAGAGGTGGGAGATAGGAAGGGGATGGGGATGCGAAGAGGAGATGAGGACAGGGAGGTGTTGTGGTGCTGGGGAACAAAGGTCCAAAGGCCTGGAGCATGCTAGCAAAAGAACTGACCTCTAGTGGTGGAACAAGATATTGTGGGAAAATAAACTCGTCCAGAAGCAGAGGGAGCAGGGACTCATGGCGACAGTAAATGGATGAGGCAAGGCCATGGAGAAACAAGGAGCCAGTGAGCTCAGGCTGTGAGATGAAGGCCGTGGAAAGGAAGTTAGAAAGGAGAACCCTCACAGACAATCAGACAGACCAGTGATAGGCCTGAGTGGGAATCGAGACATAAACAAGAATAAGTATAAACTATAAACATCTTTCATTTGAAATAAGGTAAGATATACACAAGGTGTATATAATAAGGTAAGCGTGGGCAATTCAAGTCTTGTTTTGTACAACCTGCACTACATGGGAAATTCTAGATACTCCTCACAGTATGGATGACCATTGATGCAGGAGATGCTTCCTGCTGGAGCAACTCAAGTTCTGGGTTTTGAAGCATAAGTAGCAGCTGTGGGCACTATTGTGCATTCACAAGAGACTGAGAAGTTTGCGAAAAGCATAGGTTCAGGATGTGGTCACTCTGTAGCTTGAGGAAGTGCAAGTGAAGAGGGAAAAGTGAGGAATCCCCCGAGTGCCCCTCAGTTGCTCACTTTTGCCTGGCCTTGGGAGGCAGGGAGCGTAACAGTTCCTCCGAGGGGGTGGGCAGAGTCAAGGCCAGGATGGGAGGAAGAAAAAGAAAGTGTGGAGGGGATTGTTAATAAAGGAAGTGGATAGGCACTTCTTCGAATGTACTTGTCAGGATTCCATTCCTTGGCCGATCCAAGATGGCTGCCAGGTCAAGGATGCCACAATTTGGCTGCACAGCATTGCAAAGCGGGGAGGGGTGCAATGAACAGCCAGAGATAATGGTCCATGGTAGGATTCAATGACATGGGGAGATAAGAAATGAGGTCCTGCAAGCAGGCTTTAGAGATTAGGTCAGATATTGAAAAGCAGCATTTCCAAAGACAGTAATCCCTGGATTACCCTTGGTGCCACGTGTATGGGAATAGAAGAGTCAAGCAGATGAATGCATGGCTGTAGAGATGATGCAGGAGGGATGGATTCCTGAGGCATTAGGACCATTTCTGGGGAGGCCGAAACTGTACAAGTTGGACAGCTACAGCTAAAAAGGAACGGGACCAACATCCTCGCAATAAGATTTGGTGTTGATTTAAACTACAACGGCCAGGGAATGGGATCCTGACAAGTACTTCAGAGGAGAAAGAATCGGAGTTGCAATTCGAATTTAAAGTGAGTCTGGAAGGTGGAGGAACCTTGGGTAGATAAGAAAGAAGGGAGGTTAGCAGAGCCAAATGGAATATATTGTAGAGCCTGAGGAATAAAATAGAGGGTAAAAATAGACATGATATCACAGCTATGACCAAGTCTTGGCTGAAAGATGAACAGGATTGGCAGTTCACAATGCTGCTTTATAAAGTATTCAGGCAGGATTGGTGGGGGTGATGGTGGTGGGAAAAGTTGTAAAATTGATCAAGGAGTCAATTACAGCAGTCAGGTGTGGTGATACCTTGGAAAGCTCATCAAATGAGCTCGTATGGATAAAGTTTTAAAAAAACACACAGAAGGGTCAAGTATGCTGTCAGGTGTGAACTATAGCCCTTGAAATAGAGACAGTGACAGTCAGGGAGTAATATAGGATCAAAATCAGTTATCAAATTTCAGAAATGTGTAAAAATAGCAAGGCAACAATTGTAGATTTTTAGTTACCCAAATCTTTACTGAAATAGTTTTGGCATACAAAATAGGGAGGGAACAGAATTTTTTAATTGCATTCGAGAAAACCTTTTTAGTCAGTGTAGAAAGCCCAACAAGGGACTAGGATTTGTTCTGGAGCCAATATTCGGAAATGAGCAAGAAGAGATGGAATGTATATATTTGGGAATCACTTGGGAGATAGTAATCATTGCTCCATTAGGTTTTGGATGGTTATGGAGAAGGATAAGGACAGGCTGGGATTAATGGCTCTCAATTTGGAAAACATTAATTTTACTCAGATAATTTCCAATTTGGCCCAAGTGAACTGGTAGCAGCGAGTTACAGATAAAATTGTCAGAACAGTGGCAGGTATTCAATGAGGAACTGGCAACAAGCTCAGGATAGGCACGTTCCCATAAAGACAAGGTGTGAGACCCAGAAATGGAGACCCCTGGATGTCAAGAGACATAAATGTTAGGATTAAAATAAAAGGCGTTTATGGCAAATATCAAGAGCTCACTCGATATGGCAGATCCATACAAAAAGTACAGTGAAAAGGAAATTAGGAAAGTGAAGAGAGTGAAGAGAAAGCATTAGTGGATAGAGTAAAAGAAAACACAAAAGGGGGTTTTGAACCCATCATGAGCAAAAACAACAAACTAGGGAAAGATTAGGGCTCATTATGGACCAGAGAGTTAATCTGTTTGTAGACCTCAGAAGACATGGGCACACAGTTTTCAATGAACGTTTCGTGAGGATCTTCACAATCAAAAACGATGCCACAGGTAAAGACATCAGAGAGGGGAATGTGAAATATTAGAAGACATTAAGAGAGAGAGGAGGTACTGGTGATTTTAGAAGCAGACTTAAAAGGGGTTAGATCTGCAAGCCCAGATGAGATATATCTCAGGTTGTTGAGGGAGGCAGAAGTGGAGACGTAAGGGGCCCTGGCAGTAATATTGAAACGTTCTCTGTGAACAGGTGAAGTGCTGGAGGAATGGAATGGAGGATTTCCAACGTTGACCCATTATTAAAACAGAAAGGAATGCAGAAACCATGAAATTACAGGCCAATCAGTCTAACCTCAGTGATGGGCAAGCCATTAGAAAGAATATTGAGGGATGGTATATATTTGCATTTCGAGAGACAGAGATATATCATGGATAGTCAGCACGGACTTGTCAAAGGAAGGTGGTGTTTGACAAATTTGACTGTTTTTTTTGAGGAGGTAACCTGGAGCATTGATGATGGGGAAGGCATCTGATGTGATCAACATGGAATTTAGCACGACTTTTGATAAGGTCCTTTATCAGACTGATCAAGAAGGAAAGAGCCCATGGGATTCAAGGCTAAGTGACACATTGGATCCAAAACTGATCCAAAGAGGCAAAAAGCAGAGAGTGATTGAAGAGGGATATTTTTGTAACTGGATGTCTGCTTCCAATGGGTTTCCACAGGACTTTGTACTGGGGTCCTTGCTGTTTGTGGCGTACATCAATGATTTGGATTTAAATGTAAGGGTACAACCAAAAGGCTTGCAAATTATATGAAAATGCGTAGGGTGGTAGAGTCATAGTGATCGGCCAGGAACTGAGACCCTTCAGCCCAACTTGGCCATGCCACCCATAGTGATAAACAGTGAGGAGGATATCCACAAACTGTAGGAGGATGTTAATGGACTGATCAGCTGGACAAAGTAGTGGCAAATGGAATTCAACCTGGAAAGGTGTGAGCTAATGCATTGGGGTGGGCTAAGAAGACAAGAGACTACACTATAAATAGAAGGGCAGGGGAAAGTACTAAAGACCTCGATGTGCAAATCCACAGATCCCTGAAGGTAGCAGGGCAGGTAGAAAAGTGGTTGGGAAGGCATATGGGATACCTGCCATTATATGCTGAGTCATAGAATACAAGAACAAAGTGGATATGCTGGGACTGTATAAGACATTGGTTGGGCTACAACTGGGGTACTGCATGCAGTTCTGGTCACCGCATTATAGGTAGGATATGATTGCACGGAGGAGATTTTCCCGAATGCTGCCTTGATGGTGCCTCTTAGTTATGAGGAAAGATTGAAAAGCCAGGGGTTGCTTTCCTTGGAGCGGGGTGGGGGTGGGGGGGGGGGGGGGGTGTCCTGTTAGAGATGTATAAGGTTATGAGGGGCATAGTTTGAGTGGATAAGAAGGCACTTTCTTCCAAAATTGGAAGAGTCATTAAACAATGAGCATAGGTTTAAAATGTGAGGTAGAAGATTGTGAGCTAGAAGATTGAGAGGGGAGTCAATGAGAATCTTTTTCATCCAGAGGGTGACAGGAATCAGAAACTCTTAGAACCTGTGTGCGGCGACATTATACATTTTTCAATGTACTCCTTGATTTGAACACACATGACATTAAAGTCTAAATCTAAAACTAAAAACCAAATAAGCCATATCTAGATAGTCATCTGTCTACAGCAATCCTCACTTGGCAACAAACGAATTCTATTTACTTGCACAGAAAGCGACTGTTAGTGATCCACACATATTAGGAACTGAAGGAGATAGGGCTCCACATTATGCAATTCAGATACAGGATCAGTCATCCAATTTTACCCCAGAAGAAAAAATCTGCTGAGGTTACAGTGAGGGGAATCAGAAAGTCCACACAGCTGAGCAGCTAACTTTCAAAACCTCACTTTAGGAAACATGCTGGCACCATTCTGTTACAAGAGACTACATTGTAATGGGAAAGAACATTGTTCTTTGCCCTTCAGTTGGGGCAATCGAGTCAGGTGATTTGGCTGTAACTACTCTCCAGTTAAGACTAAAAGACTCCATGTGAACACATGCAGCCGTTTGAGTACAGCATTTCCCAATCCTGTTGAATTGCAGAACACCGGTTCACGGAAGCATCTACACATAGAGACATTCTAATATCATCATCGAGATTCCTGTATTTCCAACAGAAGCAATGTGGAAATAAGAGAGCCTGCATTGTTGCTCCACAGCCTTCAGCTTTGTACATTCCCTGGACAGTAATCCCTCGCAGGACTGTTACAAGACAGGACAATGCGAGAGGGGTGTTCGGAGTGCTTCAATAGTGCACTACTGTGGGGTCCATATGAAGCTGCAGTCATTGGCAAATAGGCAAACACTTAGTGTGGTGCAAGCTGTTAAAATTATACAGGCAAGTATTTTGTTCAAGAATGCTCCTAAACGAAGCCAATACGATCACGAGAAAAGCAAATAGATTCTTCTGGGAAGCAGACTGCTTTTGCTTGAGGCCAATATTAGGCTTTTTGAAGCTTCGGTACAGACTTGATGTCAGTTCCCAAAGCAATACAGATTCCATAAGAGCTACTGCAAAGGTTCCTGATCAGAGATCCCCCTGTAACCCGAGACCACTCCTCAAAAGTCTGTACCACATGGGTCTGGAATTTTTAGCAGACTTTTTCTTCACTCCCTCAATGAGTTTTTATGAGTTTTCAAAAAGATATCATAAAAAAAAACATGTTATTTAAAAAAAAACACTTTGCTCTGTCAATATATTCCATGGCACTTAGAACATAGTTGCTACATAATGTTCTGATGTTAACCCTATTGATGGATGCCATTGAATTTTTACACACACAAAACCACATGGATACACTCTCCTAGCCATCAGTCTAGCTGTTTGTCTTCATGGCCTAGTTATTTACACTGACTTCAGTAACATTCACCAACTTCAAAAGGGGTTCTTACTGCATCGATTGTTTCTTTAGCTTCAGTTGCATTTTGTATAACGAACTGGATGATGTGGCATAATCGCTCAAACCATCCTTTTGTATTGCTGGAAATCAGCAGTGGATTCTATCACTGGCAGGGAAGGGGCCAAAGCAAACCATCATTAAAGCTCTATGGTAGGTCACACTTTCTAGATTAATTTGTAGCGAGTTAGTCAGCTGAAGAGAAAACATTCAAGTCAAAAAAGTTCCTAACGCATGAATGTTAAGAATCTTATCAAGATGCAATCACAACTTTCAAAAAGAAAATGAACTGTTCAGAAAAAAAATGTTTATATAGCTGTTTTGAAAAAAAAATGTGGAGGTGGTGTGGATCTGATCTATTCTGAGCACTGACGCAACTGTCAATATGCCTGAGTCAGAATCAAGCATGAAGGATGTAAATTAATTCACCCTTGGGAGAAAAACAGGTCACAGGGACTTGCTACCTCCACCAAATGACCAGGGCTTGACAGGCAGGCAGTTAAAGAGGGGCAGATTGTAGGAGAGTAAAGAGGAAGGATGAGTAGTCTTTCACCACTATACCACTGTAAGGTTAGGCTTCAAATATACAACAGCTTTATCAAATAACTGGGACTAGATCCTACAAAATTAATTTTAAATCAGCTCTGTCACAGTCAAATTCTTAAGTGGCACAACACATGAGAACGCTAGCATTGTACAGTATGAAGGAATTCATTTGGTTCAGAAAAAAAAAGTTAGAGAAATAGTATTTTTTCAGGATACATATTATTCTGAATTCAGATGATTTTATTCATACTTGAATGATCGCACTTGAATTCAGTGAACCAGCTCCTTATTCACTTACCACTGCACACTACAAATGACTTTATAAAACAATCTTTTCGATAAAAATCCATGGCACTTAATTAAATCAGAACCAGCGTACCCGAAATTGCCTCAACGATTCTAAAAATCAGTGGATCAAAATTGCTGAAGTTTTCATGTCCACAAGATACAGAATAAAACCAATTGAAACATTGATCTCCTGTTAAAACTGCCCATACCTCAGCACAGAGCAGAAAGGGAAATAGGTTCAATCAAATGTCCAAACTTTCCGTATCCAATTTCTCTGGGAGACAAACTCCAATGTCCTAGCTTGGCCACAGAACGTCTTCCAGGGTGCAGGATAAAAATGGATAGTGTCTTGTGAAAAATCAGAATGCACCAGCCATTTAACCTGGGCCTTCACCACTGCACAAAACCTACCGAATCTATAAACAGAAAGAGGAGAGAGAAAGAGACATAAACTTACACAGCAAATCCAATTGACACAAGAAGCTGTAAGCAACTACAAAGACTGCAGCCTCTCCTAATCGGCATCAGCTGCTTATCATGTGTTCCTGAAGACTGACCAGTGCCTTTTTCTTCTGCAAAAAATATCCAATTAAACTCTGAAACCACGTCTCCGCATATTAACCAAATCATTGAACATTGTGAAATGTGGATCTCAGTGAACAACGACATAGACACCCCTGGTGTTTGTGGAGCAAGGTCTTAATTTGGCCAAACCAAAAGTATGGAACAAGAGAGTGAGAGAAAGCAGGAGAAAGAAAGAGAGAAAGAAAGACAGAGAGAAAGAGAGAGAAAAGACAGAAAAGAGAGAGAAAGAAAGAAAATGGAGAAAATGTGTTATTATCGGAGTACAAAATACTGTAAATGATGGAAATCTGACAAGACAGAAAGTGCTGGAAATATTCAGTGCATCAGGCAACATCCATGAAGAGGGAAACAGTTAACCCCTCAGGTCGATGGCCTTACATAAGGTCATCCTGTTCTCATGAAGTGTTTCATGTGAGTTATATGTTTCAGTTGCCTTTGACACCTCCCTCAAACACCATTTTTGGAATCCTGAGTCCTGAATTTACAAGAACCTCAGGGTGAAAGTCCTCGACAAACTAGCTGACCACAAATCTCAGAACGTAGCCCTTTCCTTAAAATCTACAAATTAAAATCCTTAAAAAGTCTTAGGAGCATGGAGAGAAAACCAGTTAGTTTGATCATTGCTTCAAATGGACACAACAAATCACAAAGACCATTTTCAAAGTGCATTTGAAAACAGCTGGAACATGAGAACTAGTAGGCCTTTTGGCTTCCCCATTCAATAAGATCAGGACTGCGCTGAGTTGATTGCCATCTTAAACACATTTTGCTGCCAGCTCCCAATGATAGGAAACATTTGCAAACACAAAACAAAACTTTTAAGTATGCAGGGAACAAAACACTGCAGCAAGGGGTTATCATATCAGTGGTACAAACACACAATGTTAAAGAATCACTTAAGCTCAGTACTGTCACAAGACAGGAAGTTGAGTGTTCAGGTCAGACTTCAGTACATGCAGGAACCAAGGGGTCTGACTTGCAGAGGAGTGGTACGTAGCAGCTGAAGTGTTTAAGCCCAACACTTACTGCCAGGTCAAGCAGATGTGAAGCATGCCATGATATTCTTCAAAGAGCAGATATTTACCATTCAGCTCTCCTCTTAACCACTCATCCACCACTCAATATATCACTTACTTCATACTTTGGGAGAGCTATGGTGCACAAATTGGGGGTACTTTCAAAGTAATTTGTGAAACACTCATTTGTCCCCAGGGGACCACTTGCATTCTTTGAACTGGACAGTTCCCTATTTCCAGGTAATAAACAACCTTCCATCTGGTCCTACAGATTGAGAGAGTAATAATCATTCACCTCATGAAAGTTCATATGGGCAAATCGATAACTACACTCCTGCTTTACACAGCTGCTAACGAGAGGTAAACTAACCCTTAATCAACCTGAAATTCTGAACAACACAATATCATTCACAGTGTAATCAGGGAATCGCAGTGTTGAGACAAATAACACATCTACACACAAGAGATTGTTATGAGCAGAACAAAAGAGATTGTCACAATTAAAATTCACAAAAGTAGTGTTCAAAATATCCTTAAATAATAGTGACCAGTTCAGAGTGAATATAAATGACTTTTCAACAAATAACGTTCAGAGAAAATCCACCAAGTGTATAATGAAAAAAATTCCTGCTAGAAACTGAAATACACAGAATAAATAATATCCACAATAATTAAGTGCAAAGCAAGATTACAGGTACTGAAATGGTGGCAGAAAGCTGTTGACACAATTTGGAGAGCCTAACAGACAGAGAGTTAAATTCATGCAGTCTGCAGGAAGCAAAAGGCACAGGTCACAGTACATTAATCCCTTTAGTATTCAGTGGTATTCAGAATAAAACTGACAATGACACACACTGGCAGCTATTCTAAGGAATGAATGAATAGTTTGGGCCTATAATCACTTGAAGGTGTGGAACCTTTAGGGGAAAACTGAAGGATGCCAGTTGATGCCAGTAGAATGTCCTTAATCTTCAAAGAGTGTAGAACAAGTAACACAATCAAGACAGAACGTTCCCTAAGCCCCATTTTCCTTTAACACGATGCAATTGTCAAGTTGTTCTATCATTTCCAGGAGTAAAACACACTCCCTGTCAGATTTCAGGGCATTCTGCCACTTGACAACAAATGTGATACCAATTTTAACATGAAAGACAAAAGAAAACCATTATCAAAAGAGCAAAAAGACAGTGCTATTTTCTGGATCTGTAGGAGCAAAGATGGTCTTTAGTAGAGTGATATGCTCTTCCTGTCAGATGTGGGAGTTTACGAGAGTTTCCATGTTACTGATGATTATTTCTGCAAGAAGTCAGTTGCGAATCCCATCAGATCGCACGGATTGGTTGGAGCAGCAGTTAGGGGCAATAAGGAATTTACAAGAGCTAGGGGGTGTGAGTGATGGCAGTTATTGGAAGGGAGAAAAGACGCAGATACAGTCAATTTAACTCCAGAAAAGCTAGAAGGGGTAGGCAGGTAGTGCAGGAGTCTCCTATGGCTATCAGAGTCAAGGATTGTGGTGCTGAGGGTGCACAGCTGATTGGGCAGCGACCGAGGAGCATTACGGTCGAAGTTTGGAGCATCGGCTCTTCAGCAGAGTTTGTGCTGCAGGCGTCGACTCTCCTGCTCTTCGGGTACTGCCTGACTGGCTGTGCTTTTCCAGCGCCACATTTTTTGACTCTGATCTTATTCCTTATCTGCAGTTCTCACTTTTTCCTCTTCTGTGGCTATCCCCGTCTCAAACAAGTATGCTGTTTTGGAAAATGTTGAAGATGTTGGACACTTAGGGAATGTAGCATGAACAGACAAGTTTCTGGTATAGAGACTGGTTCTAATGAATAGAGGGGTACGTCGGGTTCCAAGCAATAGATTGTGTTAGGGGACTCTGTAGTCAGAGGCACTGACAGATGTTTCTGCGGCCAGCAGAGAAAACTCAGAATGATGCATTGCCTCCCTGGTGCCAGGATCAATGGATATCTCAAGGAGGGTGCAGAATGTTCTCAGAGGGGAGAAGGACCAGCAGGAGGTCATTGTACACATTGGAACTAATGATAGAGGAAAGGAAAAAGATGAGATTCTGAAGGGACGATGCAGAAAATTAGGTAGGAATTTAAAAAGGAGGTCTGCAATGGTAGTAATATCTGGATTACTCCCAATGCTACGAGTCAGTGAGGGTAGGAATAGGAGGATAGAGCAGATGCCTGTGTGGCTGAGGTGCTGGTGTATGGGTGAAGGATTCACATTTTTGGATCATTGGAATCTCTTGTGGGGTAGATGTGACCTGTGCAAGAAGGACAGATTGCACCTGAATTGGAAAGGGACTAATATACTGGCAGGGAGATTTGCTAGAGCTGCTCAGAAGGATTTAAACTAGTAAGGTGGAGGACTCAGGGAAATAGTCAGGAAAGAGATCAATCTGAGACTAGTACAGTTGGGAAAAGAAATGAGTCAGTCAGGGCAGGCAGGAACAAAGCAGAGAACAAGATAGGACTGATAAATTAAACTGCATTTATTTCAATGCAAGCGGCCTAACAGGAAAGGCAGATGAACTCAGGGCCTGGTTAGGAACATGGGACTGGGATATCATAGCAACTACAGAAATATGGCTCAGGGATGGACAGGACTGGCAGCTTAATGTTCCAGGATACAAATGCTACAGGAAGGATAGAAAGGGAGGCAAGAGAGGAGGGGCATTTTTGATAAGGGATAGCGTTACAGCTGTGCTGAGGGAGGATATTCCTGGGAATACATCCAGGCAAGTTATTTGGGTGGAACTGAGAAATAAGAAAAGGACGATCATCTTAGTGGGATTGTATTGTGGACACCCTAACAATGGTGCGGGAAATTGAAAAACAAATTTGTAAGGAGATTTCAGTTATCTGTAAGAATAATAGGATGGTTACGGTAGGGGATTTTAGCTTTCCAACATAGACTGGGACTGCCATAGTGTTAAGTGCTCAGATGGAGAGGGATTTAAATCTGAAAAAGAAAATTTTCCAATTCATTATCTGGATGTTTCTACTAAAGAAAAAGAAAATTTTCCAATTCATTATCTGGATGTTTCTACTAACCTTGACCTACTCTTGGGAAATAAGGCAGGGCAGGGACTGAGGTGTCAGTGGGGAGCACTTTGGGACCAGTGACCATAGTTCAATTAGTTTTAAAATAGTGATGGAAAAGGATAGACCAGATCTAAAAGTTGAAGTTCTAAATTGGAGAAAGGCCAATTTTGACGGTATTAGGCAAGAACTTTCAGAAGCTGATTGGGGGGAAATGTTTGCAGGTAAAGGGACGGCTGGAAAATGACAAGCATTCAGAAATGAAATAACGAGAGTCCTGAGACAGTATATTCCTGTTAAAGTGAAAGACTGGTAGGATGTAGGGAAAAAGGAAGCATATGTCAGGTATAGACAGGATAGATTGAGTGAATCCTTAGAAGAATATACAGGCAGTAGGAGTGTACTTAAGAGGGAAACCAGGAGGGCAAAAAGGGGACATGAGATAGCTTTGGCAAAGAGAGTTAAGGAGAAACCAAAGGGATTTTACAAATATGTTAAGGACAAAAGGGTAACTGGGGAGAGAATAGGATACCTCAAAGATCAGCAAGGCAGCCTATGCATGGAGCTGCAAGAAATGGGAGAGATACTAAACAAGTATTTTGCATCAGAGTTTACAGTGGACACAGAAGATATAGAATGTTGGGAAATAGATGGTGACATCTTTAAAAATGTCCATATTACAGAGGAAGAGGTGTTGTATGTCTTGAAATGCATAAAAATGGATAAACCCCAGTACATGATCAGATGTACCCTCGAAATCTGTGGGAAGCTAGGGAAGTGATTGCTGGGCATCTTGCTGAGATATTTGTATCATCAATAGTCACAGATGTAGTGCCGGAAGATTGGAGGTTGGCTAACTTGGTGCCGCTATTTCAGAAAGGTGATAAAGAAAAGCTAGGGAAGTATAGACCAGTAAGCCTGACATCGGTAGTGGGCAAGTTGTTGGAGGAAATCCTGATGGAAAGTATTTACATACATTTGGAAAGGCAAGGATTGATTAGGTATAGCCAACATGGCTTTGTGCGTGGAAAATCATGCTTCACTAACTTGATTGAATTTTTTTGAAGAAGTAACAAAGAGGATTGATGAGGACAGATCGTTAGACGTAATTTATGTGGATTTCAGTGAGTCATTCGCCAAGGTTCCTCAAGGGAGACTGATTAGCAAGAATACAGGGAGAATTAGCCATTTGGTTGTGGAACTGGCTCGAAGGTTGAAGACAGAGGTTGAGGTGGAGGGTTGCTTTTCAGACTGGAGGCCTGTGACCAGTGGAGTGCCACAAGGATTGCTTTTTCATCATTTATATCAATGATTTGCATGTGAGCATAAGAGGTATAGTTAGTAAGTTCGCAGATGACACCAAAATTGGAGGTGTAGTGGACAGCAAAGAAGGTTACCTCAGTACAATGGGATGTTGATCAGATGGGCCAATGGGCTGAGGAGTGGCAGATGGAGTTTAATTTAGATAAATGCGAGGTGCCTGCATTTTGGAAAAGCAGATCAGAGCAGGACATATACACTTAATGGTAAGGTCCTAGGGAGTGTTGCTGAACAAAGAGATCTTGGAGTGGAGGTTCATAGCTCCTTAAAAGTAGAATCGCAGGTAGATAGAATAGTGGAGAAGGCATTTGGTATGCTTTCCTTTATTGATAAGAGCATTGAGTACAGGAGTTGGGAGATCATGTTGCGGCTGTACGGGACATTAGGCCACTGTTGGAATATTGCATGCAATTCTGGTCCTCCTATCGGAAGAATGTTGTGAAACTTGAAAGGGTTCAGAAAAGATTTACAAGGATGTTGCCAGGGTTGGAGGATTTGAGCTATAGGGAGAGGTTGAATCAGCTAGGGCTGTTTTCCCTGGAGCGTCGGCGGCTGAGGGGTGACCTTATAGAGGTTTATAAAATCAGGAGGGACATGGATAGGGTAAATAGACAAAGTCTTTTCCCTGGGGTGAGGGATTCCAGAACTAGAGAGCATAGGATTAAGGTGAGAAGGGAAAGATATAAAAGGGACCTAAGGGGCAACTTTTTCACACAGAGTGTGGTGCGTGTATGGAATGAGCTGCCAGAGGAAGTGGTGGAGGCTGGTACAATTGCAACGTTTAAAAGGCATTTGGATGGGTATATAAGTAGGAAGGGTTTAGAGGGATATGGGCCAGGCGCTGGCAGGTGGGACTAGATTAAGTCAGGATATCTGGTTGGCATGGACAAGTTGGACCAAAGGATCTGTTTCTGTGTTGTACATCTCTATGACTCTGTGACTGTATGGTCCCTTTACAAGTTGCTGTTTGTGGATGTCATTGTGTAAAAATTGGCTGCCACATGCCCAATAGCAACATTTCTCGAAGTACTTCATTTACTCTTCAGAAGTTAAAGTTAAAATGAAAAGCTTTTCTTTTCTTACCTAACTCCCCACTTGACTGCTTGACACTCCAACAGACACCTTTAAGGCCCCTAGGAGAAAGTTAGGACTGAAGATGCTGGAGAGTCAGAGTCGAAGAGTGTAGTGTTGGAAAGGCACAGCTGGTCAGGCAGCATCCGAGGAGCAGGAGAGTCAATGTTTCTTTATCTGTCTGGTGCAGAGCTCTTGCTCAAAACATTGACTATCCTGCTCCTCAGATGCTGCCTGACCGGCTGTGTCTTTCCAGCACCGCACTCTTCAACTCCTTTCAGCGCCTTACCAACATCCTGAACTCTCTGTGTCTTGATAAGAAAAATGTAGGTATAAAGATGTTCCTGTTCATGTTTGTTACACTGCTTTGAAGTTGGCAACATGGCCAATGAGTTTTGGCTGTGACGTACTGCAATTTTAATATTACATTTTAAATATACTTCACTGTAATGAGGATGAATTGAAGAGTAAAAAGACCTACTTAAATTGTAACAATAACTGGCTAAGTCAGCAACATTTTTCAATGTTTCGAACTACTTAATCAGCAGCAGTGACTACTGTCATTTATGTCTGAAATATTCATGGATACCCAGTGGAAAGTATAAAACCTGAGAGTCGTATTGGATATTTCCTGGTGAGAAGGCAACCTGCTTCTAATAAAGACAGGAAAGATTCCTGATCTGGTAGATGGCATTACTGCATCTGAGAACTAAACACCTTTGATGCACAGTTATGTGCAAGTGAAAGACATTAATTGGGGGTTCATTATGCAGACAGAAGGCAATAGAGCTTGGAAATGTATCCTTGCAATACTTCATTCTGTAGTTACACTTTATTTCGTGTAAACCTGTCATTGATTGACTTTCTTGAAATCGAACAGCCTCTGGCATAGCACATAGCAATGTTAACCAGCTGATTGGTGTACATGAGGGAGAACTGGCGCAATTTCATTCACAATTTCAAATTGAAACAAACAGCCATTAGCCATAAAATTGCATTTCAACTGAAAAAGAAGTGGATGCGTCCTTGCAAAGATAAAAACAGCTGATGATGCTGGTTACACTAGTTTGATCTTGAATACTTAAACCATGGTGGAGTGTGGAATAGAACACATTTCCTGATGAGCAGGCAGGCTTATTGGAACCAGCAGTTCATTTACCAATGCAAAATTTCAGTTCATTCTTTATTGATGTGGACCTCAGTGAAAACACTGTGCCCCACTGTTCTCAGTTGAGCCCAAAATGAAAAAATAACTCAGGTCACTATAGCATGACGGACAATTATCACGTATACCACCGGAAAACAGAATAGACCATATCTTCATGGGAGTTGACAAAAGAAGCCAAGGTGGCTTTCTAGTTCTGGTGTGGCAATAAATTATACTCCTTTTCTGACAGGGATTGCACCAATACCTCTGCTTTTCCCAATGCACATCCATTAAACATCACTTCAAAGAACTACAATGGAAAATGGTCCATATCATAGAATAATCCCTGAACATCTAGCACCATACAAAGAGTAGTAACGTAAAATGCACACTATTGAGATGAACAGTGACAAGTTTTATTGAACATTAACAATAGACAGAGGATGATTTGGAAGGACATCTTATTTGGAGTCCTACAGACCCAGACTCCAGTTCCATATTACTATGACATAACTGCTTCTGCACATGCTTTGTAGCTTCGCTTGGAGTAAAGGTAGAATTTCCATTACTGTACAGCAGGATTGTCATTCAAAAGGATGGAACTTCAGTCACTGTGGGCCCCTCAGTATTAAATGGCGAATATTAACTATTGCAGTGTAGCACTTAATCAGGAAAAGATGGCATTTGTAAGTCCTATTGTGAAGCACCAATTCACAAACCCACTGACTTGGAGATGCCAGGTGACCCAGGACTTTTGATCTATAACAGTTAGTATCCAAGCCAGAGAGACAACAATCCAACAGTAAAGTCAAACACCGGGCTCACAGCTTGTAAGCACCTTCAAATGAATACACGTACAAACAGATTCAAGAACAGCTTCTTCCCTGTTGTCATCAGACTTTAGAACAGATCTCTCAAATGTTAATTCTGATCTCTCTCTTTGCACCTTCTCTGTGGCTGTATTACTGTGCTCTGCACTCTGTTCTGCGACCATGATGTACTTGTATAGCACAAAAAACACTTTTCACTATTCCTCAGTACATGTGACAACAATCAATCAATCAATCAATTGGGATTTTGTTTCTGATTAGAAGTGCCAGTTCAGGATAAGTGAAAATATCATGTGCAGTTCAGAGATAAATGCACAGGAGTTCGCATTGATCATAGAATACTTGCAGGGTAAATATTGTATAAATGTGACATTTGCATAAAACTCAATGCTTTATCTGGAACTTGCATAAAAGCTACAGGACACCCCAAAGCATTTTACAAACAATTAAATACTTTGAAGTGCCGTCATTGCTACAATGTAGGGAAACACTACAGCCAACTTGCACACAGCAAGGTGTGATCGCCAAGGAGATGATCATTGATAAAGGGATGTTGTTTTATACTCATAGAGGTCCAAAGCACAGAAAACAGCCATTCAGCCCATCGAGTCTGAACCTAGCTATTCTAACCCATTTTCCAGCCTTCGATCCATGGCATTGAAAGTGCATATCTAAATTCTTCAACATTATGCGGGTTTCTGCCTCTCTCGCCCTTATGGGTAGTGAGTTTCAGATTCCTACCATCCTCTGGATGAAAAAGCTTTTCCTCCAATCCCCTCTAACCTTCCTGCCCTTTATCATGAATCCATGCCCCATTTGTCATTGATCACTCCGCTAAGGGGCTCCTTCCTGTCTATCTGATCTATATGCCTCATTATTTTATACATCTCAATCATGTCACCCCTCAGTCTCCTCTGCTCCAAGGACAACAACCCGAGTCTGTCCAATCTCTCTTCATAATTAAAACTCTCCAGCACAGGCAACATCCTGGTAAATCTCCTTTGTACCCTCACCCTCC
Organism: Chiloscyllium punctatum; assembly: GCF_047496795.1. NCBI lineage: Eukaryota > Metazoa > Chordata > Chondrichthyes > Orectolobiformes > Hemiscylliidae > Chiloscyllium > Chiloscyllium punctatum. The sequence goes on from NC_092786.1 coordinate 37,419,468, forward strand.
CCCACGCCCCCCACCTCACCTCTCCAGTGCTGTCACGTCCCTCCTTAATTTGAGTTCCAGAACTGCACACAATACTCTAGCTGTGACCTCACCAATGTTTTATATAGCTCCAGTAAAATCTCTCTGCTCTGAAGTTCTTATGTCTCGGCTAATAAAAGAGAGTATCCCATATGCCTTCTTAATCACTTTACCTATCTCCCTTGTTACTTCTAGGGATCAGTGGACATGCTGACCAAGCATCCTTTGATCATCACTGCTTCCTAGAGTTTATCATGTAATCCCATGCCTCATTTGTCCTAGCCAGGTATATCACTCTTATCTGAATTGAATTATGTGTGCCCATCTGACCAGCCGTCTGTATCATCCTGTAATTCAAAGCTATCCTTCTCAATACTTAGCACCCCAACTAATTTTCAGATTGTCCACAAACTTACTCATCAACCCTCACACTTTCAAGTCTAGTTCATTTATATATAACACAATCAACTAGGGCCACAACACTGATCCCTACAGAACCCCACTGGACAGGTCCCCAGCCACAAAAATACCTTTGACCATCACCCACTGCTTCCCCCACCTGGGTCAATTACTAAGTTTCCTTGGATCCCACAGGCTCTTACCTTCACTGTCAGTCTTCCATGCAGGACTGTATCGAAAGCTTGAAGTCCAAATAGACTACACCAAATCTATTGCTTCATCTATACATCAGGTCGCCTCTTCAAAACATTCAATCAGGTTGGTCAGACATGACCTCCCTTTAACAAACTATGCTGACTGTATTTTTTATTAATCCCAGTCTCTCCAAATGCAGATTAATTCTGTCCTTCAGAATTGCTTCCAATAGTTTTGCCCACTATTGAGTGTTTAAGTTTGGACTGTCGGTCCATTAAGATATTGAGCTGACACTCATGTACTGAGTGCAAAAATTGGAATTTGTTGAAATTCTTTGTTAAGTCGATCACTTGTGTTTTTCTCCTATTCTTTTTCTCCTATTCACTCACAGGACATGGGCATCGCTGGCTGGGCCAGTATTTCATGCCCGTCCCCAGTTGCCCTTGAGAAGGTGGTGGTGAGCTGCCTTCGTAAACCACTGCAATCCGCGTGCTGTAGGTTTACCCACAATGCCCTTCATGATTTTGACTCAGCAACAATGAAGGAACAGCAACATATTTCCAAATCAGGATGGTGATTGGCTTGGAGGGGTACTTGGTGATCCCATGCATCTGCTGCCCTCGTCCGTCGAGAGTATGAGTATGAAAGGTGCTGTCCATGGATCTTTGGTAAATTCCTGCAGTGCATCTTGTGAGTAGTACACACTGCTACTGCTGAGTGTGGGTGATGTGTGTTAGGATCTCTTAGAGACAGGTACAGAATATAGATGCAACTATCCAGCAACAGGTCACAAATTTGATGCTAGTATTTTCACACAGAGGACACATCACAAGGTTGGACAAGTGAGAGTATGAGTCAGTAACTACTGTCAAATGTCAGTTCACAGTTTTCACCTGGACGTATTGAAAACTTCATCCAAGGAGGGGAACCTGTAGGTGGTGTTACTCCCCTGAATCTGCTGCCCTTGTCCTTCTAGAGGTCAGAGATTTGGAAGATGTGGTTGAAGGAACTCATGGCTTAGTGAGTTGCTATAGTGCATTTTAAAGCTGAAGGGCACTTAAACAAAATGTTGGAATGAAGCATCTTTGAGACAATGAGAAAACAGTGAGGGTAACTTAAACAACTGTCAAGCACCTGGGTGTTACATTTCAAAAGGACATGGTGTTAAATGGCAGCATTAGCTGATTTAGTTCAAACAGAGAAGATAGCAACAGCAGCTTGCAAAAATATACCTTTAAGTTACATTGAAATAGGCTTGATTTGGAGAAGCCGGTGTTGGACTGGGGTGTACAAAGTTAAAAACCATACAACACCAGGTTATAGTCCAACAGTTTAATTGGAAGCATTAGCTTTTGGAGCACTGCTCCTTCCATCAGGTGGTTGTGTGATTTTTAACTTTAAAATCGGGTCAAAGTGATCTGAGAAGTCACAAATCACTTGGACTGTGATATCACACAAGATATACGGAGCAGTGCCCTCTCCTTGTAATGGGCTATCAACGAAACTCCAGTTATCCTGCATTGATTAGGGGGCTGTCATACAACAGAAGAATAAAGGCAAAATGCTGTGGATGGTGGAAGTGTGAAATAAACAGAGAGAACACTGGAGAAACTCAGCAGGTCTGGCTGCAGCTGGGGAGAAAGGAAAACAGAGTTAGTATTTAGAGTTCAGCACTCAGTGTCATACTGGACGCACAACATTAATTTGCTATCTCTCCCTCTTGGTGCTACCCGACCTGTTGAATTTCTCCAGCATTAGCTGTGTTTGATGAAACCAAAGAAGCCAGCTTTCCACTGTTGGTTACTCATACACACTCACCCATCTTCCAGACAATACAGCATTCGAGAGTCTATAGCATAGAAAGTGGTGCTTTGGCCCATTGTCTGTATATTTCAGAATTACAATAACCCAACACAGATACTTTCTGACAAATTAAGTCTAGCTCTACATTCAGCTGGGAGGAAGTGAGGACTGCAGATGCTGAAGATCAGAATCGATGAATGTGGTGCTGGAAAACCACAGCAGGCAGTCTCATTCCTGATGAAGGGCTTTTGCCCAAAATATCAACGCCCCTGCTCCTCAGATGCTGCCTGACCTGCTGTGCTTTTCCAGCACCATACTCTTCGACTCTACATTCAGCTGGCCAAGTATTGAAACTTTCCTGTGAACTATACAACAGAGATCTTACATCATTTCTCTGCACATTGTTTGGTGTTCAGTTTAGCATAAGTCAGCGAAAACCACATTTTTGCACCTGTTCCTTCCATTAAAAAAAAACAAAAAAATCTGTGGACAGACAAATGCATTAATTTTAACTTGGAACCAGATAAAAACATTTATTCCAGATCAGCAATATTAAAGAACATCTTACCCAGTAATCCTTTGATGGAGTGCTCACTCAAATTCATTTCCATCTTGGGACCTGACTGATAATTGGCTGCATCGAGAAACTAAGTTCTGGAATCCTGCAGATTCACTGAGTGGTTTTTAAACAGGCAGTCAGTTAAAATAATTTCAATTGCCCATCTTCATGGAGGCATCCCCCACAGAAACAGTTTCTTTTGATCTGGAAGTCAGGACATGGATCTAGTTGGAGTGACAGCAGCTATGGAAGACTGCAACAGAATCCTAAATCCAAATGGATGCCGATACATAAACACTCATGGAACAGAAATCAGGATTGGGAAATCTGGGCAAACATTTCCCCCTTCTTGGGCTAGAGCGCAGGCCAATTGCAGCAACACTAACAGTCCCTGGTTACAATCAGTTAATGCCAGACACTCAAATGGCGATTCTTTGGCATCTTTGTATAATTCCAAGCAAAGGCCCAAAGGTGGCGGCTAGTCCAGCCAAAGGATGATAGAGGTTCAGGACTCTTCTCACAAATAGCTGCTGATGCTAGATCAGTTGTCTATTTTAAATCTGCGATAGATAATACGTTTGGCTTAACAAAAATGTAAAGTATTTGGGCCAAAGGCAGGTGTATGGAGTTCAGCCACAGTAAGCCATGATCTCATTTAATGACAGAACAGGGTCAAGGGGCTTATGCCCAAAAGGTCGATCCTACTGCTCATCAGATGCTGCCTGACCTGCTGTGCTTTTCCAGCATCACACCCTCGACTCTGATCTCCAGCATCTGCAGTCCTCACTTTCTCTGCAAGGGGCTGAATGGCTTAATGCTGTTCCTATGTTCCTAAATATTATCTACAAGTATCCATCCTGTATTCTCAGTGTATGCTGTACTCTCTTCAGGTACAGATGGGTGTAACGTGCCTCTTTTTCTCATATTAAAGGGGGGTGTGAGGGCATGACATAACAAATGGAATATATTCACAAGGAGGCTACAGAATCATATCGTCAAACAGCTCGGAAACAAACCCTTTGGTTCAACAAATCCACACCAACCATGTTCCCAAACTAAACTAGTCCCACTTGCCTGCGTTTGGCCCATATCCCGCTAAACCTTTCCTATTCATGGACTTATCCAAATGTCTTTTAAAAGTTGTAACTGTATCTACATCCACCACTTTCTCTGGCAGTTCATTCCAGACACAAACCACGCTGTGTAAATGAAGTTGTCCCTCATGTCTTTTTTAAAGGGTCCTATTGTAATAAGGTACTAATCTGCTGGGAAACGAGTCAACGTCTGGCATAATGTCATCAGATACATAAAGCAAATTGTCCAAAATGGAGTAGGGAAGTGGGGAAACCGAGAGCACTGGTCTCCACCCCTTGGACAGCTGCTCAACTCTAACAGCATCAGACCTTGGGCTGGCAATGAACTGCCGAGTATCAATTAACACTCTACTCCAGAATCAGCCAACTAAAACATTTCAGAACTGCCAAGATATAAAAAGGATTTCCTTGAAGTTTCCTAGTATCATCGGACAAATTTATTCTTTAGATATAAATACAGTCACTATTGTCCAATCTCATTAGAGATGACTGATGGTGGTTTAACATGAGGGTCACCACATCTCAGGCAAGGGGTTGAGAATGAGAGTTTTTGTAGTAACTTCAGTCAGTGCAGGAATCATGTGGCACCCCTGTGCAACCTAGCCAACTGAACTAACCAACCCCCTGCTCTGTCATCAAATCCCCATTATCCTGAAGAGTAACACCCAAAAAGTCAGGTCAGTGCTAGATGGGAAGATTCTAAACCAACATGGGAAAGCAGCAAGTGTCCGATAGCTAAAAGTGGCTAAGAGGAATCATAGTGCAGCACCACCATTAGTGGGAAATAGCAATCAGACATAAAAATTAAACAAAAGAGTTATTCTACAAAACCACAGCAGAGAGAGAGAGAGAGAGAGAGAGAGAGTGTATGGCCAATATAACCCACATCAGAATGCCTTGACTTCAGGAAAGAATCAGACTAATTCCAAAGCTGCATGGATTAATCTCCACCTGAGCACTGCATCAGACATCTTCTAGAGTCACACTTCCTGCATTGAGAACACTGCCTTAAGTTCAGTTTCCTTTCCACTCCAAATGCAGCTCCTGTCTTTCTGCTCCACCCAGGAAGGCTCCAAGAGGTTACAGCAGCAGGAAGCAAACCTCTCAGCTCCAGCCTGAACCCCACTGCTCCTCACCTTACTGGTCTTCATTTTTAGCCTTCTTTGCCCTTGATGACATGAGTTTGAGGTTTTGCAAGCATTCACATTTTAGAGTTTAGATCAGAGAGGTGCTGGAAAAGCACAGCAGGTCAGGCAGCATCCGAGGAGCAGGAAAATCAATGTTTTGGGCAAAAGCCCTTCATCAGGAATGGAGGCAGGAAGGCTCCAGGGTGGAGAGATAAATGGGGAGGGGGGGAGGGGGGGGGGCGCCTGGGGAGAAGGTAGCAAAGAGTACAATAGGTGAATGGGGGTGGGAATGGAGGTGATAGGTTAGACGGGAGGGTGGAGTGGATAGGTGGGAAGGGAGATTGGCAGGTAGGACAGGTCATGGGGATGGTGCTGAGCTGGAAAGTTGGAACCGGGGTAAGTGGGGGGAGGCGGTGGGGGGAGGAGGGGAAATGAGGAAACCAGTGAAGTCCACATTGATGCCCTGGGGTTGAAGTGTTCCGAGGTGGAAGATGAGGCGTTCACTTTAACCCCAGGACATCAATGTGGACTTCACTGGTTTCCTCATTTCCCCTCCCCCGCCTTACCCCAGTTCCAACCTTCCAGCTCAGCACCATCCCCATGACCTGTCCTACCTGCCAATCTCCCTTCCCATCTATCCACTCCACCCTCCCGTCTAACCTATCACCTCCATTCCCACCCCCATTCACCTATTGTAGTCTTTGCTTCCTTCTCCCCAGCCCCACGCAGCAAACCCGCCCCCCCCCCACCCCCACCACCCCATTTATCTCTTCACCCTGGAGGCATCCTGCCTCTATTCCTGATGAAGGGCTTTTGCCTGAAACATCGTTTTCTTGCTCCTCGGATGCTGCCTGACCTGCTGTGCTTTTCCAGCACCACTCTGATCTAAACTTTGCTTTCCAGTATCTGCAGTCCTCACTTTTGCGTATTCACATTTTAAAGTCAGGATTGAGAGCAACATTACTCCCATTAATATTTAACAGTGAAAACTGCTTGTATGAATTCTTACCCCACTTAATGTAGTTACAGTCTGTCTGACACTAGAAGACCTTGTATTATTAGATTTTGCACGCACAGAAACAGGCTATAAGGTCCCCATCCAAATTTAAAACTTCAGGAAGTTGTCACTTTATCCAAGTTATAGTCTACAAGAGATCATATTCTAATTCCACCTACCAAAAAGTTAAACATCACTCAACACCAGGTTACAGTCCAACAGGTTTATTTGGAACACTAGTTGATGAAGGAACTGCACTTGGAAAGCTAGTGCTTTCAAATAAACCTGTTGGACTATAACCTGGTGTTGTGTGATTTTTAACTTTGTCCACCCCAGTCCAACACCAGCACCTCCACATCATACCTACCAAAAATGCATTGTCTCACACTTGCATCGCTTTAATCAGCCTTCCCTATTCTCTAAACCATGCAATTCAAAATCTTTCACAGTTTATGAAGTTATACATGTTGTGGACCAAACCAGACCTCCTCAAAACGTTTCAAGAAAGTAGCCCGGACCTGAACTTTGCTTGTTGTTTTAAGCAGGTGTAGAGCGGATATTCTAGAGTGATGCAGCAGGCCCAATCACCAGAACAGAATTTATTTGCAAGATTATCAAATGAAACACAAAGTGAACAGAATACAGAATAGCTTAACCTATTCCAAAACCCAACAGATTATCCCAACTTAATGATGCTGTTTCAGCAACTTACAACAATCCACATATACAACCTCTTGGCAAAAAAAGGAAAACCCACATGGGTCTTACAGGAGAGATGTCAGAGGGATTCAGCATGGAACACCTTCTTCTCTATAGCTGTTTCTTTGACCAGCTGCCTCAAAAATGGCTGACTGCTTTCTCGTAACAGCCAAACTACAAGAGACATATAAGATTATGAAAGGATTGGACACTCTGGCAGCAGGAAACATGTTTCCAATGATGGGTGAGTGCTGAACCAGAGGACACAGCTTAAAAATACGGGGTAGACCATTTAGGACAGAGATGAGGAGAAACTTCTTCACCCAGAGAGTGGTGGCTGTGTGGAATGCTCTGCCCCAGAGGGCCGTGGAGGCCCAGTCTCTGGATTCATTTAAGAAAGAGTTGGATAGAGCTCTCACAGATAGTGGAATCAAGGGTTATGGAGATAAGGCAGGAACAGGATACTGATTAGGAATGATCAGCCATGATCATATTGAATGGCGGTGTAGGCTCGAAGGGCTGAATGGCCTACTCCTGCACCTATTGTCTATTGTCTATTGTCTAAAACAAAGTAAACCAGAGCAAAGCTGAGCTGGAAGAACTGGCCACTCCCCTTTCATTGTACAAGTGTTTTTTTTATAAACTTAAAGGCTTCCCCAAATATATCACCCCAGACATTTTAGAGCCCGTGTCTTTAGGACCTCCTGAAAAAAAAAACAAGGACAACATAACCTTGTTAAAGGAGCAGCATCATCACATACATCCCTTCAAATGACTCCCAAATCCAAACATTTACACAAAATGTCCAACACCAATCTCTGTGTAATACCACTTCCCATCAGGCTGAGAAATTACCTTTTATCCCCACTCCTGATCTCTGTTTTGTTTTCCATCATCTACTTGTCTCTTGATCCCACACACCCAGACTTTAGACCAGGGGTCTATTGTGCAGTACCGTATCGGAGACCTGAATAAATTCCAGGACCTTGATCATTTATAGTCACAGGACCAAACCAAATGCCAGGTTTGCAAAAATGTGTATAAAAAGATCAGCCTTAGAGTCTAAGGATGTAGTGACAAATTTAAATGAACCTACCCCTGGCCCTACATAATGTCAACTAAGACAACAGTTTTCATTTGATGTACACAAACACTTCCATATTTGTTACTTTATTTCACACAGCAACCCTAACGCCAAGCCCCCAGTAGATATCGACTGAACAGTCAGTGACACAAATAGTCAATTAACCAAAACACTGCTAAGGATTGTGGGAAATGGTTCAATATTGTGACTATGAGATAGTCAAATTCGTACATCTGTAACTAGAAAAACAAATAGAAAAAAAGAGAAAAACCCTCATCTCAGCTTCATTCCAGATGGGCACAATTCAATGGATTTAGAATCAATATTAAACCCAAAACTCTCCTTTCATATTTCAGTAAAGTCAGCTAAAATTCAACTTCAATGAATAATAAAAACACAATAAGTATGTTCCAGTTTGCATTATGGGATTTTTTTGGATCTACATTTAAAAACAGACTAAATTTCTGTGAAATCCAGCAGAGCCAGCATTGTATGTTTAATAAATGTTCCACAATATATTCAGTTAATAAATATTAAACATAAAACTTACACTAGACACATAAACTGCAAATAACTTTATTATCCCTGTAAATTTTGTTGATCTTATGGTATATTTATCAACTCTATTAGTGTCTTTAAAAAAAAGTTAACAACGGATCTCTGCAGCTGGCTATTAAACTTCACCTTCTGTCTCCTCCTCCTGCCACTGTTGGCTACTACCTGGGTGCTGATCCCAGTTCTTTCTGCGAGAATGTTTCTCACCTCCATTATAATAAACTAACCTCAGTGTTGGCAGAGTGTGAGAAATCATCACAGCAGGCCAATTATTCCGAGTAGCTTAGCATAGTTAGGATTTCCGACAGAGTTTTAAAAGCCAATCATTTAGCCAAAAGCAAAAACGTATCCCTTGAAAACAGAGGCATTTGGATGGGTATATGAATAAGAAGGGTTTGGAGGGATACGGGCCGGGTGCTGGCAGGTGGGACTAGATTGGGTTGGGATATCTGGTCAGCATGGACAGGTTGGACCGAAGGGTCTGTTTCCATGCTGTACATCTCTATGACTCTATGACAATGCTGCAGAATTTACATGGAATATAATGCTAGAGTTTAATGCATACACTGTTAATGTTTCAACAATTCAGCAACAGGAAGAAATATCCTGTGGGTCATGAAATGTCATAAGTGGAAATAGTTACATGGAAGGATGCACGTTAAATTTGGAGCAAGGGTTTGGTTTTAGGATGTGTAATTTTACAATATATATTAATAATCTATATCTTGGCATGCAGGGGTTAATTTTCCAAGTTTTCATATGATACAAAATTTGGATGCATTGGAAACGGAAGAGCACAGCTTACAACTTGACAGGCATGATGACTAGTTAGGGGGTGGGCAGATGGGTGGCAGATGCAGTTCAGTGTAGAGATATATAAGGTGATACATTTCGGTAGAAAGAACACAGAGATACAGTATGAAATAAAGATTGCAAAGAAGCCTGGATATACACGTGCACAGATCACTAAAAGGTGGCAAAACAGGTAAAGTAAGCAATGAATAAACCATGTGGTATCCAAGGTTTAAGAGCAGAGACCTAGAGTATTAGACTGAGGAGGTTATGCTGAATTTGTATTGAACACTGGTTAAACCTCAGTTGGAGTACTTAGCATAGTTCTGGGGGTTAGATTTTAGGAAGCAGGTGAACACTTTGGACAGAGTGCAGAAGAGATTTATGGGAGTGGTCCCAGGGATGAGTAACTTCATTTAGAGAGACAGATGGGAGAGATTTGCCTTGGAAAAAGTGGCAAGTAAGAGGAGATTTGATTATTCTTTTCAAAATCATGGAGGGGGCTGCTTGCAGGAGAAAGGAAAAAGAAAGTGTCCTCCAATAAAATGATCGAGAACTTGTGTAAAATGGTAATTTGCAAAAGGAAAAATAAAGGGAGGTAAGAAAACACTTTATCACCCAGCAAGTAACTAGGGTCTAGAATCAATTATTGAAAAATGTGGCAGAAACAGGTTCAACTGGACATTCAATAGAACACTGGACTATTATTTAAATGGAAAGAAAATTCTGAGGCAGGAGAAAGGCATTGTCATAACGCTCAGTTAGTCAGCCAAAGCAGACCCCCATTATGGGCCGAATGGCATCTTTCTACACTGTGACAATTCTGAGACTCTATGCAATTGATGGATGGTGTGTGTCATTATTAGATTAAATTCCCTACAGTGTGGAAACAGGGCCTTCAGCCCAACAAGTCCACACTGACCCTCTGAAGAGCAACCCATCCAGACCCATTCCCCTACATTTAACCCTGACTAATCCACTTAACACTATGGGCAATTTAGCATGGCCAATTCACCTGCAAATCTTTGGACTATGGGAGGAAACCGGAGCACCCAGAGGAAACCCATGCAGTCATGGGGAGAATGTGCAAACTCCACATAGAGAGTTGCCCAAGGCTGGAATCGAACCTGGGATCCTGGTGCTGTGGGGCAGCAGTGCTAACCACTGACCCACTGTAATGAAACAGCTCATTGTGAATCTCTACTTGTTCAGAAAAGAGAAAAACAGAGTCCCATTTCAGCAGACTGCTCATCACTGAAATAAAAGCAAACTTTAGCTGAAATTGCTGGAGAAACTTACTAGGTCTGGTGGCAGTATCTATGGAGAGCGTTAATGTTTCAAGCCTTGCATGACAGCTTTGGAACTATTAATCACATCCAGCAACTTAAAACCTTTTCTTTGCCTTCTCATCTTCTCACAATTTAATAATTCTTCCTCTTTCCATTTCTCATCCTCAACCACATTACCCATGCACCCAATTTTCCCTAAACCTTTCACAGCCTTCACAATTAAAAAAAAAATCAATTATTGGTCTAGTCGGTCACAAGACCCAAATGCCTCATTCAGCCATTGCTTCACAAAACTTATTAAAACTGAAGGGGATAAAATAATTCCAATGTGCTGGCCCCAAAATGACCTGCTCTGGAAACTATTTCACGTTTGAAAGTGGCAGAGGCTGTATAAATACATATCAGAAATATAACAATCATTGTGGAAGTGATGTCTTAGTGCATGCCACATTTTAAAGAAAACAGTTCAGTTTAAAACTAGTTATCCCATTAGTCTTGGAAACAGAGATAAAAACCTGACTTCTTGTCAGCTGTGTGACCAATTGTTGCAACCATACCACAATTTCCTGTGACACAAAATAGCAGCTTATTGTTAACAACTAACAACCAAACCGTTAATGCAGGCTTATATCCATATTTATAAATGCTGTGTTTCTATGCTCCTCCCCTGTTACACATATATACATTTTTAGGAAAGGTTGTGGCTGATTTCAACAGGCCAAGACAAGGAGGAAGCATCCTACCCAGAGTTCCATTGAACAGCCTACCAGTAAACTCAACTAAACCTCCAATGTATCTTTCTCACTTCTTCAACACAACATCAAAAAAGTCAACACTTAGAAAAGCATTCATTCTCAAGTCAGAGACAGAGTCTTGGAGACAGGACTGAGCCCAGGGCAGCACCAGGCACAGTACTCCTGGGGGCAGCCACTGCCTGCAAGGAGAATGCTATATTGGAGAGACAAGTTGGAAAAAATAGCTTGCTAAGTTGAACAAGAAGTGAGGTAACATTGCACACTCACTGTATATAGCTCTGCCAATAACAGTTGCACAGTCAATCTAATCAAACCGTCAATTCTGTATTCATTCAATGAGGAAAAAGTATCTTAACATTAACATTTAATATCAATTTCAGCACGGTCCATTTTTAAAAGAAATTGGAAAGAACAGGTAGGAGAGGCCCAGAGAGGGCCAGTTGGCTCAATTGGTTCAGTGACTAAAATATGTTGTGTGAGACCTTGCCTCCAACAGGGTATTGTACCCGAAGAATGTAATTTCCCATCACGTAAGAAACTGGATATCGTAGGTGTTGTTTAGATTAGATTCCCTACAGTGGAGAAACAGGCCATTTGGCCCAACAAGTTCACATCGATCCTCCAAAGGGTAACCCACCCAGACCCATTTCCCTCTGACTAATGCACCTAACACTATGGGCAATTTAGCATGACCAGTTTTCCTGACCTGCACACCTTTGGACTATTGAAGAATTCAACAGATATCTGTTGCAACTAACTATTATATACTAACATGACCTTCCTCAGAAAGCAGTCTCTAGGCTCTTATTAAGCTATTGAGAGAAAGTGAGGACTGCAGATGCTGGAGAGTCAGAGTCGAAAGTGTGGCGTTGGAAAAGAGTCGATGTTTCAGGCATAACCCCTTCATCAGGAATTTCTGAAACGTCGACTCTCCTGCTCCTCAGATGCTGCCTGACCTGTACTTTTCCAGCAACACACTTACTGACTCATATTAAGATATTGGCTTAAAACAGAGTGAAGTATCATGCTTCAAATGATCCAATGGAAGGTGGACTATGAGATCTTTATATTCTCCAGTTATGTGTTATGATACAGTAAAGATATTATGGGCAGAATTCTCAGAGACATACCAACATACTCACTGTAAGAGTATATAGTACAAGTTAATGACAGCAGCACAGGTTTAATCCATACACCAGATCCTTGAACCTGGAACCTTGGTGTTTCCTAGAGGCATAAAAATCTACAACGTTAGCATCAACTTGAGAAATTTTTATTTCCATTTCTTCCCATAACAGAGAAAGATCAACTTGCAAATGTACTACAGCGAGCAAACCCTTATATGTTTAATATCACGTATGGAATAACAATATCCATGTATTCCAGCAATGTAGAATTGACGAATAGTGTGTGTCTATTTGAGAAGATAAAACATGGCACCATGAGGGGCCCCATTTTCCCAAGCTGGTAAATCTCAAACTAAAGGCAAGAACTGAAGAAAGATACCTTTGCGTAGTTCCATTATTACTGCAATGGCAGTTTTCAAATCATTACATGTAACTGGTGCCTGTATTCAGTTTTCTTCCCTGATGCTGGTGTTTTATTCACTGGCTAGAAGCTGTGAACATGAACATCAGCCCCTCCTGAATGCTGACAGAAGGCTCACTAATTAAATCACTTCAGGAGCTGCCACACGGGCATTGATTCCTCTATGAGGCAGGCTCACTGTAAACAAAACACATCTGTATCACCAAATTAAAACAGGCAGACAAAAACACTACTGTTCACTTCTTATTGGTAATGTTGGGATTTTAAAAAAATTATCTAAAAACTGTGAACAGCTATCAAAAAAATGCTCGAATAATGATGTTTGATGTGGAATTCTTTTAACACCATATTGAAGTTCTATGTGAATGCAGTCCAGAGGTGGAATTCCGGCTCACCCTAAAGCCACACTGAAGGGGAGCAGGATTCCCCAGAGAAACCTGTACCACTGGGAACTGACATCATGCCTCATTGAATTTACAGTCTGCACATTTAGCAAATCAAAACAAAAAACCCCACACAATTTCATATTGAATGGCAAACTGGCAAAGAGGCATGTAATAGTGATTGGAGGGCCAGGGAGCAGCGCAACACAAATAATTTCACTTGGCCCTAAGCAGCAATGTCAAGCTCTTAGAATAGCACTGGGCCTCTTTTAGGGAGAGTGAGTTGGGGGGAAAGGGAATGATAGTCAGGCTGATGATGACTGCATGAAGAACTAACAGAATACCTAACAAGTAAGAATTTAGGATTGAGCTGGACAGATCTACCCTTCCCCCCTTCATCCTACACACAAACATAGCCTAACTTCACCCACAAAGGTTTAAGCACAAAGGCAACTGAGACGTGGAGGAGGGAAACAGGGGCTGAAAGGCAATTCACTTGCAAACCCCACTTACATCTGAGGTCAGCTCAGAATGTTCCCCACCAGAGGTCAACCAAGGTCAGTCTTAGTTAAACCCAGTTGCTTAGCTCAGCTCCAGTCCCAACACCTTTCCAGTTGATCAGGGCTTGGGTAAACTCATTTTCACTCACTAGCTCAGCTTCTTAACCAAAAGACAAAAATAATAAGAAGAAAATTACTGCACACACTGGAATCTGTACTGAAAACAAAAAGAAAATGCTGGAAATCACAATGGATGAAACAGCTTCCAATGGAGAGAGAACAAGCAACTCTGTTGAAGAATCAGCTGGACTCAAAATGTTAACTTGCTCTCTCTCCATGGATGCTGCCCAACCCGACAAAAATAAAAAGGCTTTATTAGCTCTGTCACTTGGGAATCATTAATGGCCATCTTTATTAATGAGTCAATTCAAATTATCAATTGATTGCTTTGGAATTTTTTTCTGAAATTCACGTTTACTTTTGTGGCTGACTTGAAACAAGACCAGAAAATTCGCCTAGCTTGTCTCAAGGGAGAATTGTCAGGAAACTCTCTTGCCATGAGAGATAGTTCTAGGATTGAAAGTTACCAGGCTGAGAAAGGAATAGAACAGAAATAAACTGTCAAAAGTGAAACTCACTTTGTCTGGGTCTGGAGAAGTTGAATGGCTACTAGTAAGACACCAAAGTAGATTTGTTGTGTTTGAAAAAGGAAGAGTCCTATCCTGCAATTTAAAGTTCAAGTGGACTACAACAATTTGTTTAATCTATTGTGCTTTTTGTCTGTTCATGTTCAAGGGGCATAGAGAGAACAAAAACAGGTTCTGATTTTGAGAAAGTTAATCTTTTACTAAGTAGTTTTGACAGTAATGACAGCTCCAGATATCAGAGGGATATTACGCTGAAGAATATCAATAGATTGACCAAGCAATACAAATGAAGAGATGTCAGCCAAAATGAATGTCATTTGTTTCTCCAGGTGTTGAGTAATTCATTGCATTTCCAGTGTCTTAATGGATTTGATTTTGACTCATTAATATAGAGATTTCTTAATTGCATTTCTCAGTTCAAGTTTTAGCATAAAGCATGTTCAGCTGAAAATATTCATATTTTAGTATAAAAAGCACTCATATTTTGCCACCACTAAAATTCCATTGCATATTTCACATCTGCAGGACACCCAACAAATTCTTTAAGAGGATTGCACAGCAAAATATAAATGGAAGAAACACAGCAATCAATTTGCACACAGAATCCTCCATAAACCGGCAATATGATGACCACCATATCATCTGTTTTTTGGTGATAGCATTTCCAATATCGTAAGAGAGGACTTAGAAAGTGAAGCTGCAGAGAAAGCTTTTCTTCACTGTTGATGACCTTACATAACGTAGATTGCTGCACTCACTGTCCGAGTGACGGTTAGTGATGCAACACCATTTTCCTTCCCCTTGGAAATGGAAATTTTTTTAAAAAACAGTTGAAAGAAACAACAAGACCTGAAACTGCAAAATATCAGTGGAAGCATTCTCTCCTCCCCCAAATATCATGCCATGAAGCAATGGATTTAGTTAATTGTAGAAATTCATCGAGCGTTGTTCAATAAATGAAAAGGTTATGCTGACAAATAGTTGATAAATGTGCAATTTAAACCAAGATTCATACTAGTGATGCATGTTTGATTAACATCCTTATTCATAACAGTCTTTCCACTGATTCAGTACTTGCATTCTACAAACCATTTTGTTTTTGGCACAATGCACAGATAAACAAAAGCAGTTTATCTTCATTTCATACTTCCAGTATTGTATTGCAAAGAGAGCGCACCAAGTTATCGGTCGGCAATAAAGTGATTTGCATCCGGAATCAGGTGGTGGAAGTTTTTGTGCAATCATTTTGCAAGATAGCAGAACGTACAAAAAGACACCTCACACAGAATATTTCCAACCACAAAAACAAGGATCGAATACGGATGACAAATTAGAAAAAGGAATAGTTTCACTACAAAGAGGAAAATTATCAGAATTCGAGTGGCTTCCAGTGTATTCAAACTAACTAGAGCAGACGCTCATTTCAAATCTGCAATGGATAAATTTCTGTCAAGCAAAGGTATTAGAGATATGGATCAAAAGCAGGAATTTGGAGTTAGGTCACTTTCAGACAAGATCTCACTGGATGGCGGGACAGGGTTCAGGGGCTGAATGGCCTACTCCTGCATATGTTTGGTTTCAACATGAACAAGTGCGGTTTAAATTGTTGCAGTCAGTTGCATAATGCGTACATTTCTCCTCACTGATACATTACCTTAATGTATTTAGTTCTCGCTGAAGTACATTTCAAGGAGACTGTAGTCTTCTATCATTGGAACAAATGAGGAGGAGCTTTGGTGATCGCCCAACTTTGAAACATTCAGCCTTGCTGTGGCATCCCTGAATGGCATTTTTCATAGGTGCCAGTGGGTAGGACATCAGCAGCAGAGACACTGGCCAACTTTAAATTTAACTTTAATCTCGGATCAACTAAACTAACAGCATAAAGAATGGCACTATATTGAAGCTGGGACAATCCCAATAGGCAAGGTTTAGATACACTGGATAACCTATCAGCGACATCAGTGTTGACAAGATCAAACTTCAAATTGGCACTGCTGATAAATTCGAGGGAGGTGGCGCAGAGTGAGAGGATGCGAGCACTTTGACTCACTCCCTTAACAGATAAGGGAGATTCAGAAAATATGGCAATATTATTACTTTAAATAAACCCGACAATGTTGCAGAACAGTCGGGGGCGAGACTGATCTGTAATAGATGTAGAATCGTCATTTGGCAGGACTTAACATGATCCTCTTCCAGACCACATCATTTCAAATTCTGGATTCTTTTGAAATATTCCCTCAATCATTTTCACTCAGAGTTTGCCTTCAATGTTGGTGGTTCAATAGCAAGGGGTGGAACTACCTTGAAACATACACTTTTAACTGTAACGTCTGTGTTCTGGTTAGGCTGATACAATGTCTACTGGAGATGACATAAATAAAGCAAAAAACTGCTTCATTTTATTCAAAGCAGGTCAGGAGCAGCACCATGCATACCTAATATTAAAGTCCCAACCCAGTAACAGTACAGCAGGGGCCCAAGCACAAGTTAATCAGCAGAAGCAGGCTGTGATAGACAGAACAAAGTGATCCCACAGCCAATAGTTCAGAGTTCTACAGTCCTGCCACATCTAGCCAACAATATTTCTGAGGAGTAGGCCAACTGAGAGAGAGCAGGCATCTCCAAAAACAGAGTCATAGAGTTTTTACAGTTCAATAGAAAGCCCTTCGACCCACTGTATCATGTTAGTCACCAAGAATCCAAGTATTCTAATCCTATTTTCTGCACTTTGCCTGTTGCCTTGTTTGCAATGGCATTTCCAGTGCACATCTACATTTTTAAAAATATCTTGTGGTTCCCACCACCACCACTCTTTCAGGCAATAAATTCCAGATACTCACCACTGTTTGGGTGAAACATTTTTCGTCAAATCCTCTCCATACCCTCTACTCCCCATCCGCCCTGTCAATGCCCCTCAATTTTGTATAGCTCAGTTAGGTACGCCTTCTCTGCTTGAAGGAGCACAACCCCAGGCTATCTAGTCCTCATTTCTGAATTGCTCCAGTCCATGGAACATTCTGGTGAATTTCCACTGCATCCTCAGATCACATCCTTCCTATGGTGTGGCGAGATAGTGCATTTGTTGCAGGGCACCTTAACTGTCCTTCATCTTGGTGGGGGTTTATCTAAAGTAATAATGTTGCCACATTTTCAGAATCATCTTTAGATGTTAAAGGAGGGTTCAAAGTGCACCCATCCTTATTTGGATGGAAATGTAGTGTTATGACACGGCAGTGAACCCTTCTGTTAATTAAACTAAACATCCAGAAGTGCTCACCTCACCTCATAATCTGTTCAAATATGAGTGACAGAGAACTCCCAAATTCCACTATTAAAAGAAAATAATATAAATTTATTATTTAAGTCTCAAAGTGAACATTTTACAACAGGTATTCACAACTCTAATTCCCCCTTTCGCTTAACTGCTTATTACCTGCCTCCAACTCTATAACAATATATTGTTTCATTAAAACACTTATTAAAATTTAGTTTCAAAACCATACCGCGGCTGTCGTCTTCAGTGTCTTTCTTCTTCTGGCTGAAGATCTCCCTGGGTCATCTTCTTTCTTTTACTGTGAAGAGGTTTCATATGAAATGGTACCCTAAACAGAAAGTGTTTCAATATCTAGGTCTCTCTCTCTCTCTCTCAATGGCAGTTTCTCTGTCTTTTTAATATGCCTAACATAAGTTCATCTCCTTGGTTCGATGTTGGCAAAATGATAAATTCAAACTCGATTGCGTTTTAGTACCCTGGGGCATAAATTAAACTGATTGGTTAAATTCAAACTGTTGCCAAAACAGCAACCAACTCAGGTATCTATTTCACAGTCAAATGTTACATATTTTCATTTTTCAGTACTCTCTGAGATTGCTCTTGTAAGCTCTCAGTGCAGAACATCATTCACTCTCTCTTAAAGGTATAGTACGTACTGTCAACTTCATAACAATAGTGTAGAAAGGTCTGGAGAGAAAGCAGGAGATTGGCACTAGGTAATGCTGCTTGTATGAAGAGGTAGTGCAGGCACAATGGGCTGTATGGATGTCTTCTGCATTATAACAATTCTGTAATTCTGTGATTGAACTGCACAGTGCTCTAACAAGTGACCTGATTAACACTGTATACAGCTCCACCATAATGTCCTGGGTTTTGTGTTCAGTGGCATGACTTATAAAAGACAAGTATCCCATATGGTTTCTCAATCCCCTTATCGCCCAAGTCCTGCTTTTCTCAAGGATCTAAGGACATGTGCAGCAAGGTCCCTCTGATCCAGTAGACTTCCAAGGGTGTGAGGAGTGTATCCAATGCACCAGCATTGCTCATAGATCAGTCACTAATAGAAAGTAGCAAACAAAACACTGTCTTCAATCTGATTTCTTCTGCACATAATAATATTAAAAACTAGTCAAACTATGTCAGCTCCGTACAAACCTAGATGCAATTATGTCTGTGTTATTCACTGAAAGAGAAATCGCAGCCTGTTATTGGTTCACCTCTCAAGGACGTTCGTGTCCTCTCTCAAATGGGCAACAAGCCATAGGCTTGAATTCTGACCCTCCCAGTTCCTCATCTGTTAAACCGAACAATCAAGCTGCCAAAAGTTTCAACTCAAGGCTATCATATCAACACCTGAATCAGAAGTTGTGATCTACAGCTTCAGGAAATATGTGCAGTAAATGCCAAGGCCAAGAGACCACGATATAAAATACAATGCTTCTCAATAGATCAACATCATCTACTGCTTCCCCTTGAATTCAACTGGGCTCTTAATCTTCCCCATTAACTTCTTACATTAAATCAGGCATGCAAAGAAAGTACAAGTTTCTGCGAAATGTTCTTTGTGGGGTTTGCAAAGTTTTGGCATATTCATGCACACACTGCAAGTTCTCAATTGCTGTCCTTGTAATGCAACAAAAAGGTAAAAGACAGAGCACTCATTTGAAAAGACCTCTGCAGTTTAAACTCATGGCGCAGCTTTAAAAAATTAAATAGTTTCAACATTAGCTTTCAGGTCAAGGTGGCAGTTTCGTGGAACATCTGTTCCAGCTCGCTACAGAATCAGTACCAATACTGCAAAGAACAATGAGGGGTTTTAATTTCGGTATTTTAATGAATAGTATAAACACAGCAACTTTAAACCTACAGAGAGTACCTCAGTAATACGCTCAGAGCTTCGATCACTGGCATGCTGTGAGACACGCCTCAGCTGCTCCAGTTTTACAGAAGGTCAGGGGGAAAAAAAAGTCACAGGTTTATAAGGCAACTTCCAGTTGTGAATTCTGCAAGTTAGTGAGGGCCAGGTTCAGACCCACACAGCGATTATCTTCCAAAGACTATAGCATTTCATCACATATTGTTCTTTTGTTCAGGAAACAGTGGAAAAACAAAATTTCACTTGCATGTTAGTGCAGATCACCAACATCAGTCTTGAACATTTTACACCAACACAAAACGGGAAATCCCAAATTGTTCATGCCAAGCTAAGCTAGTGAAGTAAGGAACATTTACAGATAAAAGCCACAGTGTTTGCCCAGACTATCTGTTTGCTTACTTAAAAAAAAATACAAAAAATCTTTATGAAAAATTGCAGGTTTAATTTAACAATAATTAATTGTTAATAATTAATTGCAGCTTTAATTTAACAATAACTGCCTCCATAATGAAGGACATTCACTTTAAATATTTCCATGTGAAAGTCTGACAGACAGGATTTCATTCCATCTAAAAATGGTCAAATACTGGAGAGGCATGAACTCTTTATACAAGTCACATAGATTATCACTTATACACTCCAAAGTTTTTAAGTACTGCTCCATTTCAGCAACTTCCCCCTGTTTATTTTTTCATCTAGAAATAAGTTTAATCTGGGAGTTTTAGCCTGCACTCATCGCTCTGACATTTTTCCCTTTCAAGGATGGTAGAATAATGCAAGTCATCATTGGTCAATGGTTAGCGACATGTTTTTAAAATACATTAGCACGGCAGCACTTCTTTTTTCATTATGGTGCCAGTTTCAATTGATAAAAGTACTGCTTATTCAAACCACTACTTGCAAAAATATAAGCACTGGGGAAAATCCAAACTCCAACAGGCGTGAAATCTCTCCTATATCATGACATCATGAGAGAGCAGGCTGCAAGGCACACAATGGATATAACTCAATGGTATTGACAAAGGTTGTGACATCAAGTAGGGCCAATGGTAGAACCTGGAGACAATGCAGTGGGTTGGTCAGAAATAATTTGAAAGCTGTGCCAGACATTGTTTCTAAAATGGGTGGGACATTAAGGTTATTTAATGGAAAGCTGTCATTTTCTAAATGGCTTAATTATTGAGGGGATTGCTGAATGTGAAACTGAACCAAAGCACACAAAGATCTAAAAGGTCTTATGCAGAGCTAACTCCTCCCAGCTGGGCAGGAGGGTGAGAATGAGAAGATTCACAAATGGACACTACCTCTCATTGATAGTGACCCCAACTAATAAAGCAGAGAACAAAAGAGTAAGAGTTAAGTACTAAGGATTTTGGAGATTGGAAACAAAAACAGGAAAACTGTTGGAGAAACTCAGAAGGCTTGACAGCATTTGTGGACAGAGAAACAAAGAGTTAATGACTTGAGTCCAAGAATATTTTTTGGAATGGATAAGGACAGAAAAACTTTGCTTCTGAAGAGCAGTCATGTTGGACTCTTAATATTTAACTCAGTTCCTTCTTCAGATTTCTCCTCGTTTGCTGATGTTGCCATTTTCTCTAGAACAAAAGAAACCTCTCTACAAGTTCCAAGAGATAAGGAAACAGTGAGAAGGCTCAGCAGGTCAGGCAGCACCTGGTGGCAGAGAGGAAGTGCTAGTTTCAGGCCAACGACCCAATTGTTCCTGCAATGCTTCAGTTGCTCTAACTAGGGCTGAGATTACAAGATGCTGACTAGGAAATTTACATTCCTTCAGTCAAAAGAAATGTACAAGTTATTGCATTGATTTTGAATGGGGCTTCTGCCACTATATTGACCACTGCACATCATGACAAAGAGATGTCAGTATATTGTATACAGGCTGTTGGTCAGTGCTCCAGAATGCAATGAGGAAAGTGGGTCAAAGTGTATATAAACACAAATCAGGTGCAATGAATGTTATTTTCTGTATTGCCAATTTAAACCACTAAAAACAGCTTCCTGTACTACATTAAAGAAAAACAAGATCAATATAGGCATTGGGACGCTCACACTTATATTGCAACCAGTTGACTGGAAAACAGACATTCACACTTACAAATAACATGTGAACAACTTGCGCTTTCAGCGTCGGCAGTGTCCTCAGTATGGGGCATATATCACAGAAACATAACAAGGCCAGTTCCCCTGGCTGAACAGTAATAGCTTTTTGACTTGCAACATTATAACAGCAGTCAAAATGAAGGGTTTTTCCTTTTACAAAACCAAGATTATTAATAAAACTGCAGCTGTTGGAAATCTGAAATAAAAATAAAGAGACAATTCCAAGGCATTCTCAAATTTAAAACTCCAAGCTGGACTAGATTCAATGAGAGCTGATATGACCACAACTGGAAAACCAATCTAATTCTGGATCTTATAAGAACAATTAATTTTATAACTGGAAGACAACCAATGAAAAAACAAGTAAATGTTTCAACTTTGATTCAGAAATTTTATTCCAGCAAACAGACAAAGTCGATTGCAACAAGAAACAAAACTGAAAGGATACCTTAGCAACATATATTCATACAAGGGCATCTTATCAATTACTGAATCCCTATTTGCTTTCTCGCTGCCCTTGCCGTATGCAGTTTCCTGAACCTGACCCTCCCCAAATTGGCATCAGAAAGAAAGTAAAGGTGGTACCCAAGAAAAAGGAATCGGATGACTCTCCCATCTGATCAAGTATGCTTTTCACTGTACGCTAAAATAAAACCCTCAAGAAGTGCAACAGTTGAAACACATTCTGGGAATAGGTTCTGACTAAGCAGGAAGAAAAACATCCAACTAACACCATGAAGTTATCAAACTACAGTGCTGTTCTGTTAGCAGAGTACAGATGGTTAATTGAGCCCTATTGATCGTGCACTTTATAAACTGGCCTCTACTTTCTTTGGTAGATGAGAAAATCAAAATCCATTTACCAATGTTACCCAGCGACCTCTTCCTCCATCTCCATATTAGATATCAGCATTAAAAGAGGAAACTTGAAAGGGTTCAGAAAAGATTTACAAGGATGTTGCCAGGGTTGGAGGATTTGAGCTATCGGGAGAGGCTGAGTAGGCTGGGGCTGTTTTCTCTGGAGCATCGGAGGCTGAGGGGCGACCTTATAGAGGTCTATAAAATCATGAGGGGCATGGATAGGGTAAATATTCAGGGTCTTTTCCCTGGGGTGGGGGAGTCCAGAATGAGATGGCATAGATTGAGGATGAGAGGAGAAAAACTTAAAAGGGACTTAAGAGGAAACTTTTTCACGCAGAGGGTGGTGTGTGTATGGAATAAGCTGCCAGAAGAAGTAGTGGAGGCTGGTACAATTACAGCATTTAAAAGGCATCTGGATGGGTAGATGAAAAGGAAGGGTTTAGAGGGATATGGGCCAAGTGCTGGGATTCGATTTGGTTAGGATATCTGGTCGGCATGGATGAGTTGGACCGAAGGGTCTGTTTCCAGGTTGTACATCTCTATGACTCTATGAATGAGCCTCAGTGGTCAAAGGATAGCGCAGCTGGTCAATAGATAAGGCAGTACTGTCCCACATGTCAGGACAGCAGCTCCACATCATTTCCCCACTGCCAGCTTATTTTCAAACCCTGTGGGTTCGCTATCCAGTACCCAGTGAAAATTTTTTGGAAGGCTTAAGCATTTTTTTCGCCTGGAGGAAGAACACCTCATCTTCCGCCTCGGAACACTTCAACCCCAGGGCATCAATGTGGACTTCAACAGCTTCCTCATTTCCCCTTCCCCCACCTCATGCTAGTTTCAAACTTCCAGCTCAGTTACTGTCTCCTTGACTTGTCCGACCTGCCTATCTTCTTTTCCACCTATCCACTCCACCCTCTCCTCCTTGACCTATCACCTTCATCTCCTCCCCCACTCACCCATTGTACTCTATGCTACTCTCTCCCCACCCCCACCCTCCTCTAGCTTATCTCTCCATGCTTCAGGCTCACTGCCTTTATTCCTGATGAAGGGCTTTTGCCCGAAACGTTGATTTCGCTGCTCGTTGGATGCTGCCTGAACTGCTGTGCTCTTCCAGCACCACTAAACCAGCTTAAATGTATCATCCACTGCATATTAAACCGCAAAATCCCTCAAGGGATGCAAGAGTTGGAATATTTCATTTTATGAATGGCTCCAGGTTAGTCAGCTGCACCAATATCCAATTAATACAATGTGATGATCAAAATGCAGCAAATGCCAAGCAAAATTCACAACTTGGTGCCAAATGAACTGAACTAGCAACCTGAACTAGGAACCTCAGAATAAACCACAGAAGCTTCTTCAAATTCAGAATAACCCAGTTTGCAGAAACAAATCCAAAACAGCACATTTCCCTGTGGCCAGATGATGTCAAACCTTTTTATCTAATGAAAAAAAACCCTCAAGGGTGTTATATATTTTAACATTTTTTAGAAAAATACCCAATGGGAATCTTTTTACTGCCTTGAGCCTCTTCATAGAATCCCTACAGTGTGGGAGCAGACCAGACCATTCAGCCCCATCAAGTCCACACCACCCCTCCAAAGAGCATCCCACCCAGACTCACCCCCATACCCCTGCATTTCCTTTGGCCAATCCACCTAATCTGCACATCTTTAGACTGTGGAAGGAAACCAAAGCACCTGGAGGAAACACCCCACAGACACAGGCAGAATATGCAAATTGCACACAGACTGTTGCCTGAGGCTGGGATTGAACTTGCGTCCCTGACACTGTGAGGTAGCAGTGCTAACCACTGAGCTACCATGCCTCTTGTAACACCTACTCAATTAAATGCAGGATTTACAGGACTGAATTAATTCTGAAAAAAAAATCTCCTGATACCCAGCTATTAATTGCTGAATATTTTCAATAGAGCGACATGACCTTGTGGGCAGATAAATTAAAAGATCATAACCAAAAAGTAAATAATTGCAATGCTCTCACAGTGTTATTGGTAGTGCCCACACATTAGAAATCTTCCAAAAGGATCAACCCTCTGTTCAAGACTCAGCTAATTGAGCAGGTTATAAATATCTGAACAAGTTTTATCACTTTGCAATTAATAGACTGGTAAATCACGCGATGTGGCTCAGATCTTGGAATTCACTCCAGGCTGAATTACATTGTAGGGTAAATACAAGTGCAACTCATATCTGCTGTCTCATTGCATTATCTTAAACAGGTTTTGATAAATACCATTGATGCATGCCATAAAGCAGCAAGTGCTTTGTTTAAGGAGTGCCATTAGCAATGGAATATTTTCAATTATCAGCAATCCAAAAATCAAATTAACGAGAAATGACAGAAATAGCAAGTCTAAATCCTGGAAGACTCAATGGTTGGAACAAACATATCCATCAGCCCTGCTATACCAAGGATTAGATGAAGGACCAAGGAAGTCTTTAAATGATGAGCACCAATTGTAAATGTCACAGGGTTCCAGTTTAAATCTCATGCCAGCATAATTTTGATGTAGCTCCACCGCCCTCGTTTACCTTCTTTGGATTTTTATATTTTTGGTTATAGTGGGCAGTGTTTATGGCTTATTATTTGTAAATTGGTGACTGGATTTTGAACAAAAATTTTAAATATCCCACTCTATAATAAAAATCAAAGTTAACATTCAAAGTCCAGCTCTTCCTCAGTACTGTACTGACAGAAGCACTACCTTCTGAAGGTGCTGTCAAATTAAGGCCCCATCTGCCTGCTCCAGTGGATACAATGGATCCCATTTACACTAATTAAATAAATAAAAAGACAGGAACATTAGCCCTGGTGTCCTGTAAAATACTATTCCTTCAAACAACCCACAAAAAAAAAACAGATTCACTGATCTTACCAGAGGATGAGCAATAACTGCTGGTCAACCCAGCCACACTCATCTCACAAATGATTGGGGGAAAATAAACTTGTATATTGTCTGTGGGAGTGGCTGAGTGCAAAATGACCTGCCCCATTTCCTGCATTACAACACTGACTGCACTTCAAAAAGGTATTTCACAGGCTCCCATATAATTTTAAAATAGCCTGATGATTATGAAAAGCGCTATGTAAATTCAAGTCTTACTTTGTGAAAATTAGTCAAGACATATTAGTCAACCTTAGCAGTTACGGTCATTTGGAATTGTAGTCACTACGCCAAACAAAGCAGATGTCTCAGGAAATTCCTTCCAGTGACCTTTGCTTTCAACATAGAGCAAAACATCTCATGCATTTAATGAAAGTCATTCCACTCATTGACCAACATGGACCGTTGCCAAAGCAACCAAAAACCACTGAATCAATTCACAGATACCAGAAGGAAAAATGATGGAGGAATTGAATTACCTGGTCAGTATTGGAAGACTTCCCGGTAAGGACTGGACCTTGAGATCGAAGGCCTGGAAAAAAAACAACCAGTCGGACAGTGAAGTTAATGTCCCCTTTTCATCCTTCCCCTCTCCCCATTATTTGCTACAAATCTGGAATTAAAGCAAATCCCGCCAAATATCTGGGAGCCATGTTGCCCAGGCTGCAAACCCAAAACAGAAAGGAAGCCAGGAATCACTTCTGATTGAGTTATCAAGCTACCAATTGCTACTGGAGCCCTTTATCGTGTGCTTGCAGTCATTCTGCAAAAGCAAAAAGATAATGGGGAGCTTTTTTTTAAAAAAGCATTGCTCATTCTAGCTCACAGTATTATCCAAGGTTCTACACTGTTTGCCATAGCAGCATTACCACCAAATCAATTTACAGAATTACGGAGTTGAGATGAGAGATAAAGGGCTGTATTCAGTCCGGACTTGCTTCTGAAGAAAGAAAACATTCTAACAGGATATAGCATGACTCATTTTGTGGAGCTGGAAATGTTAAACTGAAGGATAGAGTAAACAGCTGATAATACTGCAGTCTTCAGACGTGACAAATACATAGGCCAAGGTCTCCATGTAAGTCACTGACATTTAATTTTTTTTAAATTCTAATTTTTTAAAAAACTGATAAATAAAACAAGAGACAGAGCAAAAAGAGATTAGCCCCTTTCCTGGATTCAAACCTATTTATTTATTCATGACTCAAGTAAAAACTCAGACTACAGAAGGGGCCTCAGCTAGTTTGTAAGGATCCTAAAGCTGGTTACAGAAAACATCTTCAAATTATGCTTCAAAGCACAAACGTGGTTGAACATGGCTAGACTGGTTTGCACGCACAAACAAGTAAAAGGTGACGTTGCCAAAGACCATTGGGCTGCTCCTTGATTGGAGAGGGACAGAGATGTGATGATGGTTTAACCTGAGGGTCACCATGCCTCAGGTGAAGAAAAGGGTTAAGAGGAGGCCCTCTACATGGTAACTCAACTGGTGCAGGGTTGAGAGGAGGTTCCCTACATGGTAACTCAGCTGGTGCAGGGTTGAGAGGAGGTTCCTTACATGGTAACCTCAGCTGGTGCAGGGTTGAGAGGAGGTTCCCTACACGGTAACTCAGCTGGTGCATGGTTGAGAGGAGGTTCCTTACATGGTAACCTCAGCTGGTGCAGGGTTGAGGGGAGGCTCCCTACATGGTAACCTCAGCTGGTGCAGGGTTGAGAGGAGGCTCCCTACATGGTAACCTCAGCTGGTGCAGGAATTGAACCCACACTCTTGGTATCACTCTGCATCACAAGCCAGCCATCCACCTGAATCAGCTAATGACCTCCTATAAATACATACATTCCAGTTTATAGGGTGCATTTTATTATACGGCATAAATGCAAGTTGCTGTTGTGTTGATGTATTTTTTCTCTCTCTCAGGACCTTCCTCGCAGTGGATCAGAATAAAGATGGAAGAAAGTGAGTGGCATCAGCAGCGGTGAGTTTACAGAAAATAACTGCCAAACACTTGAAGCAGATATTGTTGATAACCATTTCTGCTCCTTTCTGAAACGGCCATCGTTGAAGAACCAATCAGCGTTTACTTCAGGTTGTGGTGCTTTAACTACAGTAGCTGCTGCAGAGCACATTGAGACTGGAGAGCTAGTTTATACAATTTGTAAACTACACAGAAAGCCTGTGAGGTGCCTCTCTGAATGAAAGCATTAGCCCATCTATTTACTACCTTAAAGTGTCTTATAAGCCCAGAAAATATTTGTTGCATACTATGTCACACAAAGTGACAGTAAAGAGCTTGAGTCTTACTGCAGAGTTCTTCAGTGATGCAGATCGAGAGGGAGATTAGGTACTTGGTCAAATTACACTCCAGTACCATCAGCAAGGCTGGCAAATGCACAGCACCAAGAAA
This sequence comes from Chiloscyllium punctatum, assembly GCF_047496795.1. Lineage (NCBI taxonomy): Eukaryota > Metazoa > Chordata > Chondrichthyes > Orectolobiformes > Hemiscylliidae > Chiloscyllium > Chiloscyllium punctatum. The sequence goes on from NC_092786.1 coordinate 37,447,363, forward strand.
CGCTGCACTGTCAGAGGTGTCGTCTTATGGACAAGATGTTAAATATTACCTTCCAGGCAAACATAGAATTTCCTTGGCACTGTTTCAAAGACAACCAAGAGTGTTTCTCCTGGTGCACGTCCAATATTTATCCCTCGAGCAGCATCAATAGGTTAGGTGCTGTTTGTGGGAGTTTGCAAAGTGGTGATCACATTTCCTAAATTCCAGCTGGAATTTCAAAAAAATGAAGGTTGGTCAACAGTTACTTTACCTGCAGCGTTGCTTAGGTTATCCCTCTTAACACAAGAAACTGTGTTTGTTATAATGGTATTGGACTTTTATTACGACCAATATAATTAAACATTAGTTTACAACAGAAAGCACTGAGAGCAGCAAACTTCCAATAAAGTGTCATGCTTCAGCTGACCCCTGGGTAAGATGGAATGTGAGACCTTTGTAGCCTCAGGTCACAAACTGTCATAAAGTGATGGTATCATGATATCTTTTAAAAGGTTTAGTGATCCATGTGATGTAACACAAATAGGCGGGGGGATTTCAAGACTAGGGGGTATCATTTTAAGGTGATTTTAAAAAGACGTAAGAGGCAAAGTGTTTACGCAGAGGGTGGTGTGTGTGGAATAAACTTGCTGAAGAAGTGGTGGATGTGGATACAATTCCAATTTTTAAAAGACGTTTGGATAAGTACATGAATAGGAAAGATTTGGAGAGACATAGGCCAGGAGCAGGCAAGTGGGACTAGTTTAGCTTGGAATTATGTTCGGCATGGTCCTGTTGAACTGAAAGGTTTGTTTCCGTGCTGTATGACTCTATGACTCTATAATGCTTGGAGCATCTTAAAGTTATGAAGGATGCAACTTAAGTTCAAAGATGAATTTGGTTTGATGCCAACAAATGTTTGGCACAAATCTCTAACTGGCCTCATCAGTCACATACATCTAAAGCTCACATTCTTGCTCATAAGGAAAACGCAGAAGTCTCCAAAGAGTCAGACAGTAATCAAAACAAACAACAAAGAAGATAATATACACAATGTTCATTGAGCCACTTTGGAAAATACAGCTCAGGAAGTTATGCTTCGAGTCATTATTAAAGTTTTAATATCAAGAAGCAATCACTGGAAGGAACTAGGAAAAACTAATCACCAAGTTGTCCCCACCAACTCTGTGTGGCAAGGATGGTACGGGAATGATTAGGATCAATTAAGACAGGAAGTTATTCGGACAGTGTACGGGGGCAAGTCAGGAAGTTAAAAGAGATTTGAAGACATGGCTCATAGTTTAGGGCTGGGTTTGTAAGTTAAAGACTATTTTAAAAACCAGGGGACAGAGTCTTAAACTGCTTACCCTTTACTCCGAAACTGAGATAAGGAAGAATCTTTTCAGAGAGTAGTGAACCTTTGGAATTCTTTACCCAGAGAGCTATGAAAGCTCAATCACTGAGCACAGACATGGCAGAAATTGCTATATTAATTACAGTAAAGCAAATGGCGAAAGCATGGGAAAGTAACATTATGACAGATGAGCCATGATCTAATTGAATGATGGAATAAGTTCAATGGGCTAAATGGCCTACTCCTGTTCCTTAATTAGAACTCCACATGTCAATGTCCCAACCCAGTTCAATTCCATTTGAAGTATCAACCAGGGAAAGTAAAATGGGCAACTGGCACTCAAAGATATTGGAGCAGAGATCCAAGTTAAACAATAATACTATTGTATAATGTCAGCTAGTGTTCTATTGAATGCTTTTAATTTCAATCCAGGAGTTGGCTTATAACATTTATTCAGAAAATTTATTCTGAATTTCATTCAAAGGTTCTTTAAATGTTAGCATTAACAATAAATTTCAGTGGCTTTCTCTAAAATATTAGACTTTTTTTAAAAAGACTTGCATTTATAAAGTGTCTTTGACTAGAACTTGCAAAGTGCTTAACAACTAATGCAGTACTTTTTGCTGTACAGTCACTGTTATAGTACAGGAGACACAGTAGTCAACAAACTGTCATGACCAGCAAGATGATATGGACGGGTAAATCTGTTAATTGATGTTGATGAAGGAATAAATGTTGGCCTTGATAATGTGGTTAATTCCTCTCAGGACTGCATGGGAGTATCGCCATGGATTTTTGAATGGTGCTGGAGTCTGCCAATTATAACTCAGAGGCAAAAGTGAGAACTGCAGATGCTGGAAATCAGAGTCTAGATTAGAGTGGTGCTGGAAAAGCACAGCCAGTCAATCAGCATCCGAGGAGCAGGAAAATCGATGCTTCAGACAAAAGCCCTTCATAAGGTTCGGATGATACCTGGTTGATACTTCAAATGGAATTGAACTGGGTTGGGACATTGACACGTGGAGTTCTAATTAATGAACAGGAGTAGGCCATTTAGCCCATTGAACTTATTCATAAGGTTCCAGCACCACTCTAATCTAGACAATTATAACTCAGATGCAAGGATGCTACCAAATCAAGGTGGAAATTTGGAAAGATTGTTTGCATTCAAATCCAAGGAGTATTATTGTGAACCAATAAGTTCAGGAAGAAAATAAAAGAATTTTATAGAAATGCTTCATAGAAGCATTTCAGAGAAGCTTCACTTGACCATTTGCAGGGATCAAGGGGTTACTGTGAGGGTAGGCTAAGCCTGTACCGAAAGGAATTTAGAAAATAAAACAGGTGTAGTGTTATTGAAACACAAAAGATCCTGATATGATCTTATTAAAAGGTGAATTGCTGACTCATGTTCCTGGTTTTTATGGGACCATCATTTTATTATTATTTTAACCCAGAACCAGAAAACATGTTGCTGTATATGACCCAACAAATGTGAGAAATTAATTATCACCATCTCCATGTATTGAATCCAATCATTAAGCAATTATATAAGACAAGAACAACCGATGACTATGTTGAGTGTTGGTTAATCAAGGGCAGAGTGGAACATGGTCCATATATAGTCACAGACACATATGAAGTCAGAGCAGATGTAAGCCACATGGACCTATGGTCTGCTCTGCCATTCTGTAAGATCAAGGTTGATGTGTTTCTTTCTCAAATTCCACATTTCCTGCTAACCCTGAGAACCCTAGATTCCCAGCTTAGCAAGAAACTACCTCGACCTTAAAAATATTCAATAACACCATCTCTGCTACCTTCTGAGGCAGAGAATCCCAAAGTTACAAAAATGTCTGAAACATAAATTCCTTATGTTAAAACAGTGTTGGCTAGTTCTGAACTCAGTAACAAAAGGAAATATCCTTTCCACATCTGCCTCACTAAGATCATTCAGTATACGTACACACATCAATCAGGTCACCCCTCACTCTTCAAAACTCCAGTAGAAACAAGCCCAGCCTTTTCAACATATCCTCATCAAACAACCTGCTCATTTCAGGTATTAAACTGGAAAACCACTTCCAAACTATCTCCACTACATTTGTGTCCTTCCATAAATGAGTAAGCGACAAATGCACACAATATTTGAGATGTGGTCTCACCAATGTCCTCTACAACTGAGATAAAACACTCTTACTTTTATCACAGAATCTCAAAACTGTTAGTGCAAAGAAGGTTATTTTTGCATCAGGTCTATACCCAGTCTCTGAGAAGTATATCTTATTGTCAATCTTCTGCCTTTTCTCCCCGCAACCCTGCATGTTGTTTCTATTTAACTAATTATCTGGTGAGCTCTTGAATGCCTCATTTGAATCTCCACCACTCAATTCTAGAACCCCACTGCATGAATAAATGTATCCTCTTGCAATTGCTTCTTTCACAAAATAGTTTTAAAAACTGCGCCTTCTCATTCTCATTCATTTTCAAGCTGGAAGTCTCTACGCTGTACAGATCTCCCTCAATTTTGAAAACTTCTAACAAATCTCTGCTGAGCTTTCGCATCTCCAAGATAAATAATCACAACGTCTCCAATCTATCTTCATAATAAAAAAAGTTTTTCATCCCTGGAGCCATTCTCGAATGCAGTCACATCTTCCCATCGTGTCTAGCATTCTCTGCTCTTGTTTGCTATGGTCCTCTCAATGAAGTCCAGATTACTGAATGCTTTATTAACATCTCTCTCTACTTGTCCTATCACGATTAATTACATACCAGTATGGACTCAGATCTCTACTCCTGTACATCTTCTATTTCACACAGCCTCTATGTTCTTTGTACCAAAGCATAACACCTTGCACTTTTTCATATAGAATTTTAAATACAACCTATCCACTTACTGCACCAGGTTGTCAGTATCCTTTTGAAGTTCTACACTGCTATCCTCACGGCTTAGAACTCTCCCATGTTTTTGTCATCTGGATCAGGAAGAGCAAGAATCCCAATCCCAACCACTGAGGAAAGCCACAACAAAATTTCATCCAACTCAAAAATAATCCATTATCCATTATCATTTGTGTGCTATCTCTCAGCCAGTTTTGTATTCATATTATCACTGTCACTTCATTCCATGACCTATAACATATTCCTCACAAGTCAGTCATGTGGCACTGTATCTTTTAAAGTCCATGAACAGCCTTCCCCTCATTACCCCTCTTTATTACATCTTTGAAACATTCCTAGTTAGCTAGACACAGTTTTCTCCTTAAGAAACCCTATGCTGAATCTTCCAAAACTAACCAATGTGACTTTTCGTTCTATCCTGATGAATTGTTTCTAGAAGTTGCCCAATCACCAAAGTTAAACTGACTGGCCTGTAATTACTGGGAAATGTTTACAATCTTTTTTTGAACAAATACATACTGTTTGCAATTCTTCAATTCTCAGGAATCAGACCCAGTCCAAGGAAAATTTCAAGATTATTGTTAGTATCTCTGCAATTTCCACTGTCATTTCCACAATATCTCTAGATGCAGCTCAACCAGATAAAGGTGGTTTATCAACTTTAACTACCAACAACTTACCTAATATCTCCACGTTATCAATTTTAAGCCTTTCTAGTGACTGAGTTTCCCCTGCTGGAACATTGGCCTGGGTAAATAATGACTCATGCGAAGTGTGCATTCAACACATCAGCCACATTCTGAAGTGTAAATCCCCTTTTTAGTCCCAAATCAACCCTACTCCTCCTTCTGCCACCTTTGGAAGACTTTGGATTTTCTTTTTCATGATCTCTCTTTGCTTCCTCAGCTCCCTGAAGAACCTTCTGTATTCAGCTTGGTTCTCAGCTGAATTTTCTGTGTGACACCTACCAAAAGCACACATAACTTCACTTCTAACCAAATACCTCTGGATTTCAGACATACCTTTCCCCTTTGAAGGAACATAGCTTGAGTGAGCCCAAGTACTGTTTTTTGAGTGCAGTCCCTTGTTAACCTTACTTACTTCCCACCAACCTTTCATTCCAGTCTAATCAATTCAGTTCTGTTCTTGCTGCAGTGAAGTTGGGTCACCACCAAACTCTCAACCCATTCTCACCAGGGGTTGATTAAGTTATTTTCCACCATCATCCTAAACCCTATGATAGAATGGTTGCTGTCTCCTAAATGCTCCCTGCTGTCACTTGAACTATTTGATTCATCTCAATCCCAAGAGCCAGGTCTAGCAGTGTCTCCTTTCACATTGAAAAGGACACACAGCTGTATAAAATTTACCAGAACACTGTCCTTCACAATCCTTTACGTTACCAGGATCCCAGTTTATATCCATGGCTTTAAAGTTTTCCCTATTCTATGACCTTTACACTTCTCGAAATTTCCTTACAAATTTGTTCCTCTATAAACTTGCTACTAGTTGGTCGGTCAGTGATCACGCTCTAATTGCATGCTTATTTATTAACTCTAGCCAAATCAATTGTATCATTTAACTGTCCGAAATATCCTCTGTCTCTGGTATTGCAAAGCTCACCTCAAGCAAAAAGGTGAGCCACACCCCTTCTCTTATTTTCCTTTCAATCTTTGGTGATACCTCATAGCCAGGAATATTTCACACCCAGATCTGCCCTTAAGCTATGTCTTCATTATTGTTGCACCACAATCCCAAAAGGCAGTCTGTGTCTGTAAACTCCCCAGTTTTATTAACTATACTACCTGCACTCACACACATGCAGCATAACCCTGAAGTAGACTTCATTGCTCTCTCCTTTATTCTGACTTCATCTTAAAATTTACTAATTGTTATTATAATGCTATCTATCTCCCAGCATTCCATGCACCCTAATACTAATATTCACTTCTAGCTCCCATTGATGTTCAGGTCATCTCATAATAAAGGCTAGCATCCCATTAGACTTCTTAATTACATGCTGTACTCTCACACTAACATTTTGTAACTCATGTTAGAACATTCTCTGCACCTCCAATTTCTGGAGTCATTCTCTTGTCAGAATGAAATGTTTCACAGTTTTCCAAACGATACTCCATCTGTCCACTCATTTAACAACCTATGTCTATCTACAAGCACCTTTTCACAGCATATTTTCCTATTTATTATCTGCAAATTTAACCATCATGCTTTCAGTACCGTCGTCTAAATCATTGACATAAATTGTAAAAAGCTGACGCCCCACGACAAACCACAGTAGGACTTCATTCATCACATCCTGCTAACAAGGAAAAGACCCATTCATACATACTTCATTTTCTGCCATCCAGCTGATCTCCTATCTGAGCTAATCACTTACTCGCTACACTGTGAGTTCTTACCTTACAGCAATACATTATTTGTGGCACCTTGTCAAATGTCTCCAAGGAGAGTACATTTACATGCTCCACTTGACCCACAGGCCATGTTACTCAGGGTCTTGGAGTCAAACAGACCCTTCGGTCCAACCAATCCATGCCGACAACACCAATTCATCTACTACCTCATTAGCCACGACTTGGAAGACCTTGTGGTGAAGTCCATCAGCACCCAAGGACTCATCAGCCTGCAGTTTCACCAGTTTGCTCAGTAACATTTCCCTAATTATTATAATTTGACCAAGTTCTCTCCCCTCCACCTCCTGATTTGTAGCTAATACCTGAAGGGTTTCTGTATATATTTTAATCAACCTATTCAGAGATCTTATGCCACAGTCTGGAGCAGGCAAGACTTAACCTCATCATTCCTGGCTCGAAGGTAGGGACACTGCCAGTGTAGTATAAGAGGCCTGATGGGATATTTTTTGAATGAAGACAGTTATGATGAAGACAGAAGCAAAATATTTGGTTGTTTCATCCACCACTGCCTTGTAATTTACTATTAAACACTTTGTTCTCACTCAGAAGAGCAGCTCTCACTTGACTTATTCTTTTCTTTTTTAAAGGGCTAGAAGAAACATCAATTTTTATATGTTCCCCTCAATCTAATTTCTCCCCCTTGATTCGTGTCTCATTGCCGTGTTTATCTTCTGTCCAGTCATCTGACCTGCCACTCATTTCTGTGTCTTTTTCTCAGGTCCAACGCTTTCCTTGCCATCCAAGTAGAGGAGCTAAGTCCTGTGTTTCTAATATTCCGAATATTCCTGAAATATTCCCTTAAATGTCTGCTACTACTTGCCTTTTGATCTACCCCCAGCGTACTATTCCAGTTTGTTTCACCTGGTTCAGCTTTTACCCAGAGTTGCCCCTATTTACATGTGAAATACTCATCTTAGACCCACACCTCTCTCCTCCAAACTGAAATTATAGTTACTACTATCCAGGGGCGCTTTTACTTATTTAAATCTGGCATATTAAACAATACCAGGTCTAATCTACCCTGTTATCTGGTTGATTCCAGTCCAGCTGATATTTTTGACAGTTAGCCATCACAACAAGCACAGCGGCATAGAGTCATAGAATCATACAGCATGGAATCAGACCCATCGGCCCAATTTGTCCATGCCAACCAGGTTTATTAAACTGAATGAGTCCTATTTGCCAGCTTTCAGCCCTAATCCTTCTAAACCCTTCCTATCCATGTACCCATCCAGGTGCCTTTTAAATGTTGTAATTGTACCAGCCTCTACCACTTCCTCTCACAGCTTTTTCCATACACACACCATCCTCTGCGTGAAAAACTTGCCCCTTAGGTCCCTTTTAAATCTTTTCCATCTCACCATAAATCTATATCCTCTAGTTTTGGACTCCCTTACACTGGGGAAAAGGCCTTGGGTATTCACCCTCTCCATGCCTCTCATGATTTTATAAACATCCATAAGGTCAGCCCTCAATGTCCTATGCTCCAGGGAATAAACTCCTAGCCCAATAGTCTCTGTGGCACAACTGGTCAGCGTGTTTGGATGTTAACCAAAAAGTTGATGGTTCGAAACCACCCAGGGACGGAATGCTCTTGGTTCTCACTCCAACTGCTTTCTTATGGGTGGCTCAGTGGTTAGCACTGCTGCCCCACAGCACCAGGGACCTGGGTTCAATTCCAGCTTCGCACGACTGTCTGTGTGGAGTTTGGACATTCTCCTTGTGTCTGCGTGGGTTTCCTCTGTGTGTTCCGATTTCCTTCCACAATCCAAAGATGTGCAGGTTAGGTGAATTGGCCATGCTAAATTGCCCATAGAGTTAGGTACATTAGTCAGGGTAAATATGGGAAATGGGTTTGGGTGGGTTACTCTTTGGAGGGTCAGTATGGACCAGTTGGGCCGAAGGGCCTGTTTCCACACTGGAGGGAATCTAATCTATTCAGTCTGTTCTTATAAGTCAAGCCCCAGAAACATCATTGTTTCTTTTTTTTTGCACCCTCTCTAGTTTAATAAAATCCTTCCTATAGCAGGGCAATTGGAATTGAATGCAGTCACCAAACATGGCCTTACCAATGTCTCATACAGCTGTATAATGACATCCCAACTCCAGTACTCAATGCTCTGACTGATGAAGGCAAGCATACCAAATGCCTTCTTCAACACTCTGTCTTCCACTTCCAAGGAACTCTGTATCTGTACCCTTAGATCTCTCTGTTCAATAACATTCCCCAGGGTCCAACCATGAACTGTGTAAGTTCTGTCCTGGTTCATATTACCAAAATGCATTTATAGAAATTAAACTCATTATTTCAAGCTCACAAAGCAAACTTTAGTTTTGCAGATAGTTTAGTGATTGAAAATGGTTCAGATCATTGCTTCCTTTTCCCCCCCGCCAGTGGGATAATATTTGCAGAGGAGTTCGTTATTCAACAATAGATAACCCACAGCTTCCTGATTTTCTTAATATTATTTAGCCAAGAGAACTATTTGCCAGGATGTATAAAGAAACTGCACAAGGCATGATAAGGTTCAAGACCATGACCTTATTGTTTCAAAGGGAATAAAATTCTTCTGCCAGCTTCATCCGATAACCTGTGGCCCCTTTATACAGTGGCAATAACAATGACGTTGTGAAGTGAATGAGGCAACAAGCCTGCCTCCAACATAACACAACCCAGTTGCTTGGTCTAAGCCATAATTATACAGCAGGCAGTGTCCAATGCTCATCCCCTGATCAGGGTATGGAGTACAGGTTGCCCAATCTCTGACTCATCCAATCCTTCACTTGGGGCTCTGGGCTCAGTTGCCTGAGAATTTGTCAAAAGAAAGTGCAAAGTGAGCACTAGGTGACGGAGCTTTCTACCCAGAGTCAGAACTCCACCAATAGGCAGTAGGCTCTCACTGCCGACCAGAGTCCACCCAGCTATCAGGAGACTCGCCAGCACTGAAGGAGTTCCAGCCTGCATTTCAGATACTGGAGAAACTCAGATAAAAATGAGCAGGAGTAGGCCATTTTGGCCCCGAAAGCCTGCCTGGCCATTGAATATGATATGACTGATTGTCCGACTCAGTGCCCTGTTCCAGCTTTCTCCTCCATACCCTTTGATCCCTTTAGCCATAGGAACCAAATCTAACTCTTTTTTGAAAGCATTCAATGCTTTGGGTTTAGCAGCTTTCCACTGAACAGAATTCCACATCTTCTCTCCACAGAGAAACAATGTCTCCATCTTGAGGTATCATCTCAGCGTTTTTTTCACTGAAGTGGGCAAAGAGATGATCGCAGTTGCTGGACCTCCATTGCTCCAGGAGGAATCTCAGCACAAAAGGAGCTTCGGTCACAACTGTAGCCGAGCAGTTACAGTGACGATTTTGTTTGGTGGTGGTTGGGGAGGGGGGGGTGAAAGAAGTTAAAAGTCTGTCATTCACAAGCCCCAGCCAGGAAGTAGCCTTGAGCTTTGAAGCCCAACTGAAATATCCAGCTCACCAGCCTCTGATTAATCACATTAATTGATCATTTGAATTGAGCTAACAAGTTTGTGAGCAGGTTACCGGCCATTTCTCTCCCAATCCCGGCCTCTTGGGAATGGGCAGGAGTTGGGATCGTCGCAGGGAACCAATGCCAGGGAACTCGGCGCCCACCCAGCTTCACTGTCCACCAACCCTGGCCTCAGCTGTCTGATTTTCCCATCAGCCTTTGTGAGAAATGGCTTCCCCCCCAAGTGCCACCATCACAGAGCTTGCTCCCAGTTCCAGCACATTAGCCTATTAAAGTGAACTCCACATCTGAGAACTTCACACAAAGCAAATCTCAATATTTTTAACAATGGAAATTCTACTTTCCTAAAGAATTCCCAGAGAAAGAAGAATGACCCATTTCAGTCACCTAGCATCTCAGGATATTTCCACCAGATGCCGCCTTACTCAATGCAGAGAAAACCTCCCTGTTCTCAGCACCAACCACAAGCTCAAGGGATTTTCATTGGCTCCTCCCACACCTAACTGACTTTCTCAGCCCTCTGGAGCATCTAGTTTTCATTAAATGCTTCCTTTAAAGCTGAACAATCACTCATACACAACCTACAACTTATCTCCTCTGTCTGCCTCGTCGTGGGAATATAAAGTGATATCGCCACAGTGTGAGTGACCTCAAACTATATCCACTAGAGCAATAGTAAAGCTGTAACATCCTACTGGAACTTGTACTTTCAATGCAACTTCTTAATCATAATGCAACCATTTTCCATATCTGTCATGGGAAGCAGTGGATAACTGGCACAAACATCTGGGGATTATGGAGTAGGAGAGGTGCAGGACCACTACCATCACTCCCTGATAAAATAAGTGATAATTGGTTACATAGCTTGAGAGGAACCACTACACATCAAGCATAACGTGAGCACATTAGTTCCCAAAATCTACACCAACTGGAATGAGAATTGAACCACATCCTAGTCATTTGGCCAACTAAGCTAACCAGCTCTATCCTTTTCCTATTCATTTACTCCTTTATAACACTAAATAATGTGCAAACTGAATAAAGGGCATGATGGCTCAGTGGTTAGCACTGTTACCTCACAGCGCCAGGGTCTGGCATTCGATTCCATCCTCAGGCAACTGTCTGTGTGGAGTTTGCACATTCTCCCTGTGTCTGCATGGGTTTGCTCCGGGTGCTCCGGTTTCCTCCCACAGTCCAAAAATGTGCAGGTTAGATGAATTGGCCATGCTTACAGTGCTCAAGGATGTGTAGGTTAGGTGCATTAATCAGGGGAAATGTAAAGTAATAGGGTAGGGGAATGGGTCTGGGTGGGATAGTCTTCGGAGGGTTGGACCAAATGGCCTGTTTCCACACTGTAGAGATTCTGTGATTCTAATTCATGTCAACCTCATAATTTAAAGTTGGCACCCTGTGCAAGATGGTATGGCAACGAGATGTCCTTTCAAAACCCACAAATCACTCTGCTGGACTGGGAGGAAGGATCACAAGATATCTGGTTGGTGACAGTGCTGGACTTCAAACTGACTCCAGCTGCAGGAAACAGGAAAGTCTGCAATAGGGCAGTGGAGGGGTCACTCAGACAATCCTCCCTGTTCAACGATGGGCAGGTTGATCTATTAAATTCTGGGCTCATCCACCTGGGTCTATGAACTATCAGCATTTTGGTATCTCTAAATTCTGCAGGGGATGGGGAAGCAGCCACCCAGGCCAATGAAAATACTTCAAAACAATCAGCAGCAAAAACAGTAAAGGTAGTTAACTAAGAAGATTTCCTCGTTAGCCACACACTTATGGATCACATATTAGATTTAAGTTTAACAGTACCAAATAAAGAGAGTTTGTAACCAGTTTAAAATGTATACTATTTATATGTGAAAGAGATGGTTTAAATAAACCTGCATTTACATTCTTTCATATATGGTCAGCTCCAGGTTGCCTAGAAACGATGCACCAAAATCTGAACAAATAAATGATGACGTTCCTTCTCTGGCAGTCAGTAGCCAAAGCACACAGGCACATTGGGACAGTGCACAATTTAGGGTTTGAGAAACATAAGGCCACAAGAAAAAAAACCTGTTATCCAATTAACAGAAATATGTGAGAGCCAGCTTCAGATAGAAACAAAGCCTTCAACCCAGTGGCTTTGGGAGATTGGAGTGAAGGACAATGTGGCCACAGTGTACTGTTGGCATGGACAAATAACCCCAGGATAGCAGAGTATAAATTGTACCTTGTGAAATCCATCTTACAAACTGAGCACAGCCCAATTGCAGGGACTAACATCTTGCACTCCAAGGACATGGAGAAATGTACAGTCTGATCCAAAACAGAGTCAAGTCATTTCACAGGCACCCCAGTTCCCATCTGGGTCAAATGCAAAGTTTTAAAGTTTAGGGATCCTCACAGAAATTGGTCATAATCAAACCTAACTACACTGATCTCACATGGCCCACAGCCTTGAATGCCGTGACATTTCAAATGCTCATTCAAGTATTTTTTAAAGGTTGTGAAGTTTCCCACTTCTACACTCCTTCCAGGCTGTGCATTTCAGGTGCCCACCAAAAAACTGTTCTCAAATCTCCTCTAAACCTCCTTAAGAATTGCATCTCCTCATTACTGACCCTTTAACAAAGCGGATCAACTATTTCCTATCCATCCTGCCCATGCCCCTCAACTAAGGTCCCTTCTCAGCTTTCTATTAAAAAAAATCCCTGAGCCTATTGAGCCACTGTTCATTGTTAAAATGCTCCAATCCAGGCAACATCTTGGTGAATCTCTTCTGTATCCCCTTCAAAGCAGTCACATCCCTCCTATGGTGTGGTGACCAGAACTGTACACAGTACTCCAGCTGTTGACTAACCAGAGTTTTGTACAGCTCCCACACGACCTCCCTGTTCTTATAATCATGACATGACTGATAAAGGCAAGTCTCTAGTATGACTTCCTAAACACCCTATTAACCTATCTTACAGCCTTTAGGGATCTGTGGATAAGCAGCCCATGATCCCTTTGTTCCTGAGATTCCAAATGTACTGCCACACATCGAATACTTCCTTCTCTTGTCACTTCTTCCAAAGTGCATCACCTCATACCTTCAGGGTTATATTCCATCTTCCACTGCTCTGCCCATCTGACCAATCACTCTTTACCCTCCTAAGACCATCCTCCTCACTATTAATCACCCGCCAATCTCTACATCATCTGCAAACTTACCTCCCATCTCCCCTCACCCCACAACATTTTCAACAATATTATTTATATACATTATGAGCAATAAGAGCCCAGCACCTGTTCTGGGGTACACCACTGGATACTGGCCTCCAGCCACACAACCTTATATTACTACATTCTGTTGCCTGCTATTATTGACCCCATCTTATGAAATTATCCTGGATCCATGTGTTTTTAACCTTCTTTATCAGTCTCCCATTTGGGACATTGTCAAAACTTTTGCTGAGATCCAAATAAACTACAAACTTGGTCACCTGCTTAGAATCTTTAATCAAATTTATTAGGCATGACCTGCTCTGACAAAGCCAGCCATGTTGACTATCTCGGATTAAACCTTGCCTGTCCAAGTGGAGATTCATTCTCTCCTTCAGAATTTTCAGCAATCATTCCCTGAGCACTGATGTGAGACTCACTGGTCTGTAATTCCCTTATTTATCTCGACTACCCTTCTTGAAAAGTGAAACTATGTTAGTTATGAAGCAGTCCTCTGGCTCCTTCCCTATGTTCATAAAGGAACTAGAAATATGGGTCAGAGCCCCTGTAATTGCCTCCCTCAGCTTCCACAGCAACCTAGGATACAACTCATGCAGACCTGGGTATTTGTTCACTGGTAAACCCATCAAAACCTCCATTAACAACTTATCAATATCCTCTGGCTCCACCCACAGATTCCTCACTTCATCCCTAATGCACCCTACTCTCTTCCTGGTTATCCTCTTCCCTTCGATGCACATAGTCATAGATGTACAGCAAGGAAACAGATCCCTCAGTCCAACTCATCCATGCCAACCAGATATCCCATCCTAATCTAGTCCCACCTGCCAGCACCCGGCCCATATCCCTCCAAACTCTTCCTATTCATATACCCATCCAGTTGCCTTTTAAATGTTGTAATTGTACCAGCCTCTACCACTTCCTCTGGCAGCCCATTCCACACGTGCATCACCCTCTGTGTGAAAAAGTTGCCCGGTGGGTCTCTTTTATATCTTTCCCGTCTCACCCTAAACATATGCCCTCTAGTTCTGGAATCCCCCACATCAGGGAAAAGACCTTGTCTATGCTCCCTATCTATGCCCCTCATGATTTTATAAACCTCTATAATGTCACCCCCTCAGCCTCCAGGGAAAACAGCCCCAGCCTGTTCAACCTCTCCCTATAGCTCAAATCCTCCAACCCTGGCAACATGCTTGTAAATCTTTTCTGAACCCTTTCAAGTTTCACAAAATCCCCCAATAGGAAGGAGACTAGAATTGCATGCAATATTTCAAAAGTGGCCTCACCAATGTCCTGTACAGCCACAACATCACCTCCCAACTCCTGTACTCAATACTCTGACCAATGAAGGAAAGCCTTCTTCACTATCCTACCTACCTGCGACTCCACTTCCAAGGAGCTATGAACCTGCACTCCAAGGTCTTTGTATAAGTCCTGCTAAGATTTGCCTTCCCAAAATGCAGCACTTCACATTTATCTAACTTAAATTCCATCTGCCACTTCTCAGCCCATTGGCCCATGTGATCAAGATCCCATTGTAATATGAGGTAACCTTCTTCACTGCCCACTACACCTCCAATTTTGGTGTCATCTGCAAACTTATTAACTATACCTCTTATGCTCACATCCAAATCATTGATATAAATGACGAAAAGTAGTGGACCCAGCACCGATCCTTGTGGCACTCCACTGGTCACAGGCCTCCAGTCTGAAAAACAACCCTCCACCACTACTCTCTGTCTTCCACCATGGAGCCAGTTCTGTATCCAAATGGCTAGTTGTCCCTGTATTCTGTGAGATCTAGCTTTGCTCACCAGTCTCCCATGGGGAACCTTGTCGATAGTTTTACTGAAGTCCATATAGATTACTTCAACTTCCCTGCCCTCATCAATCCTCATTGTTACTTCTTCAAAAAACTCAATCAAGTTTATCTGACATGATTTCCCACACACAAAGCCATGTTGACTATCCCTAATCAGTCTTTGCCTTTCCAAATACATGTACATCCTGTCCCTCAGGATTCCCTCCAACAACTTCCACATGGGTCACAGCTCCCTGGCTTGTCCTTACCGCCTTTCTTAAATAGTGGCACCATGTTTGTCAACCTCAGTCTCACCTGTGACTATCGATGATATGAATATCTCAGCAAAAGGCCCAACAATCACTTCCCTAGCTTCTAGGGTACACCTGATCAGATCCTGAGGATTTATCCACTTTTAAGCATTTTAAGACATCCATCACTTCCTCCTCTGTCATATGGACATTTTTCAAGATGTCACCATCTATTTCCATACACTCTATATCTTCCATGTCCTTTTCCACAGTAAAAACTGATGCAAAATACTCGTTTAGTATCTCTCCCATCTCCTGCGGCTCCATACAAGCGTCTCCTTGCTGATCTTTGAGGGGCCCTGTTCTCTCCCCAGTTACTGTTTTGTCCTTAATGTATTTGTAAAAACCCTTTGAATTCTCCTTAACTCTGTCTGCCGAAGCTATCTCATGTCCCCTTTTTGCCCTCCTAATTTTCCTCTTGAGTATACTCCTACTGCCTTTATATTCTTCTAAGGATTCACTCGATCTCTCCTGTCTATACCTTACATATGCTTCCTTCTTTTTCTTAAGCAAAACCTCAATTTCTTTAGTCATCCAGCATTGCCCATACCTACCAGCCTTCCCTTTCACCCTGACAGGAACATACTTTCTCTGGACTCTCATTATCTCATTTCTGAAGGCTTCCCATTTTCCAGCCATACCTCTATCTGCAAACATCTGCCCCAATCAGCTTTTGAAAGTTCTTGCCTAATACAGTCAAAACTGGCCTTTCGCCAATTTAGAACTTCAACTTTTAGATCTGGTCTATCCTTTTCCATCACTATTTTAAAACAAATAGAATTATGGTCGCTGACCCCAAAGTGCTCCCCCACTGACACCTCAGTCCCTGCCCTGCCTTATTTCCCAAGAGTAGGTCAAGTTTTGCACCTTCTCTAGTTGGTACATCCACACACTGAATCAGAAAATTGTCTGGTACATGCTTAACAAATTCCTCTCCATCTAAACCCTTAACACTACGGCAGTCCCAGTCAAAGTTTGTCAAGTTAAAATCTCCTAACATAACCATCCTATTATTCTTACAGATAGCTGAGATCTCCTTTCTCAATTTCCCTCTCACTATTAGCGGGTCTATAATACAATCCCAATAAGGTGATCATCTCTTTCTTATTTGTCAGTTCCACCCAAATAACTTCCCTGGATATAGGTCCAGGAATATCCTCCCTCAGCACAGCTATCCCCTATAAAAATGCCACTCCCCCGCCCCTCTTGCCTCCCTTTCTATCCTTCCTGTAGCATTTGTATCCTGGAACATTAAGCTGCCAGTCCTGTTCATCTCTGAGCCATGCTTCTATAATTGCTATGCAATCCCGGTCCCATGTTTCTAACCATGTCCTGAGTTCATCTGCCTTCCCTGTTAGGCCCCTTGCATTGAAATAAATACATTTTAATTTATCAGTCCTACCTTCTTCTCTGCTTTGTCCCTGTCTGCCCTGACTGTTTGATTCACTTCTTTTCTCAACAGTACCAGTCTTAGATTGATCTTTTCCCACTCGCACCCTGCATCCCACCACACATTCTCCTCCAATCTTACTAGTTTAAATCCTCCTGAGCAGCTCTAGCAAATCGCCCTGCCAGTATATTAGACCCTTTCCAACAAGAAAATCCAATGATCCAAAAATGTGAATCCTTCTCCCATACATCAGCTCCTCAGCCCATGCATTCATCTGCTCTATCCTCCTATTCCTACCCTCACCAATTCATAGTACCGGGAGTAATCCTGATTTTATTACCATTGAGGACCTCCTTTCTAAATTCCTGCTGAACTCCCTTCATTCGCCCTTCAGAATCTCATCCTTTTCCCTTCTGGGATATTCTGGGATTCTCCCTAATTTTACCCACCAGTGTTTTCTCATGCCCCCTTGTTGCTCTCTTAATTGCTTTATTAAGTTCGTCCCTGCACTTTCTAGACTCGACTAGGACTTCCATTGATTTATTCCCTTTGTATCTGCTTGAGCATCTTTTTTTTTGCTAGTCAGTGCCAGGCTTTCGCATTCAAGATTCTTTTGTGGTAGCTGAGGCTAATGAAATAGAAATTTTTATTAAAATAACATTTGAAAATCATCCAGTAGACAAAGAGAACATTAACATTAACATAATACAAGAAAGAGATAGAGTGCTTGTGGCATCATGTAAAGATAACAATCTTTCTCTCAACATCACAGTGGCTCAGTGGTCAGCACTGCTGCCTCACAGCACCAGCGTCCCAGGTTCGATTCCACCCTCTGGTGACTGTCTGTGTGGAATTTGCACATTCTCCCTGTGTCTGCGTGGGTTTCCTCCGAGTGCTCCGGTTTCCTCCCATAGTCCAAAGATGTGCAGGTCCAAAGATGTCCATTGTGTTAGGTGCATTAGTCAGAGGGAAATGGGTCTGGGTGGGTTACTCTTCGGAGGGTCGGTGTGGACTTGTTGGGCCAAAGGGCCTGTTTCCACACTGTAGGGAATCTAACATAATCTAACCTAATCAGCAAAATGAAACAGCTGGTCATTGAATTCAGGAAGCAAGGTGGAGTGCAGGCCCCTTGTCTACATCATGGAGCTGAATTGTAGATGGTCGAGAGCATCAAGTTCCTCGGAGCGATGATCACCAACGATCTGTCCTGGCCCATCCACATTGATGCCAAGAAAGCACAAGGCTTCTACTTCTTCAGGAGGCTAAGGAAATTCAGCGTGTCCATAAAGACTCTGACCAATGTTTATAGATGCATCATAAAAAGCGTTCTATCTGGATGCATCACGGCTTGGTATGACAACTGCTCCGCCCAGGACCGTAAGAAACTACAGAGAGTTGTGAACACAACCCAGTCCATCATGCAAGCCAACCTTCCATCCATTGACACCATCTATACTCCTCTCTGCCTCAAGAAGGCAACCAATAGAATCAAAGACCCCTCCCATCCTGCTTATAATCTCATCCAACCTTTTCCATTGGGCAGAAGATACAAAACCTTAAATACGTATGCCGACAGATTCAAGAACAGCTTATTTCCCGCTTTATGAGACTTCTGAATAGACCTCACAAATTTAAAATTTAATGTTGATTTCACTCTTTGTGCAGCCAAAACATTGTATTCCTCACTCTGTTCTATTACCCTAAAGCACTTTGTACGATATGATCTGCCTGTACTGCACACAAAATGAAACTTTTCACTGTACCTAGGTGCATGTGACAATAATAAATCAAATCCAATAACTGAATAACTATGACTATCGCTCACAGGATAGTCAGTCTTCCAAGGACTTATCTTTGGGATTCTGGTGATAAGAAAGGAGCTCTGCTTTAGTCACTATTAACACTCAAACTGCCTGTGGAGGGACGACAGGGACTAACAAAAAACTTGTCAATGAAACTTCACATTAAAAGGGTTCCAAACGTACAATGGATCCCAACAATATTCTAAAAGTCAATTCAATCAATTATTTATTTCATGGTTTTATTTGCAGGCTGACATCAGGAAGCCAAAAATAATTTTAAATCCATACGAGAATGAAGGGTCAGATTGAAAAGGCTGGCATTTGAAGTTGAGCATTATCAGCCTCGATCCTATGGGTGATGCAGCAGACTGTTTGAGCTGAATGGCCTATGGCTGTTCCCTACACCACTTTATGGACAAAGAAAGTTGCCAGATTGCCATAGAATTTTTTTTTAAAGACAAGGGAGAACAATCTGGTCAACATGTTCCACACACAGACATTAGTGCTTCAAAGTGCAGGTGTAGCCCACAATGTCTCTCAGTTTTTAAAATTAAAACTATCAGCATTCCAAGGCAGCAGCAGCAGTTCCTTAGTGCAACAATCAATGCAGCACTGCTCATGATCCGACAACCTTTTCAAAACCTATCCTCCACTAATTTGTTGGACCATCATCTTTATGCCAGTGTTAACTCTCTCAAGCAACTTCCCTGATCTTTAGTAGAAAAATAAAACAGTAGCCATGGATTTTAATCCAGAATTAATTGGAATGTGTACTGCAGCTTCCCCAAGGAGCAACACAGGGTTGGGCTGGTTACAGTCAGTGTGGGAGGGCAATTATAATAAAACATTTAAACACATCATGTGGAGCGACGCGAGGCAAGCGAGCTGTTAATGAGAAATAATAGCTAGCTTATCTGTTGCAACAGGGTCGCTGTTAAAAAAAAATCAAGGACAGAATCATTCCCATTCACCTGCTGTTAAAAAAAATCTAAAGGCAATTCAATTAAAAAAACACGAATAAAAGCATTTCCAGGATGCCTTTTTTATATATAAAAGACAACCGAGGTGGGGGACATACTGGAACAAAAAATTGGTTAGTGTTGAAGTTACACACACTTTTTGAATGAAGAAAAGGAGGAAGTTGTTCCAATCTTGCTGAATGTGGAAGTCCTGCTGCTGCTAATACACATATATCCATGGGGGCTTACTGTAACTCATCCTACACATCCACACGTGCTCAACAGCTTTGTAAACACAAGTGATTCCAGATCCAACAAAGCAGCAATATTGAAACTCATTACTGCAGATGCCGGGATCCGGACTGAAAACAAACTGAATGCTGATGAAGAGTCACCCTGACTCGAAATGTTAGCTTTTCTCTCGCCACAGATGCTGCCTGACCCACCAGCAACTTTTTTTTGTTTCCATTCAAAGCGGTAACGTAGATAGTTGAGGTGGTCGGTTAAAAAATAAGCTGGTCAGGGAACTGGAGCATCATGGTGAGATGTGACCGGTGACAACTCCCCAGACCCACTCAGCAGTTCTGTGTAAGCGGCTTGCACTGTATCAGCCACAACACGAGGGATAGTGTGCCACGCTGGTAGTATCCCTGCCTCTGAGCCAAGAGGCGTCAATCAAGTCCCAGAGGAGAATGTAACCTCTCTGAACAGGGCGATTAGAAAATGTCATGACTGCTGCACGTCAGGCCCATGACATGAATGGAGAGAGATTTTCACCAGGTCACAATTCCAAACCCCCACAGACAGGCACAAAACACAGAGTTATTGCAGAGAGACTGCAGTTTGGGAAAATACAAACGATCACTTTTATAGGTTCCTCTATAAACACAACACAGTACTGCAGACATGTCGAGTGCTGTACTTTATCTTGGAAAGGTGCAGTTTTGGTTTCCTTGCAATCTCCAGCTCCCTGACACTTGCCTCCCATCGCCTCCTCTCCCCACGCTGTCGGAAAGTGCGACAGGAGACCCATGGAGAAACAACAAAATAAAAATCCCAATGTCTGGAGACAGATTCTACAAAAACCGTGGGTTGGAGTCACCAAGACTAATCCTCCCTGGTTACGGGCCGTGATATTAATACCAAACTAGAGCCACGTCGGTTGTCTCGCTCAAATCGTGTGGAGCAAGTGGCTATGAACTTTTTTTTTATTAATTAAGCAGCAACAAAACGTGCCACTAATCTCCAGAGTTTGGAAAGAACAAGGAGGTGGATGACAAAGTGCAGCCGAGGTGGAAAGAAACCCCAAGTCCTGTTGCAGTAAGTTCCTGGCACAGCCCACGTCATTCTGTACAGGCACAACCCTGTTTATTTCAGGAGGTACCGAGTTAAAAGCCAAACAAAAACTTGTCTATTTCAGGTAATTTCCTTTGTCTGAAACAGATCAGACCAGAGATTCCTTACAGAACAGGATCACAAACAGATTTCAATATTTGCAGCAACCTAAAACAAAACTTCATTAAACTAGATAAAAACATTTGACAGACACTAAACATTCCACAATTTGGGTTCAGTTCACAATTGTACAAACTACCTTCCAGTCAGCTATTCCCTCTCACTGGTGACTCGCTGCTACAGCTCAGCCAGTTTCACCTCACTCACTGGTTACACGCGGAAACAGCTCCAGCTCAGACTTCTTGCATTTAAGTGCACTCCGATTCATCTCACATCCTTCCTCTTTTGGGGGCAAAGTGGTTTTCTCCGTCAGTATAACATCACTTCCCGTAACAGGGCTCCACCTCTCTGCCGCAGGAGCAGCCGTCCCTTAGCAACCAGCTGAAATGTGACTGGTGGTGAGTCAGTATCTCCGGCTGACACAGCTTCTGCTGTCTCTCTGCTTCTAGTCGGCTATGACCAAATTGTATTTTTTTCTCTCTGAAGCCCCTTACTATAAAAACTATTTCTAATCAACTTGTCTACCGGGTTAAAAGCAAAGTTGCCATAGTCTTACTCGACCATCTGCCTGCTCTCTCATTCCAGGTGGTGGGTTAACCTGAGGGTCACCATGCCTCAGGTGAGGAGTGAGGGGAGAAGGTGAGGAGAGTTCTTCATACTAATCTCAGTCAGTGTAGGAATTGAACCCACACTGTTTAACATCACTCGCCAGCCATAAAACCAACTGAGCCAACCAATCCCCTCCCTGTATGTGAGATCTGAACTCCTAACCTCAGAAGATAAAAGTGAGGACTGCAGATGCTGGAGATCAGAGTCTAGTTTGGAGTGGTGTTGGAAAAGCACAGGTCAGACAGCATCTGAGGAACAGGAAAATCGACATTTCAGGCAAAAGCCCTTCATTCCTGATGAAGGGCTTTTGCCTGAAACGTCGACTTACCTGCTCCACGGATGCTGCCTGACCTGCTGTGCTTTTCCAGCACTACTCTAATCTGGACTCCTAACCTCAGAAGTAGAGCATCTGGGCAGGTTAGACTTGGACTTGGGTCTTCTGTCCCTGACGCAGGGATGGTGTCGCTGTCCCCCAGGAACCGAGTACCATATTCTTATCAAAGTGAAGTTCGATAATAAAAGATTTGGATGGAGGTTTACAGAATCCTGAGCAGGCTGGATCAGGATGACAGGGAGAAGCTGTTCCCCTTCATAAAAGGAACACAAACAAGAGGAGCTTAGATTGAATGCGACATGCCAAAGAAGCAAGGATGATGGGAGAAAAGTCACAGAGGAAAGTTAGGGTATGGAATGCACTGCCTGGAAATGTCATAGAGTCATAGAGATGTACAGCACGGAAACAGACCCTTCAGGCCAACTCATCCATGCTGACTAGACATCCTAACCCAATCCAATCCCATTTGCCAGCACTTGGAAGAAGGTCCCTCTAAAACCCTTCCTATTCATATACTCATCCAGATGCCTTTTAAATGTTGTAATTGTACCAGCCTCCACCACTTCCTCTGGCAGCTCACGCACTACCCTGTGCATTAAAAAGTTGTCTCTTAGGTCCCTTTTAAACTTTTACCCTCTCACCCTAAACCTATGCCCTCTAGTTCTGGACGCCCCACCTCAGGGAAAAGACTTTGTCTCATTACCCTATCCATGCACCTCATGATTTTATAAACCTCTATAAGGTCACCACTCAGCCTCCGATGCTCCAAGGAAAACAGCCCCAGCCTATTCAACCTCTCCCTGTAGCTCAAATCCTCCAACCCTAGCAACTTCCTTATAAATCTTTTCTGAGCCCTTTCAAGTTTCACAACATCCTTCTGACAGAAGGGAGACCAGAATTGAATGCAATATTCCAAAAGTGGCCTAACCAATGTCCTGTATATAATGGAAGAAGGTTCAGTTGAGGCATTCAAGAAGACATTGGATGATTATTTGGATAGAAATAGTGTGCAAGGGTCCAGGGGAAAGGCAGGAGGTTTGCACTATGTAGTGATGATCATTTGAGTGCTGGCACGATGGGCCAATTGACAACGTAATGATTGTGTGATCCTATGATTGTGTTTCCCATGTTAAAATGTATAAAATGATGTGGCAAAGGTTTAACCTCAGAGGGCCTGGCCACAGAGAGATTTGTACTGAGATGGTCTGTTCCTGCATGTCTGTTTCCCTTTCCTGAACAATGGGCTAAGCATATAGGTGAAAAGAACACCTGTTCATCGAAAGGTCCCAATTGAAAGAAAGACTTTCATTTGTACAGTGCTTTTCACAGCCACCAGGCATCGCAAAGTACTTTACAGCCAATGGAGCACTTTTGTATTTAGTCACAATCAGAAAGTAAGAAACACAGGAGCCAACATGTGCACAGCAAGATTCCAGAGATAGCAATGTATTAATTTTTGTTTCATAATGTTGATTGAGCAATCAATGTCAGTCAGAACATCAGGGACAACTCCCCTTCCTTCTTTGGAAACCATGCTAAGAGGATTTTCTACAACCACGCTGGCAGGCAGGACCTCAGTTTGACATCTCACCTGGGAAACTGAAACCTGAAACAGTGTGGCTATCTCTTGGTACTGCACTGGAATGTCAGCCCTGGGGTGGGGATTGAACACAGACCTTGGGACTTAGAGCTGCTGCCAATGGCTACAAAGGGGAAGCTTCACTCAATAATTAGATCATTGGTTTAGATTCTTGACAAGCAAGGAGGTGAAAGTTGGTAATAAGTGAAAATGTGGAGTGATGAAAGCAGCCACGATTTTATTGAATGGCAGAACAGGCCTGAAGAGGCCAAATGGCCTACTCTTGCTCCTAGCCCACATGTCTATACAAGCGGCTGCAGTAGCTGCTAAAATGATACAACTGTTTGGGAAGATGGTCATCAGGAATAAAAGGATCTGTGGCCTTGCTGGTTTTCAATGTCACAAAGTCCCATTTACACATTCCCCTTCAGGGCCAGAGCTCCCATGATCGTCCCCTGACCCATGTCGCAATAAAGAGAAACAATTTCAGGGAGAAAACAAGACTTAACTTCACATTAACTCAAGTGTGAGGAATCGATGGTTCAGCGGGCACATTTCTGTAGCAAATTCACTTTCATCTGGATCGGGATTGAGCAAATGCCAATGAGGAAAAGGCTAGTACATCCCATCGAGAACATCAAGATGACCAGGGTGCTGTCAATTCCTTCCATTACACAACATGCCACTGATAAAGAAACTCAAAGGAATGAAAAAATATGGCCTGAAATGTAGATATAGGAGATAAGGACATGCTCTTATATAGGGAATATAGAGATGACCCTCACTTGGGTTTTCCGCAGGTAAGCAGTTCATACTGAATTCCTCACCACCATGCTCTGGTGAAGAGGATAGTGATAGTTTACTGCCCTGGTGTATAGTCACCATTGTTTCCATATTACTTTGGAATGTCCTGCCTAGTGACAGTTATCTTTTGTGGAGGACAGCACCTGGTGACCTTACTGTTTTGTATTTATTCAATCTTCATGGAGATCTCTAAGTAGGCCAGCATTTATTGCCCAACAATATTGGACCTTGAGGAGGTGCTGTTGAGCTGCTGTGCTGTTAGACAAGAGGTTCCAAGATTTTGACCCAGTGACAGTGAAGAAGGAAATCTTTTTAGGTTTAAAGTTGTGACACAATAATAATTGTTTGGAACAGAATCAATTCTGGATAACTGAATACTTAAGATGAGCAGCTATACAATATTCCAATTGTGTTGCTGGATTTTGAGGGCAGACTCCCCCTGGAGGTGGACTTCCTACTGTTCAATTCCAGATAACCTTACAAGTCAGTGCGCTGATGGATAGGAACTTCAGACAAATAGTGAAGTTTCCCAGTGTTCATTGTATTTTAACTGCTTAATATATGCATTGTTGTATTTCCACATTGTAGCTCATTGCCAATACATTTGTGTGTGTCAATTTTTAAAAAATGTATTCATAGAATATGGACATGGCTGGCTGGGCCAGCATTTCTAGCTCATCCCTCGTTGCTCTTGAGAAGGTGGTGTCTTCTTGAACCTCTGCAGTCCATTTTGTGTAAGTAGCCCCACAATGCCTTTGGTGGCGGGGGTGGGGGGGGGAGGTGGGGCGGTTCAGTTCCAGAATTTTGACCCAGTGACAGTAAAGGAATGGCAATATATTTCCAAGTCAGGATGGTGAGTGGCTTGGAGGCGAAATTGCAGGTAGTGGTGTTTCCCTGTATCTGCTGCCCTTGTCCTTCTACATGGTAATAATTCTGGGTTCGGAAGATGCTGTTGAAGGAGCCTTGGTGATTTTCTGCACTGCATCTAATAGACAGTATATTGTTGCGACTGAGTGGAGTGGGGGGAGGCAGTGGATGCTTGTGGTTGTTGTTAAAAATCTAAACTACTCAGTAAGTAAGGATATAGTCATAGTCAATGCTAAAGAACATGCTGTTGTGAATAATGTGTGAGCATCCCTTTTCTTTAACCATACTGTTTCCAGCCTCACTGCACACAGCCCATAATCTCTCTCTAGTTTATTGACCATCAGGTCTGAAATCTCCATCCTCGGAGATCCCCAAACTCAGGATCAGTTGTGGCACCCACACACTGAAAGCATGATCCAACTGATCACATAAAGAGGAATAACACAGTCACTGATCGACGCCTAGCTGGAGATCTTGGTGGTGGTGGAGTGGGGGTGCAAAATTCAATTACATTTGTTTTTTTATTTCTCCAACACCTCTCTGTTTAATAGAATGTTCCCCTCTTCCTCATGCCTGAACATGGTCTTGACAAAGAAACCTCTTCGTCCTCTTACAGCAATGACTTCCCTCGTCCCTATTCCATTCCCCTCTGTTTAACAGAGTTTCTCTCCCTGTTCTTTCCCTCTCTGCAATGTGAGTGAGTGATAATACTGATATTTACGCTCTCAGTTTTAACAAAGAGAAGGTTCATGATGGCAGCATCACTCTGACATGGATATTGGTCAGACTAGAAACCAGATCATTCAGAGGCTGGATGTTCGACTCTGACAGCACCTTCAGGGGCATGTCTCTTAGAGTGGATTCAGAATTTCACTGAATTCAAGTCTGTAGTCATCTCATAGATTGGCTGATTCACAGCATCAGGTTAGTCAAGGCAGTGCTACAGTCACGTGTAAGATGTCAGCTTCTTCAACTGACTAACTGTGTTGGCCGTGAAGGGTGGGGGAGGGAAAAAATTAAATTGTTATGGTCAACAGGGTCCTCTCTCAAATCCAAAACAAGGTGTATCTCTGTTCACATGTACATGTTGGGTAGTCCTGTCACAAGGTTTCTCTTCTGTTATTTCCTTACGCTATAGGGAGAGGCTGAATAGGCTGGAGCTATTTTCTCAGGAGCACTTGAGGTGAAGGGGTGACCTTACAGAAGTTTCTAAAATCATGAGGGGCATGGATAGGGTGAATAGCCAAGGTCTTTTGCCCAGGGTAGGGGAGTCCAAAATTAGAAGGCATATGTTTAAGATGAAAGGGGAAAGGTATAAAAGGAATCAGAGAGATAACATTTTCATGCAGAGTGTGTATGGAATGAGCTGCCAGAGAATATGGAGGAGGTGGGAACAATTACAACATTTAAAAGTCAGAAGTCACATGACACCAGGTCATAGTCCAGCACGTTTACCTGTATTTGAAATCACAAGCTTTCAGAACACTTCGTCAAGTCACCTGATGAAGGAGCAGCACTCAGAGTTCAACTGTTGGACTCTAATCTAGTGTCATGGGACTTTTGACTTTGTCCACAAAGGCATCTGGAAGGGTAGATGAATAGGAAGGGTTTACAGGGACATGGGCCAAATGCTATAAATGGGACTAAATTAATTTAGAATATCTGCTCGGCATGAATGAGTTGGACCAAAGGATCTTTTTGGCATGCTGTGATTATATGATTATATTACTCTATTACAGGCACACTGAGCCGACACTGAGCCAGAAAGCCTGTCAACCATTATTATTCCCTGGTGTCACCCTGGCTTAGTGATAGGACCTTCACTTCTTAAGGAGCTGGTTGCTTCTTAGCCCAGTTTGTGTACATAATCACTGTCAGAGATGCTGCCTTTCAATGGAGATGTTAATCTGGATCCCTGTTCACTGAATGAATACTTTTCGTCAGTATTCACTCAGGAACAGGACATTGTTGCCGACGTGAATACTGAGTCACAATTAAGTAGAATGGATGGCTTTGAGGTATGTAGGGAAGAGGTGTTGGAAATTCTGGAAAGGGTGAAAATAGATAAGTCCCCTGGGCCTGATGGCATTTATCCTAGGATTCTCTGGGAAGCAAGGGAGGAGGTTGCAGAGCCATTGGCCTTGATTTTTATGTCCTCATTGTCTACAGGAATAGTGCCAGAAGACTGGAGGCTAGCAAATGTGGTTCCCTTGTTCAAGAAGGGGAGTAGGGATAACCCTAGTAATTATAGGCCGGTGAGTCTCACTTCTGTTGTGGGCAAAGTCTTAGAGAGAATTGTAAGGGATAGGATTTATGAACATCTGGACAGGAATAATGTGATCAAGGATAGTCAGCATGGTTTTGTGAAGGGCAGGTTGTGCCTCACAAACCTTATTGAATTCTTTGAGAAGGTGACTATGGAGGTGGATGAGGGTAAAGCGGTAGATGTGGTGTATATGGATTTTAGTAAGGTGTTTGATAAGGTTCCCCATGGTAGGCTACTGCAAAAAATACGGAGGTATGGCATTGAGGGTGAGTTGGAGGTTTGGATTAGGAATTGGCTGGCTGGAAGAAGACAGAGGGTAGTAGTTGATGGTAAAGGTTCATCTTGGAGTGCCGTTACTAGCTGTGTTCCACAAGGATCTGTTTTGGGACCATTGCTGTTTGTTATTTTTATAAATGACCTGGAGGAGGGGCTAGAAGGTTGGGTGAGCAAGTTTGCGGATGATACAAAAGTCGGAGGAGTTGTTGACAGTGAGGAAGGATGTGGCAGGTTACAGCAGGATATAGATAAGCTGCAGAGCTGGGCAGAAAGGTGGCAAATGGAGTTCAGTGTAGCTAAGTGTGAGGTGATTCACTTTGGTAAGAGTAACAAAAAGGTGGGGTACTGGGCTAATGGTCGGATACTTGGTAGTGTGGATGAGCAGAGGGATCTTGGTGTCCATGTACACAGATCTTTGAAAGTTGCCACCCAGGTAAATAGTGCAGTGAAGAAGGCATATGGCGTACTGGCTTTTATTGGTAGAGGAATTGAGTTCCGGAGTCCTGAGGTCATGTTGCAGTTGTATAAGACTCTGGTGCGGCCGCATCTGGAGTATTGTGTGCAGTTTTGGTCGCCATACTATAGGAAGGATGTGGAGGCACTGGAACGGGTGCAGAGGAGGTTTACCAGGATGTTGCCTGGTATGGTAGGAAGATCGTATGAGGAAAGGCTGAGGCACTTGGGGTTGTTTTCATTGGAGAAAAGAAGGTTTAGGGGTGACTTGATAGAGGTGTACAAGATGAGTAGTGGTTTAGATAGGGTTGACCATGAGAACCTTTTTCCATGTATGGAGTCAGCTATTACGAGGGGGCATAGCTTTAAATTAAGGGGTGGTAGGTATAGGACAGATGTTAGGGGTAGGTTCTTTACTCAGCGAGTCGTGAGTTCATGGAATGCCCTGCCAGTAGCAGTGGTGGACTCTCTCTCTTTATGGGCATTTAAGCGGGCATTGGATAGGCATATGGAGGATAGTGGGCTAGTGTAGGTTAGGTGGGCTTGGATCGGTGCAACATCGAGGGCCAAAGGGCCTGTACTGCGCTGTATTCTTCTATGTTCTATGTTCAGGTGGAGTGTAAAAGATCTGCTAGCAATTGGACAGAGGGAACGTGGTGACTGTTTAATTCACTGCCAAACACCGAGTAACCTTGATCTTGTAGATGTTTTGGAGGAACTTCCAACAAAACATCAATCATTTAAAAGTTAAAACGAATTCAATTCCAATGGAGGTACTATGCAACATCCCCTGTTGTTAAAAAAGTCACTGTTTAAATGCAATTTCATTTTCATTGACGTGTGAGTCATTATGTCTTTACTCATTCGGTAACATTCTCGCCTTTGAATCAGAAACCGTGGGTTTGAAGCTCACGCTGGAACAGGGCACATCATTCAGGCCGACAAGTCAGTGTGACACTGACAGAGTGTTGCACTGCCTTTGGATGTGATATTATATCTGTAAGTGAGCCATCTGGCTGGTTTAATGATACATTCCAATACAACTCAAGAGTTTTTGTGATATCCTGGCTAATACTCTTCCTTCAATGAGGCAGCATGGTGGCTCAGTGGTTAGCATTGCTGCCTCACTGCACGAGGGACCCACGTTTGATTCTACCTTCAGGTGACTGTCTGTGTGGGTTTCCTCCAGGTGCTTCAGTTTCTTTCCACAGTCCAAAGATGTGCAAGTTAGGTGGATTGGCCGTGGCATCCAGGGGTATGTAGGCTAGGTAGGTTGGCCATGAGAAATGCAGGGTTACAGGTTTAGGCTAACCGGGGAGGGGGAGGGGGGGGGGGGCCGAAGAGGAGGTCTGTGTGAACTTTTCTTCGGACGGTCAGCATGCGCTTGATGAGCCAAATGGCCTACTACCATGCTGCAGGGATTCTATGATTCAACCAGCCGACCCAAAAACATATCGAAGGATCATTGCTACTTGTGGGTTCTTCCTCTGCACAAACAAAAGCAATGTTGCATTTGGATTTGGAACCAATATATGTCTCTTTCTCAACATCTTGGATATGAAGTGCCTCATGACTTCTCTGAGTGATGCAACAACATGCCACATAAATCAATGGGATTAATTTGATACAATATCTTGCCAGTGAGAAGATACATTGGATGCCATTGCAGACTGAATAATATTGAGTGATAATTTGTTGATGACAATATGGTTATATCTAGCAATAACCACTCAATTCAATCTGTTTGAGGTTCGGCATTCTGAACATTAATTTTAAAAACTCATTCCAATGCAAACTGTCCCTCATTATTCTCCACTTCATTAGTTTTCAAACCCGTCTGGAAAAGGCCCAATATTTAACAACACACAAAAAAAATTAGGCTCTTGAGGCAGTCTGCCTCCCATAAAATCATTGAGACAGAGTGAGTGAAAACTAAAGTAGTAATTAGCACATTCAGTAACTGCACAGAGAAATTAATTGCTTCATGACTGGAACCATTGATTTACACTAATCGAAGAGACACATTTCATTGATTCTATTCATATTAATAGTGGAAATTTAAACTGGTACTTCTATAACAAGCAGCCAGAAATAATAACACACATACAAGAGTGATAGACAAAGTTAAGTTTGGATATTGGAAATTTTACTGTCTCTTCTAACTCTGCTTATTGACAATCCTTTTAATCAAATTATGTTTGCATTTTACTCAGTAGTTTACATATTCCTTGTGATTGCATTGTTTGCCCATTATTTATGAACAAAGTAAGTGGAAAGGGGATTTTTTTTTTCAATTTATGCTTCTTCTCAAAAATATACTTTATTCATAACTTGTTTTGGCTATGAAGATTACATTACGTGACTGTTCAAAGTTGACATTATATCAGGTGCAAATCAAACCAGTTTCTTCCAATTCTGCACGTTACCCAGTCCATTTACAATTGCTGCTAATGTGTTCCATACTTGGATAATATCAAGTTTATAGTCCAAGGGGTTTTTCAGCCTTGAAGGTAGTTAGACAATGGCTTTTCTCGTTGTTGCCCCAGTATTTAATGCATCCTGGTAGAAATGTTTTTGTCCCAACAATGTATTTTATTTGGAAACTTTGTAAAAGTACATTCCAGTTCAAAATGAATACAGGGAATGTAATTGAATTCAATTGTTTCTCCATACAGTGTGTGCCACTTTTGAATGCCTCAAAACAATTGCAATATACTTGATACTTACAACATAGACACTACGTCAGGCCTCTAGTCCAGTACATGCTCTAACTACAATTGTGGTGAAACTTATTTGAAAAGAATTTTCTTTTCCAAACCATAAGAAATGCACTGAGACTCTGTGTGCTCCCTCTTTGGTGAGTTGAATGTCATTGCCTATAAGCGTCCCGAGTTGCCAGAAGGCAACAAGGAGAGGTTAACAGTAACCAATGACAGATCCAATTTTACAGTCGCATTGTTCCCACAGAATAGTCACAGTGGGCAAAGCCACCAAGCTGTAGTTACCATGGAAACAATCATATGGTTGGCAAGGATCAATGAGTAAATTACCACATAATCAATGCACCCATTTCTCTGGCCTGCTTTTATCAGCATTGGTCTGTCAGACAGACCATTCAGCTTAGTAGTTACTAAACACTTGCTTAAAAAACTAACAATAGAATGGTCACTTATTGACTATTGATCAATTGGATTGGTCCATTGCTTTGTATGTAAAATTTACTGTAATGATTTACTGTAATCAATGAATGCCTAAATTGCAAAATGTTTCAGATGTGGCCTATTGACCAGTCTCTGTGGCAGCCACGACATGTTGTAAAGTCATTGACAGATTAGTTTAATTTCCTTTTCAAGACTGATACTCACATGAAGTCAGCAAGCTAGCCAAGCGGTTGGTTATACTAAGAGTTGAATAACATTATCACATTACAGTATTCTCCCTGCTGTGGGCAGCTTGTAATCACGTAACAAAACAAGTGTCCTCTCCGGTCTGCTTTGACACTGTCTAAAATAAAGTGGAAAAACATTGAAGCCTATATATAATTTCCATCATTTAAGTTTCTAACCAGGGAAATTGCCGGTTCAACATCCTATTCAGACAGCTAAGCTAGGAATCCAATAAATAAAACTGGTCTGGCAAAACTGAATTTTAAAACTGGCGACCTCAGAGCAGTGGTCATTTGACCCTAACCTATCTGTGCTACATTTGGACATGTTGTCACTGTGATAGATTCCACAATTCAGGCTGAATTGGACTTATAAAGTACGGTGTTCAGATTCCCATTTTCACATCTATAGTTGATTTGTTTTGCAAACTGGAGGGTACCCTTACTGGTTAGCTACCTTCCTCAGGTCAAAAGTAGACAGAAATATGACCTGCAGACAATCCATTTATAGATGTTTAAGAAACTTGGAATTGATCGGTCCAAAGGTGAAGTCTCTTCCCATTCTATAAAATCTACTTAACAGAAGGAAATGGAGGATAAAATATTCCATATGCTGGAAGTATGCGGTGATTTATTTAATTTTCCAAATTACCATTATATTATTAATAACATTTTAATCCTATTTTCTAACTTCATGGAACCTTAATGCCACTAGCCCTGGAACCTCAGATAATCCATTTTAACAATTGCTTGCAAACTTTTAACTTAAAATGGAGACAAAGCAGCACTGACTCATGGTACCAAGAACTAGCAACACTAATTAGAAAAGCCAGGAAATGGGCTTGTGGTATCGATGGCGAACAGAAGGCAGATGACTGGGGACTGGCAACAGGGATTTAGATACAGCTGAGGAGGGTGTTGTCTCTACTCGTTGGCTATTTTCCCTCTTCTAAGCTTTTCTCTGAAAAAGTTGGCAAGTGTCTAATGTAATGACAAAAAAAAATGCCCTGCAGTTGGCATTGTTCACTGGCTTCTGAATGAGCAGAAAGCAATAAAATATTACTTTTGACAAATGACAAAGCAATACAACATGAGTTTTTAAGAGTAGAGCTGGTTAACCACAGAGCAGAATTTCAGTTACAAAAAATATCAAGTGAAATATTGTTTTGCTGAGTTAGTCGAATGCATTAACAATAACACGCACATTACAGCAATTCCTGTTAAATTCCATGTGTACAGGGTCAGCTCATACCAGCCAAAGCAGTGGTTAAACTTGTTACAATTAGCACTGAGCTCTCAGGTGAAAAATTCAAGACACTGTACCAGTTTCCAACTACTATTTCAGAGTTTGAGGTTGTGAAAAGTACTCAGAAATGCAAGCTCTTCTTTGTGAAAACAATTGTGAATAGCTTGCTAACATTCACCATCCAACTTAAATCAATGTCACCAGGATGTGGTAATGGAGAATAACTAACAATTATGGAGCTGTGTTCACCAAGAAGCCATTGGGACCTGTAATAAGTACACAGAGGGCATTGGAAACCAATTAAGAGCAGGGATCCTATTTGATCATTTCATTTTTAAACACAAAAAGTCAGCCTGACTGAGATCAGTTAGCTAAGCACAGATAATATATACATGATCAATGCCCAATATCCCTGGTCCATACAACAAATACTTAAGACATAAAAGAGATACCTGAAAGGTTTGTACTTATATGACACTTAACCTGATCACGAGACATCACAAAGTGCTTTACAACCAAATATTGCAAATTTCATATGTAATCACTGTTGTAGGAAAGACATCAACCAATTTACACAGTGCAAGGTCCCTCAAACAACTAAAAAAACCAAAGATCTGCAGATGCTGGAAATAAGAAACAAAATCAGAAATTGCTGAAGAAATTCAGCAGGTTAGGCAGCATCTGTGGAGAAAGAAATGGAGTTTCAGGTCCAGTGACCCTTCTTTAGAACTTCAAACGGACATTGACAGTTTGGTGGAGTGGGCAGATAAGTGGCAGATGAAGTTCTGAAGAAGGGTCACTGGACCCAAAACATTACCTCTGCTTTCTCTCCACAGATGCTGCCAGACCTGCCAAGCTTTTCCAGTAATTTCTGTTTTAGCCCCTCAAATAGCTGTCTGATAATGACTAGATAATGTGTTTTTGTGATGCTGATGGAGGAATAAGTATTGGTCAGGACACCCTGCTCTTTAAAATTGTCTTTTGAGGCATTTTGCATGCACCAGATTAGACTCATCCAAAAGACA
This sequence comes from Chiloscyllium punctatum, assembly GCF_047496795.1. Classification (NCBI taxonomy): domain Eukaryota; kingdom Metazoa; phylum Chordata; class Chondrichthyes; order Orectolobiformes; family Hemiscylliidae; genus Chiloscyllium; species Chiloscyllium punctatum. The sequence goes on from NC_092786.1 coordinate 37,481,314, forward strand.
GCACGTAGTATTCCCTCAGTACTGCACTGGAGTATGAGCCTTGATTTTGGTCCTCAGGCCTTGAGGAAGAGTTGAACCCAGAGCCTCGTGACAATAAAAACAGACAACTATTACTTGGTCTCATTTTCAATAATAAGTATGTTGAAAGGGTAACAATTGTGTGTGTCAGGAGCCTAATGTCAAAACAGGAATTTTTACTGGGATAAAATGGCAAAGGAAGACAATTTCACACAGAGGCATTAGTGTGAAACAGGAAAATCAACTTGTTAATTTGTGGCCAATAACACTGTACAGAAAAAAAATGGACGTTACACCTCAAAAGGACATTGAAAACTTTAAAAGGTGGAGTAGGCAAATAGGTAGGAGATAAAGTTCAATGGATAAGTGTAACTTTGGTATAAAGAACCTGGGGAGAAGGTATATTATTCTAAAAGGTGTGAAAGAGCACAGAGACCTTATATATACATAAGTGATTAAAGATAGCAGGACAGTTAGAGAGAGCTGTGATTAAAGAATGCTATATATATTTTTTATATGGAATACAAGTGCACGGAAGATATGACAAAATTACAGAAGATACTGGCTGGATCTCAGCTGGAGTATTGTGCACAGTTCAGGACTCACACTGTAGAAAGAATGTGAATGTATTGGAGAGAATGCAGGTTTATGAAAATGGTTCCAGAGATGAAGCACTTCACTAATGAAGATCAATTAGAGAAATTAGAATTGTTTTCCTTGGACAGGAGAAGGCTAATAGCAGATTTGACAGAAGTTTTCAAAATCCAGAGGGGTCTGGACAGTGTGGATAAGGGAAAACTGATCCCAGTCAAAGTTAAAAATCACACAACACCTAGTTATAGTCCAACAGGTTTAATTGGAAGCACTAGCTTTTGGAGCACTGCTTCTTCATCAGGTAGTTGTGGAGTATATCCAACCACCTGATGAAGGAGCAGCACTCCGAAAGCTAGTGCTTCCAAATAAGCCTGCTGGACTATAACCTGGTGTTGTGTGACTTTTAGCTTTGTACACTCCAGTCCAACACTGGCATCTCCATATTGTGCCCACTCAGAAATGGATTGAGAATGAGAGGGAACAATTTTAAAGTGTTTTTCAAAAGAAGCAAATGTGGAATGATAGAAAGCTTTTCCTCACAGCAAGTATTTAAGGTCTGGAATGCACTGTTTGCCTGTGTGTTGGAGGCCAGTTTAATTGAGACATTCAAGAGGACATTATTTGTATTTAAACAGTCTTCCAATGTACAGAAAAGATGGATAATTAGCACTAAGTTAAAATACTGAAAGGTGACACAGACACAATCGACTAAATTGGGCGGCACGGTGGCACAGTGGTTAGCACTGCTGCCTCACAGCGCCTGAGACCCGGGTTCAATTCCCGCCTCAGGCGACTGACTGTGTGGAGTTTGCACGTTCTCCCCGTGTCTGCGTGGGTTTCCTCCGGGTGCTCCGGTTTCCTCCCACAGTCCAAAGATGTGCAGGCCAGGTGAATTGGCCATGCTAAATTGCCCATAGTGTTAGGGAAGGGGTAAATGTAGATGTAGGGGTATGGGTGGGTTACGCTTCGGCAGGGCGGTGTGGACTTGTTGGGCCGAAGGGCCTGTTTCCACACTGTAAGTAATCTAATCTAATCTAAATGGCCTGTTTCTGCACTGTAACACCTCTGCAACACTGAGCTAAGTGTGGAGGTGTTAGAACAACATTACTCAAACCAGAACATAAGAGAGCTTAATGTCAAAAAAACTGCCAGCTGGATTTCCCCTCCTTTAACAATACATGGGGAATTATATAACTTGCCATTCTATGGCCTCTTTATTTTCACTCCAGGACTTGTTGGCTATTGGTATCAGTGCTGGTCCCCAGCCTGGAGTAATGGATGAAGGGGGAGAGTTGACATCAGGAAGGACATTCAGTTGTGAATGAAAAGCAGTTGCCAAGTTCCCCTCACCAAAAACACTGACTGGTATGAATAGAGATGGTGATGGGTGATCAGCTAGCATTCTGGTGACCCCATGTATCAAGGGAAAAGCCGAAAGAGTGAGAGAGAATATGGGCAAAAATGGAAAACAAAAGTTATTTGGTTGTCACTATCTGGAAGAAGTTGACTTCCTAGATCAAGAAAGAGACTTAAAAGGAAACTTATAGATGGAGTTGCTGTTGAACACTTTCTCATTGCCAATTCAAGAGTCAACTATAATCAACAGTCTGAAAATAATTTACTGCCTAGATTTGTGGTTCAATGTTATTGTGGATTTAGGCTGAAAGCCACTGAACTGACTTCTAAGGTGTGGTCCAGCTCTCCCAGGGAAAGTACCAAAACTTCTGTGGCTATCTGGTCAGTTCTGTGTTTCCTTTATTTTGTCATAATGCCACATATTAGTTTTTCCCTTCTGCTTTTTTAACTTTTACAATAAAAGCAGCAATGACTGTAATGTTCGATTTCTCCACAGAGTGGTACTAATCCGCCTTTCCACATCAATACTGTATACGTTATTTGACTACAGTGATTATGTTTATACAGTGCAAAAGCAGGATGTGAAGTCGGTTCTGCAATGCATCACCAGGGGGCAGGAGTTATCTCCTGAATTACAACTATTGCAGTCAGAGCATTCAGGGCACCACACTGTGGCAACAATAGATAATACAGGTACAGCATTCAGGAGGCCCAGGTTCAAGACCCACCTGTTCCAGAGATGTCTCATAACATCATTGAGTAGGTAGATTAGAAAATATCACAGCAAACTGTTTGGTCAGACTTTAAAATTACACCTTAACGCACACGACTATGGATGAAAAACAAAACTGCGAAGAGGAGAAATCTAACATAAAGCAAAAAACACTGAAATTTCTCAAAACGTTTTTCTATAATTAAATATCTCAAAATAAATAGGATAATGACTTTTTTTTAAAACAGCAGATGTAGAAGCCAAGACATGATCATGCCGCTATGGCAATGCCTTCAATGCAAATCTGTTACTGTTACTCCTGCTGGATTCTATGGTTTACTTTTACAAATTACAGAGTCACTGTCCAAAGGCAAGAAGCCAAACTTTCTTATAATAGGTACGTACATTTGCTCCTTACACTCCTCCCGGATGGGATTTTCAGCTTTGTGGCAGCACTCCCATCTGAGTCATTCAGGTTAACGTTTTGAGTCATTCTCCAGAATAAGGAAATAATTTAGCCCAATATGTTAGTTTGGCACAAAAGCAGCAGTGTCAGGCGATATGTTACAATTTTTTCAGAGATGGAGGAGTTCTTTATACTAAAGTGGATGAAATGGAAGCCGCACTGCCTGTTCAAATTGACTTAAAAGGTTTTGTGGGGCATTTTTGTTGCTCATTTACTAATCAATAAACACAATCAGAACAGATTATCTGGTCATTTATTTAATTTACTTGTTTATGGGTTACTGATGTGCACAAATGGACTGTGATAGGCCATTTTCATATATCTAACAGTGACTACACTTAATATGTAATTAATTAAGTGAAGAATTTATATATGCTCAGGATGTTGAAGATAATCTATGTTTTTTTGTCTGTAGCTGATTTAATTTGGTCACTATAAATTCAAATTATCTTTCTGAAAGTAAGGCAAAAAAGTGGATAATCCTTAACCTTGGCAAAGTTGCATCAATCATTAAATCTCTATCATCATATGATGGGGAGAATGGGAATTAGGAAATCTCTGGCATTTCATTTTTATGGTGTATTAAGAAACTGGATGCAGGTTTGCTTGCTGAACTGGAAGGTTCATTTTCAGACGTTTCGTCACCATACTAGATAACATCTTCAGTGACCCTCTGGATGAAGCACTAGTGGCATGGCCTGCTTTCTATTTATGTGTTTATGTTTCCTTGGGTTGGTGATGTCATTTCCTGTGGTGATGTCATTTCTGGTTCTTTTTCTCAGGGGGTGGTAAATGGGATCCAAGTCAATGTGTTTGTTGATAGAGTTCCAGTTGGAATGCTATGCTTCTAGGAATTCTCGTGTGTCTCAGTTTGGCTTGTCCTAAGATGGATGCGTTGTCTCAGTTGAAGTGGTGTCCTTCCTCATCTGTAGTGACAGTGGATCTTGTCTTTTTGTGGCTAGTTAATGTTCATGTATCCTGGTGGCTGGTTTTCTCCTTGTTTGTCCAATATAATGTTTGTTACGGTTCTTGCAAGGTATTTTGTAAATGATATTAGTTTTGTTTGTTGTCGGTCAGCTGCTGTTTTAGTGTGTTGGTGTGTTTGTGAGCTACCATGATGCCAAGAGGTCTGAGTAGTCTGGCAGTCATTTCCGAGATGTCTTTGATGCAGGGGAAAGTGGGTAGGGTTTCTGGATGTGTTTTGTCTGCTTGTTTGGGTTTGTTGCTGCGAAATCGGCAGACTGTGTTCATTGGGTACCCGTTCTTTTTGAATACACTGTCTAGGTGATTTTCCTCTGCTTTGTATAGTCCCTCTGTGCTGCAGTGTGTGTGGTGGCTTGTTGAAATGATGTTTTAATGCAGCTTCAATTGTGGGTGTTGGATTGATTGCTTCTGTTGTTCAGTATTTGATCATTATGTGTTGTTTTCCTGTAGTTATTAAGGAACTATGGGCGACATTTATAACAACCTGGCCTACAGTATAAAAAAATTAAAACTAGTCAGGAAAAGCCGTTTGTTTCTAGGCATTTTGGTAAGCTTTGCTTATGGCAGGAATATTGTAAACACATATTGCATCGTTCAAAAAAAGAAATCCAATTGTTGCAATGTTGGAACAGCCTGCTTGGAATGCTTGAAAGTCGTGCATGGAAAATGCAATTAATGTAACCCATGATCAAAATGTTAAGATTCTTCAAAACAATCGCTACTATGTACGTTTAAAAATTATATAGCAACAGAACCTCTGAGTTTAGCACTTCTGAAATTGATCTGATACAATTCAGACTATCACACGGTACAAGTTATAAAAACCCAAAGAACTACAGATGCTGGACATCAGAAACCTGAACAGAAATTGCTAGAAAAACTCAGCTGATCTGGCAGCATATGGAGAGAAACCAGAGTTAATGTTTCAGGCCCAGTGACCCTTCTTCAGACTGAAACAGCTCGAAAACAGACCAACCCACACCAACCACACTGGTTAGGAATTCTTTAACAACCTCAGAAACATAGAAGTCGACGATGAAATCATGGTATCCTTTGACGTTACAGCACTGTTTACTTCCATTGATATACCACGAGCGAAAGAAACACGAGCAACACTACTGGAAGAACCAGAAATGCTAACCCCTAACAACACCATCAGCAAGGACAATATGCTCAAACTGTTAGACTTCTGCCTCATCACTCACTTCATCTTCAACAGCAAGTAGATCAACAATCAATGGCATACTGATGGGATCACCCATCTCAGGAGTCATAGCAGAAACAGTCATGCAAAAGACTGGAACGCACAGCCCTCACCCAATCCAACCAAAGCTGTGGATCAGATACATGGACATTTGTTATCATCAAATGGAGTAAAGTATAGGAAACACATGATCTCATCAACAACATATTCACCAGTATCGAACTCACTGGAGAGGAGGTAAACAACCACCAATTCCCACTCCTAAACGTCATGGTAAAACAAATTACTAATCAAAGTATATAGGAAGACAACCCACATGAACCATATCCTTAACTACACCAACAATCATCTGAATATCCACAAATAGAATGATGTCAGGACACTATTTAAATGAACTATAACACACTGCAACACACTAGAACTATGCAAAGAGGAGGAAGAACAGCTAGACAAGGTCTTTAGAAACAACAGATACCCCAACAACTTTCTCCACCGATGCCTATCTGACAGACAATGCCAAAAGGACACTGTATGCCCTAATACACTGGTCACCTTACTCTATATCCACAATGTATCAGAAATGAGAACCCAACTCCAACGACCACTGGGAATCATGGTAGCACACCAACCCACAGCCAAACTATGCCAACTACTACTTACAAGGACAAGACTCCATACCCACAACATTCAGGACCAGTGTAATACACAAAATCTTGTGTAACAACTGCCATAAACACTATATCGGATAGACCGGCAGAAAACTAGTAATCTGGATACATGAACCCGCAGCAAAACGGCACGACCAACTCTCCCTCACCTCAGTACATGCAGATGAGGAGGCCATCGATTTGGCTGGGGCAGCATAACCATCCCAGGACAAGCTAACCCAGAGACACACACAGGAATTCCTACAGGCCTGGTTTTCAACCCAGCATGTCATCAACCAGCATGTAGAAATAGAGCCCATAAACAAAACATTGCAAAGAAAAACCAGAAATGACAACACCCACCTTAACAGACAAGATCCTATAAATATCAAGCGGAGTTGAACGACAATGCTTCACAGAGTCACACTGATGATGTTACCTAGTACGGTGACAAAATGTCTACATGATAACCCATCAGCTCAGATTACAGGGTCTGATTGAGGCAAACCTTCCTTCCAAAGCTATCACAGCACTTAGAGTCATAGAGATGTACAACATGGAAACATACCCTTTGGTCCAACCTGTCCATGTCAACTAGATATTCCAACCCAATCTAGTCTCACCTGCCAGCACCCAGCCCATATCCCTCCAAACCCTTCCTATTCATATACCCATCCAAATGCCACTTAGCTGTCGTCTAATAATCACCAAACATGGGCAAACTGGTCCTGTATTCCCCGTGTTTTGAAGAATGTAAGGTGATCGCATTGAAAAGTACAAAATACTGAAAAACAGGCAGGTAAAATGCTTCCACTGGCTGGAGAGTCTAGAAACAAGGGACAGAATTTAAAAATAAAGGTGGAATGCCACTTAGGAACAAGGTGAAAATTTCATTTGACTCAGATTGTCACCAAGCTTTGGAGTTCTCCACCACAGATACTTGTGGAAATTCATTCTTTGTGTATCTTTAAAATAATAACAGGTATAATGTGGGTAAAAGGCATTAAAGTGTTTGATCAGTCATGATCACATTAGTTGGCAGCGCAGACATGATGGGTTGAATGGCCTAGTCCAGTTCAGATATTCCTATAAGACCTACCTTTAGGCAAATAATTCAACAACACCTAAAGTAGACAAGAAAACGAAGAACACTAATAATCATCCCCACTCAATATAGCTTATATTATACATCATTGCTTGTGACTTATTGCACTGAAAATGGCACTCAATACAGATGCTATGCTGTAGAAAATAATCTCTGGCATTTGTAATATTAGTTTACTCATTCATAGGCCAAAATCTGGAATGTATTATTCACCCATTCCTAATTGCACTTCAGAGGATGACTTTGTAACACCTTACTAGGCCATTTCAGAGAACAGTTAACCACTTTGCTATGATTTGGAGTCACACAGAGGCCACACTGGGTCAGGGCAGAATATTGCCTTCCCTAAAGGAGATTAGTGGATCAAATTTGTTTTTTACAGAATCCAGTGGATCTGCTGACCTTGACCTTCTAGATGGTAACGATCATGGGTTTACAAGGTGCTAAGGAATGCTGGTGAATTTCTGCTGTGCAGTTTTTATATCATACCATTGCTGATACCGTGTGTTAGTGATGGGGAGGGTGAACATTGAAGATGGTAGATGGGATGTCAATAACCTAGACTGCTGGATGTTGTCTGAAGTGTTGTTGGAGCTGCAATGATCCAGGCAAGTGGAGAGGATTCCAACACACTCCTGACTTGTATCTTGTAGATGCTAAACATAATTAATGGATTCAGGTGGTAAGCTACTCACTACAGGAATTCCAGCCTCCGATCTGCTGATGTAGCCACTATATTTATATGGCAAGTCCAGGTCTCATGTTTCATATAATTGTAATATAAGTTACATTAAGCCATTACAAATTGAGAATTGTTTTACACTACTCAAAGGTCAATAGATAACATTACTGCAATATCAAATGACTCAAAATCAGTAGCAATATTTTACTTTCTCTGATTGTGTCAGAAAAAGCAATTGATTCTTAACTGCCTTCCAACATGGTTCAGTAAGCCACTCACTTATCATTAAGGTGGTTCACCAGCACCTTCTCAGGGGAAATTCCCATATCCCATGAATGAATAATTTTAAAACAAGACGACACATTCAATTATTTTCCCATAAATTCTTGTGTATATCTGCAATTCACTGAAAGCATATATATCCAGTGCCAAATAATCATTTAGCTGAAAACTGGATGAAAAGCTAATTAGGAGTGAAACACATTCCAGATTGTAATTGCATACATTGTTGTCACTTATATCAAAGGGTCATTAGATGTGTCCCAAAGCTGATATTTCCACTTACCTAGCAGAAGGTCACCCCAAACGTCTCACCTGATAAGACTTCAATTTGAAGAGAAACTCATTCATCCAACATAAAATGTTCCAACTTCATCCACTCAACTACACCTCACAATGATTTGGCAATGTTTAGGTAAGTGGGGAAAGTTGTAATATTGAACAAGGTTAAGTTGAGAAAACAAGAACAATTAAAAATCTGACATCTCTTATTGGAATATTTTGTTATTTTTTCTCATGGCGTGGGTGATACTGACATTTAGTGTCCATCTCTGACTATTACAGTGATGGCTGGGTCATTGAACCATTGCATTTCTTGTGTCCAGAGGATTCCTGCAACAAGGACCTGGGGCAGTAATACTTTCTCAACATTTCGCATTTTCTTCAGCTCCTGTTGGAATACATGCAATTAGACTGCCTCATGAATTGATTAATCTGGGGAGATTGATAGTTTTAGAGAATATGGGCAACCCCTTAATCTTAATTTATACCCTCTGCTACTACAATCCCCAAGTGGAAACAGCCTCTCTGAATCTATACTGTCCAGCTCCCTAAGAATCCTGTATATTTCAATATGGTCACCCTCATTTTTCTGAATTCCAATTCATAGTCTCTAGGAATTCCCATCTCAAACATGCTTGCACCCATAAATGTTTTAATTAAAATGGTATGGGTCTGTAAATCAGTCTCTTAAAAACCGAACAGTGGATGTATATAAATTATCTTGCATGCTGCACTCCAAAGACAGTTGATCATTACTTTAACTATTTAAATGGTTGAAAGTTAGAGGTGCAAAATCAGCACTCAAGTAGACAATTTCTAAATATTCAGATTCCTTCACACAGACTAGAAAAATACCTGTTGGATAAAAGCTCACCCAGCAAGGTGGAAGGTATAGGGGAGATGTCAGGGGTGGGTTCTTCACCCAGAGAGTGGTGGGGGCATGGAATGCGCTGCCCGTGGGAGTGGTAGAGTCAGATTCATTGGCGACCTTTAAGCGGCATTTGGATAGGTACATGGATGGGTGCTTAATCTAGGATAGAAGTTCGGCACAACATCGTGGGCCGAAGGGCCTGTTCTGTGCTGTATTGTTCTATGTTCTATGTTCTATGTTCTAAACCTACTGTAGTTATCAAGCAAATAAAAAAGAAAATTGAACATACTGTTTTCCAAAGGCAGGAAATATTTTTCTAATCAATTGTTGATTGAATCTCCTGACCATAGAAACAAAGTACTCCCTTGAGCCTGTTCATGACTGATTTCTAACATAACCCCAGCCACTTATGTTGACTTCATATCCTTGACCTAAAAGCTATTAATCTCAGATTTAAAATTATGATCTCTAGTATTCCTACTTTAATGAGTATCAATCAATCCAATGTAATTTTATTTTTAAAAGCACTATGTATTGTACAAATACATTGTTCATCTTAATTAGATAGTAGGTGGAAAATTGCACAGGGGAGATGTATTGCAGGACCATCAAAGATCTAAAACTGTGAAAAACTGACATCCAAGACTAGGTTTATTGAGACCCTGTAAGGATTTTATATTTTAAGTCTACCAGTCCAAAATAGAAGTTTTCTTTAAATACAATTAAGTTTGCAGAACTGAAAAAAAATGATTAATCTTTGGTAGCCATTCAAACCACAATCTCTGCTTTCCCCCTTAAAATTAAATGGAGATTATTTGAAAGAACCTGTCAATATGCAGCCCCTAAAGGCAGTCCAGGTACTTTGCAACCAATTACATATTTTTGGAAGTAAAGTTGTAACACAGCAAAAGCCAATCTGCAAACAGCAAAGTGCCATGGAATATTTTATATCCATTTAAGATGCTAGGATGAGATATATGCCCCCTCATCTAAAAGACAGCAACTCCAACAGTGCAATACTCTCTCAGTACTACAGTGGAATATTAGCCTAGATTTTGTGCTTGAATTACTAGTGATACACTTCACCCACAAACTTTCTGGTTTGGAAGCATGAGAATTGTGACATGGCTGCTCTGTAAGGAGGGAAAATATAACTGACCTATGGAAAGCTCAAGGAAAATCCACCAAAAATGTCTGGCAGCAGTCACCAGTGACATTTTAAGGGAATTAATTAACACCATCCAAATCAAAATATCATCTCTTGCCTGTAATCAGGAGGCAAAAGCAGTGACAAAAAGAAGGTGGATTTTTGAACACAATTTACTGAATAGCAGCCAGCAAGCGTAGACCTGGCTGCATTGCATATAAAATTAGGTGATTTAATACAGGCCTCACATCAAACCTAGGATGTTTGATGCCATAAATACACTGCACATTTACTCCAAAATCCACTGGACAGTGATTACTTTTCTATCTAGCACAGTAACAAACTCATGTATTGTTGCAAAGTTAAACTAGTACAAGGATAACTTAAATATTTAAATTCCAAGTGTAAGTTCAATCAATTGCTAAACTACATTTCAGTGACCATGATGGACAATCAGGGATGCAAACTTGATGTATGGCATTAGTTTTTGTTCAACCCTTCAGCAATCATACACGAGGGTAACGTGCAGGTCAGTGCAGACATTACGAGTTCAGTGAAAAAAGTGAATAATCTTCAAAAATTACAAGACCTCATTCCACGAAAAAATCTGCACATCTTCATTTTCGACCAAACATACTCAAAATATTCACCAACACGCTGGATTCAATCAACTAGCTACTACGGAAATGAAATTTCTGGACATGCAGCAACTTCACCTTTGCTAGGATTTTTTCCCACAAAATCAGAAGCATTTTTTAAAGTACTACGATCAATGTATTCATAGATATTCATCAATACCAACAGATTTTATTCCACATCAACTGATATTTTCTGGAAATTACATTCAAGAAATCAAATAAACAATTGAGATACTTATTAACTTACTGGAACTTAATAATGAAAATATCTCACTTCATACACATATTTGTGTTTCCTTTTCCACAGCCAATTAGAGATAGACTTGAGGTTCTAAACTAGATAGTTATAGAATTGTCTTAACTTCTGCATAGCATGTACTAATGAAGACAGCATATAGTGGTTCAGAAACAGTTCAGAGAAAATTCACTCCAATGATTCTTAGGACAAGGAAGTTGATAGTATGGATGCCAGAAAGATGTTTTTCCCTTTTGGGAGAGATTAGAACCAGCAGACAAAAATGTGGCAGTTCCCTTCAGGCTGGTGGAGATTTTTTCTTATTTCAGAAGGTTGAGTCTTTGGATCTCTTTTCCCAAGAGACAGTGGAGGCAGAGCCATTGAATATTTTTAAGGTTGAGTTAAAGATTTTGCATTGATAAGAACTCACAAAAGTATGGGAGATGGATAAAAAAGTTGTACTGAGGCTCCAATCAGATCAGCCATCTTATCAAATTATACACGCTGAAAATGTGTTGCTGGAAAAGCGCAGCAGGTCAGGCAGCATCCAAGAAGCAGGAGAATTGATGTTTCAGGCATGAGCCCTTCTTCCTATCAAATTATACAGTTGACAAGGAACCAAATGGCCCAGGCCTGCTCCTAGTTTATATGTCAATCAGATCAGTCCTTAAATATGAAGGCAATCCAGAATCTTTCTTCTGGAAGGATCAACATCACAGATGAATGTAAAGACTATTACAGCACATTTCTCAATTTTTTGCATGATGATGAGAGGGGACCAACATCCATCTAGACTGCTTTTATGAAATTCAACCTCAATACTCTTGGATAAAGCCATCACCAAAGGCTTGAGACTTACTCTCCATTTTCTATCTTAAAAAAAAGCCACAATTCAGTAGCAAAAATATCTAATCCTAATAAACCCAGGAATTTTGTTTAGCAATTTCTAGTGCTTCTGGGAGGTTTTTTTTAAAAATAACCTTGTTCCAAAGCACTTTGCAGCTAGTTCTTTTTAAGTACAGTCACTTATAGGAAACAAGTCACACAGAAATCTACTGTAATGTGATAATGACCAGACGGTCTACTTTTAGGTGTTGACAGAAAGGTGAAGGTCTGCTTCTTCTCCATCTGAGATAACACTAAACCAAAGGCTGATGTATTTAGTTCAAAAGACGGCACCTACACTAGTGCAGCCCTCCCTCAGCAATGCATCGCGCCGTCCACTTTGAATTTATGGAGTGGGAGTTACAGCCACAACTTTGTCTTCATCGAGGTGAGAGTATTATTACCATTTTTAAAAAAGGTTGAGGTTTCTGCATTGTAAAGGTCAATAGCGTTTTGGAAATAGGCCAAAAATATCCCACGGCCCCTTTCACAGACGCTCTAACATTTCGCCCTCGGTGAAGAGTCGCCCTCCTCCCGGTTTCTGGGCCAGGGTCAGCTCTCGGCTGGGCTCTGGGGGCGGGGAGACTCAGGGAGTTGAGCCAGGGCCGCCTCCCGGGCTTTGCGCTGCTCCAGGCTGTACCGCTGGAAGAGGGGCTTGTACACGTACAGGCCGCCCGCCACCCCCAGCACCGCGGCCAGAGTCAGCTGAGGGAATGGCAGCCTCCTGAAGGCCATCAGCGGCAACGGACTCCGTCGGGTAGAGGGAGGGGGACGAGGACGGACGGAGGGGACATTCCCTTCGATAATAAAATGGGGGCAAGACGACACCGCACTGAATGTCCTCGGGAGAGCGCATGCGCTTCAACCGCCTCAGTCGCGTGAACACCGGGCTTGGACCGAATCAAGCTCAAGTGCTGAACCAATCAGGGTCCCGGATACTTCGGCCAATCAGAGCCTTCCCATCCACTACCAATCACGTTGGGATCCCATTAGCCCCGCCCCAGTATGTTGCCATTGTGCTGCTGCAGGTGAGCAATTTCTCGCGACAAAATTCAAAGACGTCTCCCACGTAAAAGTTGAAGGCGAAAAAGAAACTGCAGAATGCTGGCATTCAAGGTAGATAAGGAGGAGTCTGGAAGAACACAGCAAGCCAGGCGACATCAGTAGATAGAGAAGTCAATGTTTCGGGTGTAACCCTCCTGCAACGGTGACTTCTCCACCTCCCGATGCTGCCTGGCTTGCTGCGTCTTTGCAACCTCCTGCTTGTCCCACCAAAGTTGAAACTACTTTGTCAAAATAGAGCTAATCCCTTCCTTTGACCAAACCATCTTCTGTTTCGTCAAGTCTCTAGCTTTCCTTACTCTAATGGCCCCCTCCTGGCAGGCTTCCCACATTCTAAAAAACAAATTGTGGATGCTGTAAATCAAACAAAAACAGAAGTTGCTGGAAAAAGCTTAGCAGGTCTGGCACCAGCTGTGAAGAAAAGTCAAAGTTAACATTTCAGGTCCCACATTCTAAACTTGAGGTAGTTGTAGAGTTTGCTGCTGTATGTATCCTTACTCTCACCTATTCGTCTTCACGCTATTCAATGAATCACACAATTGATAGGACACAGAACCAGTCAATCCATCTTGCCTATGCCAGTTCTATTATTTAGTGCTTTTCCCCATATCCCTGCACACCATTTCTGTCAAAACAATCATCCAATAAACTCTAAATCCTCAAATTAAAATTACTAATCCACACTCATTCCCACTTAAGTATTAATCCATTATTCTCAAATCCCTCTTTGTCCTCACCTATGTCAAATCCCCATCCCCACAAGTCTCCATGCTATCCACACTCCTCCAATCCTGGCTTCTTGAGCATTCCCAATTTTAACTGTTCGATCATATAAGTTGCCAAAGCCCTAAAGCTCAGGAATTATTTCCCCAGATCACTTTCCACCTTCAAGATGCTCCCCAAAACCTACCTATCTCTTTCTTTTACCAAGATTTTCATCACCTACTTGAAGCTGACTTCAACGTGTTAAATTTTGCTTTACAAGAGGAAGGTGAAGCAAGAGATCATTTTTACTGTTAAGTGTTCTACCAGTTGTTGTTGAATAAAGATTTATTTCATCACAGCTATCCACTGTAACAAAGAAATTCAATTTTTTAAATTTTACATCATCCACCCAAATCCAAATTGTTTAAGTAGTAACATGTCCCAGTGAAGACTTCTTTGAAGCACCATTTCTTGTTTCTGCCAGTTGTCTATCTTTTCAACCTCCATTTTGTAGCTAGCTTATTTACTCATACTTTGTTCGTAATACAGTAATTTCATTAATCTCACTCTCCCTCTTGATCTAAAATTTATGTAATTCCCCATAGCAGAAATCTTCCTGGGATAGAGTATGGCTATCTTGCACATTGCAATGATCCCGATAGCTTATAGCAATTAAAACCTTTCTCAGTTCTGAAGGTTACTGGACCCAAACCATTAGCTCCAATTTCTCTTTAACTTCAATTTCTCTTCTCTTCAGCCAGGTCTGCTGAGCTTTTCCTGCAATTTCCATTTTTGTTTCTGATTTACAGAATCCGCAGTTCTTTTGGCATTTACTCTTAACTCCTGGTTAGCTTTCAACCTCATGGCAGGGTCTCAATTAGACGTGTGGTAATATCTCCGGTGATGATGGCACTCTGAATGGATTCCTCATAACTGGTGTGTGATGAACTGCTCTTTCATTGCTACAGGCTCTCTGTTGGCCTTCCATTTAATATTTCATACATAATCCTTCTTCCTCAGCTTCCTCATTTGACAGAAGGCCAATTTCTCATCTGAGGAAATGCCCCATTCTTCATCTTCTGAGTCCAGAAGAAACATTCTTCTCAGTACCAAGTTGTACAGCATCCAACACACCACAATTATTCTAAGGACTGAGAATTATATTGTAGTGAGTCCACTAAACTGCCCAGGCATCTAACCCACATCTTTAAAAGGCCTGTTCATGTAAGTAGGTAGTTTTCACTGTGGCTGGGTCTGCAAGAGTATGGCAAGCTTTTGGTTTCTTGGGTGGTGCTCCAGTCTCAAAATGTCACACAGGTCATCCATCACCTCTTGGGAAGAGTCATCCTCGTCTGACATTGCCTCTTTGTTGTATCAAGGTTCTAGAGATAGAATACAGGTGCTCCCACTCTAATTTCAAGCGTTTTTCCTTAGTGTTCAGGAAACTCAGATTTAAGACTCAGTAGTGTTCCAATGTGCCAACTTAAAGAGACAACTCCTTCCACACTCTATCCCTGCCACTCAACTGTTTGCAGGCATTTGGCAGTTTAAAAATTGCAACAAAACACTAAGATGTTTCTTGATCATGTATGATTTGGTAGACAGGACTTGCATTTACTCAATGCACTAAATATTCAGGTCCCAGCAAAAATGATGAGAGCTCTACAATGTGATTTTCATCACTCTCTAATACTGGGGAACATGAGATCAGTAGAAATGTGCTTTTCACCATGGAGGCACTCCAACCCATGAAAAAGACTTACAAAAATGGTACAGGTTCAGGAATATAGAGGAATTTCAGGTTTCCTTTTAAAAAATTGAAGTTTAACATTTTGCCATTCACATGCAGTTGGAAAGTAACCCCATATGTTTCCAGTGTTCAGAAATAACATTCAGAGGCACTAAATATTAGACCAATTTATTGAACACATGACAATTTTGTGAAGCATCAATTGATACACATTTGGTTGAAAACATGCCTGTTAATGCATTATGCAGTACTGCCATCCTGAAACTTATGATACAGCAATGTCAAATATGCCAGGAGTGTTTTCTTTTCTGCTTTTAGGTGTTCAAATATGTTGCACCAAAATCAGCCTTCCTAAAAACCTTGTGGACAAACCAGAGGTGAGAATTGTTTTTAAAGAAATCCTTGAAATATTTATAGAAGGAAAAAAGAAACACTTGTCTCTATTTTGTATTGCTAATTCTTATTTACCTATCTCTCTCTAGCCATATGATTAAATTAGAAAAAAGAGATGTAGAATGTGAGGAGAATCTGGAATTGCATACTCATTGTGGGTTAAAGGCAACAGGTTTGAGTAAATTACTACAGAAAAAGTAAAGCAATATCAAATGGTGTTTCTTTAAATATACGTTTGCACAAAGCAAAATGTATTGGTCCAAGAATTCAAATGGTTAACATAGGAAACACGGAAAAGCTAAGATCTCACCCCAAAATAAGAAGTACCTTTAGTTAACTAATGTAAAAAAGGTCAAAAAAGCACAAGCAGGTTGTTTTCTTAAAAATGTAGGGCTCTTTCAATTTGTACCTAAGATTCTAAAATAAATACAGGGGATTCATTACAGGAATGACATCAAAAGCAAGGACAGACTCCCAATAGTTTTCTTCTCAGGAAATTAGTGGCAGAATGGGCTCTTAGTCACTGCCCAACATGTGCAGCCATACTCTATGTATGTGTGCGTTCTCTGAAATTCCAAAGGGACTGATACCTACCAAGAACAGAGATGATGGAGTTTAAAATAAATAACAATTATGGTTCTAAATTATATTGATGAGAGAACTAGCTGAGAATCTGCACATTCTAAAGATGTACTGCAAGTCTAAAATTCAATTATAAAAGCATTATTTTTAAATGGATTTTTATGCAGTCAGGAAGTTGCAAGTGTTTACTGTAGCAGAAATAATACTGCTGTTCACATGCTTCAGCTCCACCAGAACCAGTTTTGATCCTCCTCAAAAACAACGTTCTGAACAAGAAATTATACTGGCATTGCTCCTTTCCTCAGTTTCAGAAGTAAACCTCTCCCATTGTACTCAAAAGTTGGAACACACATCACAAAAAGCAGTTAAATTACAGAGGCCATATTCAACCACACACCAATACAGCATATTTATATTCATAACCACCCCCACCCCTCCAAGTGCCTAAATAATAGATTTCTTATTATTAT
Organism: Chiloscyllium punctatum; assembly: GCF_047496795.1. Lineage (NCBI taxonomy): Eukaryota > Metazoa > Chordata > Chondrichthyes > Orectolobiformes > Hemiscylliidae > Chiloscyllium > Chiloscyllium punctatum. The sequence goes on from NC_092786.1 coordinate 37,498,381, forward strand.
CACTTAGCAGATCATGTAACCATATCAGTGAAAACAAAGATCGCACCTAAAGAAGTTCCTCAAATATTTTGGCCCAACATGAAAACTTCCCTTATTGGAAAGGAGTTTATTCTTAGTCACTAATAATGAACTGATCGAGAAATTCAAGCGATAGCTGTAAAAATGGTTCAAACTAAGCAGTTACAAACAACAAAAAAGGTTATTTCAAAATTACAGAATTTATTTTTTTAAAAACAGCAGTCATATCTGGCCCTGCAGCTAGTCAGTAAGAGAAATTTGTATACATGTAAAATATTTTCGGATCTTTCCTGGTTGTTGGATTCTGAAGCACATAAAAACTCAACACATGGCTGTTTATTAAACAAACAGAGTTCAGCCATCACTTTATTATCAATGTTGTAATTTGCCTATTTTGTCAAATGGAAAAAAGGTATGTAGCTGCAATGTTACTAAATTCAAATTAAAGGCATAACCCATTTCTTCCCCTTCAGGAATCGCAATAGAATCTGTGCAAAATCATTCCACAACAGGGGGAAGGGAAGAACAGAAATGGCTAATTTTCACCACAGAACAAAATTACAGTCTCCAAAATAAAAGAAATTCTGCACACCAATATTAATAATTTACACCTTATGGAATTTACGTTCACATGATAGCAAATTACAAACTTGCTAAGGAAGAAATGAGACTTCAATTTCATGCACATACACCAGTACACACAAAGACATAGTAAATTCATTAAAGCTCCTGCAACCTTTTAGTCTTTTTCATAATGCTAAACTGTGCTTAGCATAACATACTTGCACAATGCAACTGCTTAGGAAGTTTTTGACCAGTACTTTGCAATTAGAGATGGAAAGTTTTTAGGCTACCTCTACAGTCATATTATTCAAAGTCAACTGAAATGCAAATTGTTTGAAAAAAAATCATTGTTAGGCGTGTATCACAAACAGCAGTCAGATGGATCTGGTCTGAACATTTCAAACACACACTGATACATGTAAAAACCATTAATATTTTGGATCAAAAGGCATTGGGCCCAGCTCAATTTCAACGTTTGCCATTTGTCTTCCATTGGTACGGCCTGGCTTGTTCCATTTACGTTCTTTCTGGTGATATGTATGCTGGTGTTTCCTTTCATGCCTCTGGTATCTGGAGCCATCTGCATTTCTAGATGACTGCTTTCCGTATTGTTTGTATTTACCAGCATCGTAAAGCTGACTGTAAGATTAAAAGGAAATTAATTATTGATTTTTTCAGTGCAATAACAGATGTTACTTGTAATGACTTATCAATGCCTGTGTTTAATTCTGTATTAGCATTTCTGCAGCAGATAGTTGAAGTGCTTTCAGTACTTTCCAAACAGCAATACCTTCCTGTATTTGTAAAGCAGCAGATGAGCACATTCAAAAGGTACTTTTGACATTTTTGGACTGAAGTATAGACAAACAAGGAGGAATATGACTGTCCAATGCAGGATCATTTGAAGGGATATTTTAGCACCCAATCACCAGAAAATATGAAGATGGATCTTGAGCAAGAGATACCAAAAGTAGGAAATTACATTTTTCTTTTGAAAGTTATTTCATTTATCAATATAAAAATTATAATCATAGGTATTTCATTTTACTGGGTTGAATTATTTTTCTCTCTGATAAGAAAGGTCCTACAGAACCTAACTCGTGTATTAATATGGACTCTTTCCGGAACACGCTTCACTGAAAGTAATGATTTTCAGGAATAAAGACACACTTTTAAGTGAGGACTAACTATACTTCTAGTTCAGAGATGTTAGTTTGTTTCCGAGAGCTGATATGGTGGTAGTGAACTCAAACAAGACAATGCCATGTAAATCTATGCTACACAATGGTCCAATAACCTATATAATTACTTATCAGTGTATAAGTCTTGAGTGAATTATCAGTCCACTGAGTAAGCAATCACCCAAAATTCCATTCTAGTCGTCATAGATTAGCAAAAGAGATTTTGTTAATTAGAGCTTCTGAGAGTTAGAGAGGCAAGTCCAAAATAGTCTGTGATGATAGATCAGTCGGCAAACAATGCACAGTTTACTGAAGCCAAAGAAGTGTGAGTAGTGCACAAAACCATGTTCACAGCTGACAGATGCTATTGTTGGGGCTCCAACCAGAGTCAACATTCCAGTGTCATACAATCATGTAAACATTATGATAAGAAGATCTAATTGCAGACCCTGATCTCGCCATCAGTACCCTGTCTAAATACGCAGTTTTGGTCTCAATCTTGGCACATTCAATACTCAGTAACTGCCTCAAACCAGTTAATGCTTTCACATCTATTACTTACTGACCACTTCAATTCTCAGGACACTAACTTGTGGGTATGTTTCTTGCCTGCTGCCCCACCAACGCTTGCATCAGTTATTTTGTTCATGAGGATAATATTTTATGACTACATTTGCAGTCTTGTCCAATTTCCAACTTTATCAATACTTTGGTCCTGATTTCTTGTTTGATTCTCTCCTCTTCTGCTGCCTCTTCAAATTCAACAAATGCATCTCCAAATTCAACCAACCAATCTCTAACTGGAAAAGAATAACAAAGGGAACACATATGGCATCTGACAAACTCTCAGTGTAGGAAGAATGGCGCCAAGATCAAATCTCAACCACAGCTAAGAACGACTACAGGTAGTTCTTCTATAACATGATGGTTGCATTCTTGTGCAATCCTGCATTATAGAAAAATTGCACTTTAGAAACAGTAGTTAAAGGGTTGGTGATGTAATCGCATTACAGCCAACAGGTTTTAAACATTTGCACTTTAGAAACAGTGTCCCAAATTGGTCAATCATGTTACAGCCAATTCACATTAATGAAACACTCACTATAACCTGTATACCAAATCTTGCAGGCATTTAGAGGTGTTCCAAAAATATACAACTGACATTAACCACTCCAATGTGGCAAAATATGATGAACACTGTGCGCACACTCATCTGTGACCCTAGCTACAGACTGACCCGCAATTCTAGACCACAACCCGCAAAGATAATGAGATTGACAAATTTGAGAACATCAACAGAATAGTCCCAGGATCACGGTCAGTAGGGCAGCCCCGGGACGACAATCAAATTAGTCTCAGATGTCTGGTCACCCCATCAGTTTGATTTTCACATCTATTGCTCACCATACCACTGGACAATGGACATCCCCCAAGCTTTTAAATCAGAGCCCACAAGTCTGCTCTCCGCAGTGACCAACAAAGTGGGTGGCACGGTGATTAGCACTGCTGCCTCACAGCACCAGAGACCCGGGTTCAATTCCCGCCTCAGGCGACTCTCTGTGTGGAGTTTGCACATTCTCCCCGTGTCTGCGTGGGTTTCCTCCGGGTGCTCCGCTTTCCTCCCACAATCCAAAAATGTGCAGGTTAGGTGAATTGACCATGCTAAATTGTTCGTAGTGTTAGGTGAAGGGGTAAATATAGGAGTATGGGTCTGGGTGGTATACGCTTCAGCGGGTCGGTGTGGACTTGTTGGGCCGAAGGGCCTGTTTCCACACTGTAAGTAATCTAATCTAATCTAATCTAAAATCCTTACACAGCTAAATTGTGCTGAATATAAATGATGCATTTCAAATAGTTCTCTTTGAAAGTTCAAAATTCAAAAGCTCAACGAAAAGTTTTATTTCAGCCGACATCATTCTGATCATGGAGCCATTCTTCTCTTGCTGCTATGCCTCAGCGAAACAATGGGTAGCTGCCTTCTGTGTACAGCAAGGATCTGCACAGACTAGCATATGAAGCACCTCAAATTTGAGAACATGAAAATCCAGTACAATGCACCAGGCTTCCTCATCTGCTACTTAACCAGATTCTAATAAAACAGGGAAAAGCCACTACAAAGCAAATACTCCCATCACTAGGGTAATTCTGCCATTGCTTTATCCCTTACCTCACAAAATACTGGTTCCCTGAAGAAATAAAACAGAGGACAGTATAGCACAGGAACAGGCCCTTTGACCCACCATGTCTGTGCCAACCATGATGCCATTTGAAACTAATTCCATCAGCCTGCAAACGTTGTCAGAGCAAAAATACATCTATTCGGAGCTGACTGATGTTCCTGGTTTGAACCTTGGTTGCCCAAGTTGCAAAGCATTTGTTTGCTGAATGTACAAATTATTGGTAGCGGCAAACAGAATTTACTTAAAATAATTCTTGAAGGACCATACATTACAAAATCAGAGATCCAGTGAATCAGAGCAAGATCTATTCTTGCACCTGCAGCTTGCCAACGAGCAAAGAAGAGTGGGAGACCGAGTACTCCTATTTGAATAAGTTTTTGTTTTGCAAAGGTTCCCTAGATTTATTCTTAAACTGTGATTTTTGCACTATAACCACTTTATTCATATATTGTAGAACCTCAAATACAACAGAAACAGTTGCATCAACAGTTAGGCAGCATAAATGGAGAGAGAAACCAAATTAACAATTCAGGTCATCAAATAGACAGCAATCTGAATCATTGATGCTGTCTGATTTATTGAGAAAGAACTTTGAGATCAATGACAGTTTGAAGAAGGTCTTTAGCCTGAAACGTTAATTTTGTTTTGCTTCCTAGATGCTGCCTGACATTTGAAGCATCTTCCAGCATTTTCTGATTTTATTTCAGGAATCCAGCATCTGCAGCATTTTGCTTCTTAGAATTTCAAATTTATCACCTTGTCCAATCACAGCCTTTTGAACCCAGAGGACAATAATTAATACAATTAAAATGATACACAATACAAAAACAAGACAGTGACTAAAAGTAGGTCAGTACATAGAGTCCTGGTAGCCCTGCTTTAGGAAAGATATGACTAAACTAAAAATGGGTGTAGAAAAGATTTACAAAGATGTTCCTGGGATTGGAGGGATTGAGTTATAGGGAGAGGCTGGATAGGCTGGGAACTTTTCCCCTGGAGCGTAAGAGATTGACGGGTGATCTTAGAGGTTTATACAGTCATGAGGGGCATAGATAAGGTTAATGGCCAAGGTGTTTTCTCTAAGGTAGGGAAATTCAAAACTAGAGGGCACAGGTTTAAGGTGAGAGGGGAAAGATTTAAAAGGGATGGGAGGGGCAACTTTTTCCACACATATATGAGTGGTACATATATGAAAGGAATTGCCAGAGAAAGTGGTAGATTCAGGTACAGATACAACATTTAAAAGACAAATTGACAAGTACATGAATAAAAAAAAAGAGGGACATGGGCCAAACATAGGCAAATGGGACTAGTTTTTAGTTTGAGAAATTTGGTCAGCATGGACGAATTGGACCAAAGGGTCTGTTTCCATGCTGTAATGACTCTCTCAGAGGGAAAAAAAAACAAAGGGCCCATCTGGTCTTCACTACCTTTGCTCTTGTGGTCCTCTGGCAGTATTCACTGAACAGTGATTAGGAGTGGAAACCTTCGCTGGCAATATCCAAGAGTTCTAAAATCATTTTCGGTGCTCCTCAAACTGCCTTTCCTAAGACCAGATAACTCAGCATACATGTCGGATTAAAAGTGGGAGTGAACCTGGGACCTACTTTGTCTGCATGAACCACTCAATCATGAGACAACTAACTGAGCCACTGGCATACCAATCAAACCTAGTAAACAGGCCTAATCTGCATTTTATCAGATCAAACATTTTTGCAATATCAGCAAACTTCAATCTGTCTGACCTCTTGGAAACTGTCCTGTGAATTATCAGAATTCATAAATGAATACTATTCAGTACATTTCTATTCAAGTATATCAAACCTTAAGTGGTACGCAACAGTTAACTACTGGAGTTAAATCCACATCAACTTTTTTTTCACATTCTAATTGGCCAGATTTTAGTCAATTCCTGAAACAAAATACAAAGAGTTTCCAGAATAATGCTGACAATCCAGACTAAAAACTAATAAAAACTAATGAAGGGCTTTTGCCCGAAATGTCGATTTTCCTGCTCTTCAGATGCTGCCTGATCTGCTGTGCTTTTCCAGCACCACACTCTCGACTCTAATCTCTAGCATCTGCAGTCCTCACTTTCACCTAAAAATTAATGAATATCTTGGCTTAATTGTGCAATTAGAATTCTTCACTTCAAGTGAAAATAATTGTGAATACCAGAAAAAAAAATCCCAAATCCTCAACAGAAAAAAAAATGGCAAGCTTGGTCAATATTTCATTAAAAAGAAACTTACCTTGGTCCAAATCGATTGAAATAATTGTCCCCAAAAAAGTGCCTATAAATATATTCATCTAGGTCATCAAAAGGATCAACTTTATCTTCTTGGTGTTCTGCAATATCTTCAAGGTAATCCTCAACATCATTGACAAAATCAGAGAACAACATTTGGTCATGTATAAAAAGGCCATTATGAAAGAATCGGTTTATAAATTTCTCCAGCTCACTCCAGCGTTGAAACTCAACTACCTCTTGTTGAAGATAATTATGTAGAAGCTTATGGAAATCTTCAACCTTGATGGGATCGAGGACTTTATTAAAGAGGCTCAGCGATTCTTGATGGGCACATTCAAATACACCAGAGCAACCCTTAGGGCTCCTATAGTGGATGTGTTTTCCAAAGTTGTCATGTTCACTTGTACTCCTTTCAAAATCGATAGGCTCCTTGGTGTACATTTTGTTGTGTTTCCTTGTATCACTGTACTGGTACTGCGCATGAGCGGTTTCTCTGGGTTTATACTGACAGGAATCTTTGCCTCCATGAACACCATGCTGGTTTACTCCACAAGGGTGGTCATGACGTTGCCAGAACCCTTGACGTTTAGGTTTTGCATCCTGTGCTTCTTCACGTCTCTTATTTTTGTGAAATAAATTTTTGGCTGAATTTTGGAAATGTCGGAATGTGGATTTAACAGAATCAGAGAATTTTTTAAGGTTTTCTTTTACAGCTTCCTTTGCCAATTTAATTTTTTCTTTATGATGACGCACAAACTCTTTAGTTGAGTTTTTCACAGCATCAAAACCATTCTTAACAGATCTCATAAAACTTTCTTTCGGTTGGTGCTTTTTACCACGAGTACCATAAAACCCCTGATTTGGCTTCCTGTCTGGCTTCTTTGAATTTTTCTTAAATTCAGGATCATCCTTTTCTTCTTTAGCTTCAACATAAAGTCTCTCCCACAAGTCAGAGCGTTGCTGCTCAAAATCCAATTTCTTTTCCAGTTCCGCAAGTCTAGACTGCAAATTCTCTGTATCTTTACCTTCTTGTTCTGAATTAGCAGAGGACTGAAGATGACTCAAAGATTCCAACTCCTTACGCAGAGCATCAGTAATTTCTCTTTCCTTGTCTAATTCCTTTCTTAATATCTGAGCCTCATTCACAAGGTTTCCCTTCTGTTGAAGAAAATTCTGTATCTGTTGCTTTTCTTCTTCCAGGTGATCCTTCAGCTTCTGATTTTCAGTGATGATTATCTCAGCATCTACTCCCTTTCCTTCTAGTGTTCTAATTTGTTCTCTCAGCTTCCGAAGCTCATTCTGGAGCAAGGATAGTGCTTTCTCTTCGTGCTCCAGAGATTCCTTCATACGCTGGTTTTCTTGAGCAAGTATTTGGTGATGTGACTCAACAGAAAGCTTCTCATCCACAGTCTGTTTCAAGCGTATTTCCAAGTTTTCTCCCTGTGACTAAACAACCAAAAGGAGAAAACTGTTAAATGTACATACATGAAGGTAATCCATAATAGTTTACAAAATAATTTTACAACTGTACAATTCTTACCCAAGATTTTTTTTAAAAAAGTTAAATATGGAGGAGGCAGCATATTAACGTGAACACAAGATGGTGGTGTTTATGAGTACTATGTACTCAAACTTTAAAATATTTTCATTTAATAATATAAACTCTCAGCAAACAGCCATTCTATAGTTAACCAGCAATCATTTAGCAAAGAATATTTGCTGGAAACCAAAATATTTTGAATCCTTGATGCAGATGAGAAAGCACATCTTAAGATTTATCTAAGCTCTTTCCTCACAAAAACTCCTATGTAGCAGCTTCATGTTGAAAAAATACAACTTCCAGTTCTGCTGAAAACTTATATCACCAATTAAGGGCTCCATGTGCCAAGCCTGAGTTTTAGCTGTCAAATGGAACACTATTTAAAAGTGTAGCAACCACAAATAAATTATCTCGCCTGAGAGAACTGAGAACAGATTGATTTGATTTGGTGAGTTCCAGTGGGTAGATCAAGTATCTGTGTACTCATAGCTGCACATGTTATAATATAATCACTTTTTCATTATAAATGACACTGATTTGCAAATTTCTCCAAAAATAAACCTTGCCTTAGTTCTCCAAAACTAATAATATAATGAAACCAGGAGATTAAAGTTAAAATGTTCTCTAGGTTAAACAAAAATGACAAAAATAACAATTTTACTAATATGTAGTAACCTTCTAAGCATAGCAATTTTCATTTTACATTGGTGTAGATGTGAGTGAAACAGACAATGTCAAACCAGATAAGTCTGTTAGACAAATGTTGCATACAGATTATGGAGGCTCAGGAAATGACTGAATAATCTAGTTTTCACAGAAGACTGCAGTCAAATTCTATATTCAGTATGCCTCAGGATTCTTAAATAAAAAGAAAACATAAGCAGACACTAAAAAGGTATAGGCAAAGAGGATGAATGATACTTTACTCCACAGTAAACTTGTATCGAATTTGGTGTTGCAAAAACAAATCTTAAACCACAACTTCCAAATAAACCTGGTGGACTATAACCTGGTGTTGTGAGATGTTTTAACTTAAATTACAACTGTCGCGAAGGTATAGATAAGGGAGCAAATAAAGATCAATTGGGTATATATTCTGAGGATTTAGAAGAAGTATACAAATGTCATCTGATTATTCATAAAAATGTGTAACCACCATCTTCTCCAGGGCAACTAGGGATGGGCAATAAATGCTGGCCAGCCAGCAATATCCATATCCCATGAGTGAATAAAATATGAAAACATACTTCTTGTAATAGATAAGATACCCAAGAATAAGATATACTGGATTATCCTTAGCTTACAAATCACAGATGTGAAGAAGCAATTACATGGATTTAAAAGCAATAGTGTACAGTTTGCCAGACTTCTTTAAGAATTGATTAAATAATGATTGGCATTCATAATGGACTGGATTTGGTGGTCAGTGAAAACACAAACTAAAGATATTAAATTATTAATTTTAATTAAATCTTACTGACATTGAAAATAAATTATTGTGATATACCCACAAGAAACTAAAATATTATAAATTTAAAGAAAAACTTCAAAAGTGTGACTTTTTATCATAATGGAGAAATTCAATATTCCATTGACATAACATTTTTTTCAGGGCCTTAGAGGTTTTCAAGCAATAAATAAAAGTTTGATACTTCATTTTTAAAAAAGTAAATAATATTATAAGCAGGCCACGGTATTGTCAAATCAGTGATTTCTACTCAATTGCAATGTGGGGATGTCATCTTCAACACCACACACCCCTTGTGGAGAAGCATAGAACAACTGTCAGCAACTTCCACCAGTTACAAAGGAGTAACGATGATAAACGCCGACACTTCTGGTGTCTTTACTGTCACAGAATCCAGGCCAGTATACATGTTTCAAAAGGTATTAGATAAAACTGTATAGGTGAAAATTCAACTGTTTCTCAAGGGAAGTGATAAACTAATTATCTGGATTCAAACTAGCTCGAGTCAGATTTAAAAAAAAGAGAAGATAGTGATAAATCATTGGGGAAAAGACACTATCGAGATAGCAGTAAACAATGGTGTCCACATAGATTTGCGCAAAGGCACTTGCTGACTACACTATTTCTGAATGTCTGAAAAGAGAAGCACCTGCAATAAAATAACCTTTTCTGATATTTCCTACCTGAATAACCCAGTGCAAAATATAAAAGGGCAAAGTTCAAAAGTTATAGAACAATTAAGATGAACTAGGCTACAAAGCAGGTAAGTAAATTTGAGGTGATAAATTTGCCATAGAGATTGTGTTTGCAATAAAGAATCCTTTAAAGAAAAAAAAACAGAAAAGGGGAAAATATCATGATGTAACAAGTAATCATTCAAGAAATTTCTTGTCTGTACAAATTTTGTCTCCACACAAAATACTTTTAAAAATCCTTCTCAAGACATTTGACTACAAGTCTGTTTCCATGCTGTACATCTCTATGACTCTAAATCAAGAAAAGTTATTTCAACCTTGTACTGTCAACAGAGAAGCTACGTGCTATTCTGGCACCCTACCTTCAAAAATACATTGAGTTGTTGAAGAGGATTCAAAGAACAGCAACAAAAGTGATTGCAGGATTCAGTACTTCAAGGCACAGCTAAATTTTGAGATAGCCTGCGAATTCCCGTCCAAGTCACACACCACTCTGAACTGGAAATACTACATTACGTTGTTTCCTTACTATTGCCAAGATAAAAATTGCAGAGCTCAATATCACTTTCTCAGGGGTAATTAGGGCTGGCAATATATGCTGATGTGCACATCTCATGAACAAATTTTTAAGAAAGGAAAGGACAAATCTTTCACGTGTTGCGAGGCACAGATTATGTATATCTGAAGTGGCTATTGGATTTTGACTGCTGATCTAGAAAACAGATTTAAAAATAAGAAAAGTAACAAGTCACATTAAAAACTACAGAGTTAAGTAACTCCCTCATCCAGAGAGAGAGAGAGAGAGAGAGAGAGAGAGAGAGAGAGAGAGAGAGAAAAAGAAAGAAAGAAAGAAAGAGAGAAAGAAAGAGAGAGAGAGGGGGAGAAAAAGAGAGAAAGAGAGCCAAGACAATAATCTGCTAATTGGGTTAGGTGTGCAGCTTTTGAAAATGAGATTGATGGCAGCTGTTTTGAAAGGCAGGAGAATAGTATTCAATCACTCACAACATTAGAAAAAGGGAGCTGGGCGGCTAGCATTTAGAGGAAATGGGGTCAAGGGTTTTGTTAGCAAGTGAAGTGTGGTAAGCCATGAGAGGCAATAGGATAGAAAAGACAAAGATGCATAATTAGGGACAGAGTATTGGAGAGAACAGGGAGGGAGTAATCGAAGCAGCTAAATAGGCAGTCTCAGTGTTAGTAACAAAATAAGATAACAAGTTCCTTATACTTGCTGGAGGGGAGGGTGAAGAAAGGAGGAAGGTTTAAGGAGATGGTTAGTAGCAGAAAGAAGCAGCCATGGTTATTAATTTTCCTCTTCAGCTTGACCCTGGACAATGGACAGCTTTGTAGATAAGAGGGATGCCATTATTAAGAGCGAGGTATTTAATTTGGCCCTGCCATATCTGGTGATGGATAAGATGGTGGCTAGTTATGTCAGGATAATTAAAATGAATGAAAAATAGTAAAGTATTACAGATCAAGTATTCTTTGTCTGCAGGTTTGAAAGCAGAAAAGACCTGAAAAAAAACTGAAGGTCTTGTCAAAAGGGGACCCCAACAGACCTGTAGAAGCAGAGAGTTTGGAAAAAAAGCTTTGTTTGACCCAAATGGACCTAAAAGCAAAGATTACTTTTCCAAAAACCCAAACTCAGCACATATACGGGTCTGTTCAGGATATTTGATTAAATCTTCAATTTTAGATCCACTGAGGCCTAGTGAAGATTTTTTTTTCCCTAAGGAGCCTGAACAGACTTGTGGTAAATGCAGCAATAAGTGGCGACAAAGAATAATAAGTGCATAGATATCGAAAAGCACATTTACAGATATCATCAGCATTTTTAAGAAAGATAATGTGAACCCATTCCCAACAGAATAGATACAATGAGTTCAAGAGTTAGATAAGTATTTTGCTTTTGGCTATGAGATGATTAGTGAAAGATCATCGAGTGTAACGTAAATGTTACTGAAAAAACACAAGAGTATCCTTCATCTGAAAAATAACTGACCCCAAGGTTTTAGATAAAGGATTCCCAACCTGTATCAAGGACAATGGCATCATAAGCTATCTAAAAGGATAAGTTAAGCAACTTAAACATTGCTGAATCATTGTGCAAAGGCAGCCAAGGCTATGCAGTTGAGAAACTGAGAATAGAGTAGTAAGCAAATTTAGGGAAATGTTTTTCTAGTGACTCACATTTTTATTTTTCTTTTGTACGTAAAGGGGTGTGGGAGAAGCGATACAAAGAAGTGATCAGAAATAGCCTCATCTGTGATCACAACTATAAGAGTAGAGATCACAAGACATAGCAAGGTTCAGGGCAAGTAGGGGTAGCAGGGTGTACTTGGGGACAGTTATAGGAAACAGGATGACAGTTAAAAAGGAGATAATTTGAGGTGGATAGTGAAATCACTCAAGTTGGACTCCCAAATCAGAGAGACAAGGTGGGTAGATATTGCAAAGAAATTTAGGATGCAGCATATGGCGAGGATCTTAAGAGTGGCAAGGGGAGTGGAACTTGCAAAGATACTCCAAGGAGAAGACATGGGGAGTACACAAAGAAACAAGATATGATTTGGTCATAAGACCCTCAATAGCACCACAGCAAATCGAAAGGTGATAGAAATTATAGCCTGGTAGTTAAGTAAACATGCTTAACATTAGAAATTTATCATTGATCAAGAAGCATTTGAAAATAAATGCGAAAATCTAAAACCTTATGATCAACATAAGGACCAAGAAATGTAAGCAGCGATTAATTGAAAAAGTCTTCTCTGCCAAAGAGTAAAAACACAAACATCATAGTTTAATGCCTATTCTAAAAGCAAAATTATGGCTCACCTTCAGCAATGTACAGGTCAAGTCAGGTATCTTACTTAGTGCGAGAGATAATATTGAACAGACTCAAATCAGGCTATGGGACGAAGTCATTTAGACCCTCAAACTGTTCTACCATTCATTAGATCATAGCTGCTAGGCTATGGGTCTTTGTCTCTTGTGTTTTCATACTTTTGGCTAAAACTAATCTATCAGTTGCAGTTTCAAAATCAGCAACCGGTTGAGCATCAATCAGCATTTTCAGATGTGTTTCAAAGTTTTACCACTTTTTGCGCGAAGAAGCGTTTTCTAATTTCTCACCTGAAAAGCCTGACTCTCATTACTCGACAATGCTCCAGTCCCACTGTGCCCCAACTAGCATAAATTATTTATTCCAATCTGCCCTCTCAGCATCTTTCTATATCTTGCAAACTTCAATTATACCATCCCATAATCTTCTGAACTGCAGGGAATACAACCCTGATTTATCTGAACTTTGCATAATTTAACAGTTAGAGTCCAGGTACTATTTTGATATAAATCTCTGCTCTATTTCATTCTTGAATATTAATAGTATAATTTTACTATGGAACATTAAAAACATTTTCATTGAACTTCATTTTGAATTAATTTTATTTGCTCCAATCAATTCTCCCAAGAACAACATTTGTGTAATCTCTGAAGTAAGCATGTGAAAACTTTAATAACTACCCTACATATCTGAATACTATCCTGGATACACCGGAATCATTACAAACTATTATGATTGCGATTAAGTCTTAGAAACTAAGACTACCACTTCCCAACAATCTCATCTACCGTACTGTGAAAGCAAGCAGAGCAGGTACCACGTCATTACAAAAAAAGGTGAATAGGAGATTCCATTCATTCTATCCAAATATCAGGTTGCAGAAGGAAACAAACAATTTTTTTTCCAAATCTATCCTTTAAGAGTTCCCTTTAATTTGCCAATTCCCTGTCATTGGTACAAAAGCTTTAAAACTGACTTACTGGCAGTAAAGTCTCAATTTACACACGGTACTTTCAAATGCATTCACTTACTGGGCAACTGCACATCAGTTACTGCCCCTTAAGCATCTGGCACTCATCAAGATGGCCAACTACAAAATGCTACACTGCATTTTACTAAGGGAAACAAACTGTGAATGTGTTTGTGCACATATATAGATAAAATAAACCACATTCCATGCAAAATACAATCAACAAAGACTGAACTGAGACACCATGGAGCAGTGAGAGAATGAGGCAATTGTGCAAATGAAAATGTTTCACAAGCCACCTCGATGAGCTAATAAGTGAGAGCTGGGAGGACAGAGGAAGAGATAAAAGGACAAGAGAACATTAATTGCAGTTTTCTGGAATCATGTGTTTATTTAAGCTTAGTTTTTGTTCTAGATTTTGCAGGTTGACTGGCAAAGTTTGTGGACTTGTTTCTGGATGTCTTCAGCTTGACATTATTGGCTCTTTTCTGTGACTTTTTCATTTGATTGTGGGAGCTTTTTATAATGGATGTTGCCCTTTTTTTCTTTGAATATTGCAAACTTCTTTCTATTTGTTTTGCCAAATATGGTGAGCCCTTCCCTTTCTTTTTAGCAGGCATTGTTGGCTCCTTTCTGGGTTTCTTTGGGAAAACATGGGCTTCTTTGAAAGTAATGGGTTGTTTTCTCTTTGAGTGTTGTTGGCTTTTACCTACTTTAGTTTGGATACTGGAGGCTTTGTTCTGCATTTCACGGTGAACTTGATTACATATTTGTTTATGATAAGCACGGTCTGCTGTTTTCCGGGTGTCTTTGGGTAGACATGGGTTTTTCTTACTATTAGGCTGTTTTCTCTTTTTACGGTATATGGTGCAGGATTTTTTATGTAATTTGGATTGAGTATTGTAGGCTCTCTGATTGGCATTGTGGGTGTTTTTCTTAGGGGACTTTTGGAAGACTTTCCTGTCTTTTCCATTTTTTTGAAGACTCTTTTTTAAGAGCTTATTTTGGAGACCAATGTCAGATTTTATGGCATACTTGGAGCATGCTTTTTCTTTTCTGGAAAATTTTGAAGGTCCTTTTCTGCTTTTTTGATGAGTACTGTGGGTTCTTTGGAAACACTGGTGAACGCTCTGCACTCGTTTCTTTTTATTGTGGCAGGTATTATTGGTTCTTTCCTTCTTAGGAAAACTTGTAACCTTTCTTCTGGATATTTTCTGGTGCACTTTCTGAGTCTGTCTTTTGTTTTTGTGGAACTGACTCTGTCCTAGATTGATTTCCCACAGTTCTGGATGCCCGAATTCCAGTCTGCCCTTATTATCTCTCTTCCTTAAAAATTTCCCCTTGGCTAAAAGTCCCCCATCTAAATACTGTGGGCCCCCCCTCCCAGGTTTCCTTTTCCACTCCTGTGGTTTCATGGTTGTATTGCTTTCTCTCTCTGTTCCCAAGTCTTTTTTCTGACTCCACAGTTGGAATTGTTGGTGGTGTCCTGGACTCGAATTCCTCTGGAAACATACAACCTGCGAAATCAGGCCAATTTTAAGAAAAAGAAAACAAAAACAGAGGAGGGTAAGGAAGTTTAACTTTTAAAAGTTTCAGATACAAAATTACAACTTGCACCAACCCTCCCTCCAACGAAAAGGCAGTTGGCAAATGTACAAAAAGGTTGCCCTGTAACATTAATGTGCGGTGAACGCCCTCGAAAAGCCGTGGGGCCAGATTTCTGCCATAGGGACTTCCATCCTTGATAGCTGGCTGGCATCTCTTACTGCCCAGCAGTGCCAGAATTTACGACAAGGCATTAGTAGAACTACAAGCAACTCCATAAAGCATGTAGTGGTAATTGGACACAGGGGAATCCTGAGTGTTTTGGGTGAGTAGGGTGCAGCTGTACACTTTATTTTGGGAGGGGGATTTGGACAGGGTATAGACTTTGAAGGCCAGGCAAAGAGTTGCAAAGGCAATGCATTCAGGGTATCTTCTAAATGACATTCTCCAAAAACAGACTTCCTATTTTTAACTGCCTTCTGTTGCCCAGTGCATTATGGCAATCAATGCTCTGGGCAACGGGAGGCAGTTGAAAATAGGAAGTTGTTTTTTTGGGGTATGTCATTTGGAGGATGCCCTGTATGCATTGCCTTTGCAACTCTGCCTGAAACAGTAGACTGTAGAAGTGGTCTCAACAGGCCAAAGGATATGCAAGAGAGTAGCACCCTACCCATACTGTATTATGGAGACCATTTCAAGGGTGGGCATGAAGGCAATGTCATGCATTACTGAAAACACACCCAGCAAGGAGTTGCAAAATCCAGTCTACTGCTTCAGTATCCGAACAATAACAGCATATAACTATATTAGTTTATGTTTTGATACTCGCAAGTTTTAGAGCTCAACAAATGAAGCAATCAGATAAAATATATTCAGATGTTACAAATCCAATAAGTCTGTAGTTTAAAGGACACTTACAAGATCATTTGTATTAATATTGAGAACAGTCACATAAATATCCAAGAATGGTCAAGTTACCTGAAGCTCAGCTTGTTTTTCTTTGAGCTGTTCATTTTCTTTTTTCATCTTATCCATAAGCTCTGTCAGTGTAAGCAACATGTCCGGTTTTTCCTTTATGTCTTCCAAAAGTTCCTCAGTTCCAGCCTAATTTATAACATGGCAGCTATCAGAGAGTATATGACTGCTGCACCTACTATTTTCATACTTTTGTGTTAAATAATTGGCATTTTAAATGAATTATGATGGTTACTTTCCCCATCTTTAACCACCTAAGCTTCCCTTCTGAATGCGTTGACTGCTAATGTGATAGTTGTATGGTACTGCTCGTCTCTGATTCCTTTAATTGGTCATTCCATACAAGTGAGCCTTAGCACCAATTATCAACAAAATAATCAATGCAAAAGGGTATTGCTGCTCATAATGATTCAATCTTCAAACATCTCCTGCTTGGCCTTCCAGCAGGGACTGCTGAACAGTGTACAAGTGGAAATTCCTGGCATTTCTTTTATTGTTCATGAGATGGGGGAAAATCAGTGGCAAAGTTAACTTTTATTGTCCATCCTTAATTGCCCTAGCACAAGGTGATAGTCAGTTACTTTCCCAAACCATTGTAACCTGTGATATAATTACACCCATAGTGATCTCAGAAAGAGTGTTCTAGGATTTTAGCATATTTACAATGAAGGAATGGCAATTTATAGTTCCAAATGAGGACGGTGTAGGGCTTGCAGGTGGTGACATAGGGCATACAGCACAGAAACAGAGTCCTCAGTCCAAACAGTCCATGCCAACCATAATCCCAAACTAACCCAGTCCCACCTACCTCTGCTTGGCCCGTATCCTTCCAAACATTTCTTATTCATGTACTTACATCAAAGTCTTTTAAATATTCTAACTGTACCTGCATCCACTACTTCCTTGGAAGTTCATTCAATGCAAACCACTCTGGGTAAAGGTTGCTCCTCATGTCCTTAAATCTTCCTCTCATCTTAAAAATATGTCCCCTAGTCCTGAAATCCCCCATCCTCGGGAAAAGACATCTGTCATTCATCTTGTCTATACCCCTCATGATTTTATAAACCTCTTACCCTCCAGTGAAAAAAAGGTCCCAGCCTATCCAACCTCTCTTTATAACTCAAACCCTCCATCCCCAGACCATCCTGGTAAATCTCTTCTGAATGCTCTCCAGCTCAATAATATCCTTCCTATAACACAGCAATTAGAACTGGACACAGTACTCCAAAAGAGGCCTCACCAATGTCCTGTACAACCTCAACATAACATCCTAACTCAAAGTTCCAAGCAACGAAGGCAAGTGTGCTAAATGCCTTCTTAACCATCCTATCTGTATGATGCGAATTTCAAAGAATTATGGACCCGAAACCCTCTGTTTCTCTGTTCTACAACCTAACCACGCAAGGCTCTACTTTTAATTGTACAAGACCTGCCCTTGTTTATTTTACCAAAATGCAATAACCTCGTGTTTATCTAAATTAAACTCCATCAGCCACTCTTCAGCCCTTTGACCCAATTGATCAAGATCTATTTGTAATCTTCGGTAACCTTCTTCACTGTCCACTATCCTGCAATCTTGTTGTCATCTGCAAACTTACTAACCATACTTCTATATTCTCATCCAAATCATTAATATAAATGACAAAAGTGGACCAAACTCCAACCCATGGTCACAGTCCCCCAGTCTGAAAAACAACCCTCCACCATCTCGTTCTCTCTCTCTCTTCTGGCATTAACACATCGTGTGTTCCGATGTCACCCTTGTTCTTCTAGGTGGTAAAGGTAGTGGGTTTGAATTGCCAAAGAAGCCTTAGCAAATCGCTGCATCTTTCCCATATAGTGGGGTACAGGACAAAAAGATTCCTACTGTTGCTTCATGGGATTAGTTCACTTAGGACAGCTAAGAGTTGAACCAAACACCTACCAGTCTTTATGACGCAGCTATTTACATGTTATTCATCAGTGAAGTCATTTTAACTCTAAAATGTTTAAGCTATGGAGGTTCAGTTCTCCAAAATTAAAATACCATTCACACAAAGATTGTGCAAGTTAATTTTAAAAACATCTAACTTTGTCATTCTTGCTAATTAGTGGTCATTAAGGATCACATTCTCAACCCTCTTGAGCACTGAGCAACATTGCAATGGAGGCACTAAGCAATATTAAATGGTTCAAAGCATTTTGGATTATTCAGTGCTCACTAAAAAATATCATGCATGAGCTACTACGGAATTACATTTTGTGTTGCTGTAAATCCTATCCAGCAATATTATGAAATAGATTGCTGTCAATCATTGCTGGATTACATTACGATCAGTGACAAACATCAAAATTAATTGGAAATATCAGAAAATCTGTGGGATACTCCACTTGGCCTTCGCCAATATAGCAGATTGTTTTAGTATTTCTCACAAATAGTAAAGAAACATGCATTCTTTAGCATTTTTGGGACAGAAGCATATTGACTGACCACCCTCCCCTCCTTACTGGATAAATCTCCATTCAAGGGATGATTCTAATTTTCACTGGCACAAATTAGACTTATTTGACTTAGGAGTCAAATATTAGATTAGATTAGATTACATACAGTGTGGAAACAGGCCCTTCGGCCCAACAATCCCACACCGACCCGCCGAAGCGCAACCCACCCAGACCCATTCCCCTACATTTATCCCTTCACCTAACACTACGGGCAATTTAACATGGCCAATTCACCTAACCTGCACATTTTTGGTCTGTGGGAGGAAACCGGAGCACCTGGAGGAAACCCACGCAGACACGGGGAAAACATGCAAACTCCACACAGTCAGCCTGAGGCGGGAATTGAACGCAGGTCTCTGGTGCTGTGAGGCAGCAGTGCTAACCTCTGTCTGATAGTACTGATGGAATGATTGACAGGCATACTGGAATGTTATTTTGCTACTCTGTAGTTCAGCCAGCTGGACATATGAAGCATCAAGTCAGCTACACCACTGAACATACTGGTATGGCTGAAACCAGCAACTATTTAAGTTACGTGATCAGCTTGATACAATTGACAGAATGTATGTCTTCTTCTGAACAGAAAAATATCTTCAGAAACTGCAAAAAAGTTAAATTCCAAGGAGCAACTTTGTTCTGTTTGTATTGCTTCAAATTTTCATTAAGAGGCCAATGGAAAGTGGGACTTTGATTTTAAACCTGGAATCTGCAAAAATATTGTTGCTCCACTCACTCATTCAATCAATATTCCTTGCTTTAGTAAGAGTGTTTTGACATTAATTGTTTTAGACTACTAGCCCAAAGAAAAAGCAAAAAAACCGAGTTCCAGCACGAATTGAGCAAAAGTGCAGAAATGCCAGAATAAATTAACAAGAGCTGGGATAAATATTAACCAGGACAGTGGATAGGACAGAAGAGGACTGTGAAGATAACTAAACAAAGAGAAGTGGCAGGTGAGATGGTCAGAGTGTAAAGAACAGATAGTATCCATCAGAAAGAAGAGATTAAGATTGCGAGTAAGGTAGTTTGGAATGTAAAAACAGAGCAAGAGCTTCTCTGAGTATTTAAAAAGGAAAAATAAAACAAAGTGAGTGTTTGTCTCTGGAGAGCAAGAAAGGGGAGTTAATTGTAGATAACAGCAGATATAATGAAGTATTTTACTTCTGTCTTCACTATAAAAGGATACAAAAGTACATTCCAACAATAGCTATAATTTAGGAGGTAGAAGGGACAAAAGACCATTGTGGAATTACTGTCACAAGGGAAATGGTACTAGGTAAACTGATGTAGCTGTGGGCTGACAAGTCTTTGGGTTCAGATCCTCGGGCCTGAAAAAAAACAGCAGCTGATGAGGTAATAGATGCATCGGCATTAATCTTCCAAAATTCCCTAGATTCAGGAAAGGTTCCATTAAACTGTAAAGAAGCAAATATAACACCTCTATTCAAAGAGGCAGGAAACTATAGGTTAGTTAGCCTGAAACCTAAGGGGAGTAGGTGTTAAAATTGCTCATTACATAGATTTTAGCTATGCACTTAGAATAACGAGGTAATTAGGAGAAGTCAGTGTGATATTGTGAAAGGGAAATCATACTTAACCAATTTAATTGAGTTCTTGGAAGGACAAACATGCGCAATGAGTAAAGGGGAGAGTGCATGATCTCCAGAAGGCATTTAATAAAGTGACAGGTGAAAGGTTATTGTGGAAAATAAAAGTTAGGGAGTAACATGTTATCATGAACAGAAGATTGACTGGCAGTGAACAGAGTATGGAGGGTAATTAGCAGGGTATGAAGACTACAGTGATCCAGGCTGGGGCCTCAATGTTTTACAACTTACATTACTGACTTATACAAGAGGAGCAAAGGCATGGTTATTAAATTCACAGCTATCTGTTAGGCAGGAAAGTATGTTGTGAAGATGATATGAGAAGGTTGCAGACAGTTAACAGATAGTTTTATCAAGTAGGTAAAAATGTGGTAGATGGAGTGAAAATGTTCAGTTGTTCACTTTGGCCAGAGTGTAAAAAGAAGCAGCATTAAACGGAGAATGATTGCAAAATTCCAAAGTGTAGACTGATTTAGGGTTCTTGTGCATGAGTCATAATAAGTTGTAATCAAAAAGACTAATGGGATGCTATCAATTATTATAAAAGGAACTGAACATAAAAGTTAGGACATTATGCTATTGATACACAGGGCATTGGTGAGACCACATCCCAAATACTTTGTATCTTTGGTCTCCTCATCTCATGAATGAGTTTGTTGTCTTATGAGGACAAACTGGACTGGCTTCTACTGGAGTTAAGAAGAGTCGGGTGATTTTATTAAAGTATATAAAGATCCCAAATGGTTTTGACAAGATGAATATAAAACAATTTTCCTCTTGTGGGTCAGTCCAGAAATTAGGGCACTGTCTTAAATTTAAGAGTTATCTTTACAGACAGAGATGAGAACTATTTTTCCTCAGGAGAGTGACAGACTTTAAAACACTCTGCCTCAGAAGATGGTGGAGACGAAGTCATTGAATATTTTTTAAGACAGATATAGGTAGATTCCCGTTAAACAGAAGAATCAAATGTTATTTATTGGAAGATGCAAATTTGGAATTCAAAACTCAAATAAATCAGACATGATTTTACTGAATGATGGAATAGGCTCAAGAGGCAGAACAGTCTACTTCTATTCCTAGTTCATATGAACTAATGGGGGCAGTACAGTACAGTACCTACACTAACTGTGGATGAGTAGATGAGTAAGTTGGCTACACAGTCCAGATAGAAAGGAAAGGAAAGATAGAAATAATAAAATAATGTAATACTCAAGACCAGGGAAAGAGTGTATCCACAGCCATGCACATTACTCCAGAGCAGCAAAAATTAAAGAAATTTCTTAGCACTTTGGCCACAACTTTTCAATATCTATGCTCATGAATCTTATCTCGATAACACATCAATGTTTTTCTGAAAATTGCGTAACAGCAAAAGCATGCAACAATGTGAAGCAATTTGGATTCTTATTACATGGTAAAACTAGAAACTGCACTGTGCTGAATGTTATTCTCGATTCAACCACCACTCTGTCACCAATCTGCTTCTATGTACACAGTACAAAACACTAAATCAACTAAAATATAATACTGAATAATTCACTGTTTGGAGATTTCATTGTACTGAAGATTTCATTTTTTTCAGTTGAAGTGAGGGTACAAGGTAGTATTAACACACTGTGTAATGACTTAGGGCATTTACTTACTTGATCCTTTTGACACTGAAAAAGATCATCTTTAACATCATTCAATTCCTCGTCATGAATTTTCTTCACTATTTTTTGCTGTTCCTGAATTTGGGTCGTTCCTGCAATGAGTCAAAAGAAAACACACCATGGTACTATCAAAAAGACAGGCTTTTGGATTATCTTTTATCCGTGCATTGCTGACTGGTTATTTGAAAAATGAAATATTTGACACTCATAAGTAGCACATGCAAATAATGATAAGGCTAATTTGTGAAATAAATGTAGCATGACTAGGACAAGTAAAAACTGAAGGACAATTTTTTTCATATAAGTCCAATGGTTGTTGTAGTTAGTTGCAGTTTGTCCCGCCAGGTTTTATATAACTGTACGAAAATATTCATTCACTCTCCTGTCTCCCCTTTAAATCCTAATAATGACCAACTACCTCCAAGTAAAACACAAATGTGCACAGAATGAAATAAATGGGGTATGTCTCATTTTAATAAATAATTATATGTGGATTTTGTGTTGTCATCTTTACATACTATACTAATTGCACAAAATAAACAATGATTCAGTAATAATGAAGCTACAAATTTATATTGCACTAAGTTATGCTTGTGATTACCCACCTGCATTATCCAATTCTCCAGTTTGTGCCAAGTACAACACACATCTAGAATTCCATCACTGCCCCTCCTGCCACTGAGAGCTCATACCCAAGTTGCAACATCCCCCATCTCGTCTCCCTATTCTTTTGAGTACTGAATTTTAGTACATAGTTCTTAACATTGGCATGCCTCTTCTTTTAAAAGGTTTATTAAAGCAGCCAGTATGCATTTTAAAACATCCTTACTTTGCTTAAAGAGGCCTGGCTCTAAACATATGCTGATTGTGAATTTCTTTTGGAATATAGCAACAAGTATTAAATTTTAACAAAATCGATCAGAAAATGCAAGTGTCATCAATTTTTACAATGTATATCTTATTGCCCATATTTACTTAAAACACTTGCCTCAAGCAAGTATTTCCCTTTAACTTGGAGAAAGTCAGAACTGCAGATGCTGGGGATCAGAGCTTAAAAAATGAGTTGCTGGAGAAGCGCAGCAGGTCAGGCAGCATCAAAGGAGAAGGAGAATCGACGTTTCGGGCATAAGCCCTTCTTCAGGAATGAGGAGGGTATGCCAAGCAGGCTAAGATAAAGGTAGGGAGGAGTGACTTGAGGGAGGAGCGTTGGGAATGCAATAGGTGGAAAGAAGTTAAGGTTAGGGTGATAGGCCGGAGAGGGGGTGGGGGCGGAGAGGTCGGGAAGAAGATTGCAGGTCAAGAAGGCTGTGATGAGTCTGAGGGTTGGGACTGAGAAAAGGTGGGGGAGGGGGGAAAAAATGAGGAAGTAGGAGACGTTCCGCAAGTAGGCAGCCTGTCTCCCCAATGTATAGGAGGCCATCTGGGTTGTTCAGTATTGGAATTGGTCCTCCTGGGAGCAGATGCGGCAAAAGCGAAGGAATTGGGAATATGGGATGGCGTTTTTACATAGATAAGGCGTTGGGGGCTCGGGAAGTGAAAATCATGGAGGTGGTGGAGGGCGTTGGTGGTGTCCCGAACGTAGGTGGGGAGTTCTTGGACTAAGGGGGACAGGACCGTGTCAAGGTATGCAGAAATGAGTTCGGTGGGGCAGGAGCAGGCTGAGACAATGGGTCGGCTGGAGCAGTCAGGTTTGTTATGATTTTCGCTTCCACGGCCCCCAACGCCTTATCTTCACCATGGACATCCAATCCCTATGCACCTCCATCACGAAGGCCTCAAAGCCCTCTGCTTATTCCTTTCCCACCGAACCAACCAGTACCCTTCCACTGACACTCTCCTTCGACTGGCTGAACTGGTCCTCACTCTTAACAGCTTCTCCTTCCAATCCTCCCACTTCCTCCAAACCAAAGGAGTAGCCACGGGCACCCGCATGGGCCCTAGCTATGCCTGCCTCTTCGTTGGATATGTGGAACGGTCCATCTTCCGCAGCTACACTGGCACCACCCCCCCACCTTTTCCTTTGCTACATTGATGACTGTATCGGCACTACCTCGTGCTCCCACGAGGAGGTTGAACAGTTCATCCACTTTACTAACACCTTCCACCCCAACCTCAAATTTACCTGGACTGTCTCAGACTCCTCCCTCCCCTTCCTAGACCTCTCCATCTCTATCTCAGACGACCGACTCAACACGGACGTATACTATAAACCGACTGACTCCCACAGCTACCTAGAATAAACCTCCTCCCACTCTGCCCCCTGTAAAAACGCCACCTCATATTCCCAATTCCTTCGCCTTCGCCGCATCTGCTCCCAGGAGGACCAATTCCAATACCCAACAACCCAGATGGCCTCCTTCTTCAAAGACTGCAATTTCCCCTCAGATGTGGTTGACGATGCTCTCCACCTCATCTCCTCCACTTCCCGCTCCTCTGCCCTTGAACCCCGCCCCTCCAATTGCCACCAGGACAGAACCCCACTAATCCTCACCTACCACCCCACCAACCTCCAGATACATCGGATCATACTTCGTCATTTCCGCCACCTCCAAATGGACCCCACCACCAAGGATATATTTCCCTTCCCACCCCTATCAGGGTTCCGGAAAGACCACTCCCTCCGCGACTCCCTTGTCAAATCCACACCCCCCACCAACCCAACCTCCACTCCCGGCACCTTCCCCTGCAACCGTAAAAATGCAAAACTTGCAGCCACACCTCCCCACTCACTTCCCTCCAAGGCCCCAAGGGATCCTTCAATATCCATCAGAAATTCACCTGCACCTCCACACACATCATTTCCTGCATCCGCTGCACCTGATGTGGCCTCCTATACATTGGGGAGACAGGCCGCCTACTTGCGGAACGTTTCAGAGAACACCTCTGGGACACCCGCACCAATCAACCTAATGCCCTTTGGCTGAACACTTTAATTCCCCCTCCCACTCCGCCAAGGACATGCAGGTCCTTGGCCTCCTCCATCGCCAGACCATGGCAACACGATGCCTGGAGGAAGAGCGACTCATCTTCCACCTAGGAACCCTCCAACCACAAGGGATGAATACAGATTTCTCCAGCTTCCTCATTTCCCCTCCCCCCACCTTTTCTCAGTCCCAACCCTCAGACTCAGCACCACCTTATTGTCCTGCAATCTTCTTCCCGACCTCTCCGCCCCCACCCACTCTCCGGCCTATCACCCTCACCTATCGCATTCCCAACGCCACCCCCACCCCACCCCCTCCCCCCACCCCCAAGGCCCTCCTCCCTACCTTTTATCTTAGCCTGCTTGGCACACCCTCCTCATTCCTGAATAAGGGCTTATGCCTCAAATGTCAATTCCCCTTTCCCTTTAACTTGTACAGCTCCTCTAACTCATACGCGCAGCTGGAGGAAAATTATCCCCCAAGAATTTTCTGTCAGCTCACTGCAAGACACACACAAGGGAGGCGGGAGCAGCAAGATGTAAGTGACGGGGGGCCATGAGGTTTAACACTTCCATCAGAAAAATTGCCCCAAAATTAATTTTATTGGTATTGATTTGAGAGGCACACTCTAGATTTAAACTCTAACTGATCATAAGGATATGTGAGGACACCAGATGAGAACAAGATCAGGATTAGCTTGGTATTACCACTTGAAAAAGTTGGCAACGCTCACCATTCAAACTTATACATTAAAATTTGCTGTTTAGCACTGATAAGAAAAATCTTCTAGCTGAAGGAGGCCAAGGAGAAAAATGAGAGCATAATAAAACAGACACTGAACAATGGCTATGTAATTTCAGATCAATTAATTTGAATCATATCAGATTAATGCTTTTTCCTAATTTTTTTTATCAGTCTGAAGTAACCAGGAAAAGTAATACTTGTTACTTTCTAACTAAGTTATAATGACTTTCTTAAAAATAAGAAAACTGCTCTCTCTAGAAATAAGTTGGTAATACTACTTGGAGGCTGTGCAAACCACAATCACTTGGCTTCTTACTAGCAGGCTAGACTAGACGACACTGTTGTAAAAAAATTATCTGGTGGAACAGGGATGCATGAATAGGTTAGCACATCAATACATTAACTTTACTCATGCTTTGTCTGATGGAAAAGAAGCGAACCCTCTGCTAAATTCAACTGTCCTATATTATAAATGAAATGTACACCATCAAACTTCTAGTGAACATGGTCCATACGTCAGAAAAGTCCCACAATTTTGCATATGTTATGTTATCGAAAAAAGTTAAACAAAACACACTGATGTTCACTTGCTGGTCTGTAGGCAACAATATGAAAATTAAAACACTTTGCTGAGCTTCATGATCAGGAAATGAATATAACTACACTACAAAGAGACACTCATCACTAAGGAGAAAATAAATGTGCAAATAAGTGAAGGATCAAGTGCCAGAGTGTATGTATATATGAATGTACACTAATGTAGCATTCCAAGTGACAAATAATTCCCAAATATATTCTACACTGCTGAAATTCTAATTAAAGTATAAACTTAAAATATACATTTAAAGCAATGTTTTAAAAAAGTTTAATGGGGGCTATCAAGAGCAAGGATGGCCCTCTCATACTCCCCATTATTTCAAATGAGCTTCGTCTCACCCCTCTTCAGAGGCAACTGGCTGCCATCTTGAATGTCTCCTAAACAGGGATCAAGTATTAAATTTGCACGTTAGTCTCAACCCCAAATACAATTTATTTCAACAGAGACTTGATATAATTTTTTTTCAACAACTATACATGCAAGTTCACAATCATCTGTGTGTACACACAGATGTTACTGTCTCAGTTCAATACAAAAAAGACAACTGAAAGGATCGCAAGCATGACCTAATTTACCACTACACAAACACAACTTCACATTGCATCCTTGCACAATGATCAAAGGTTTATTGCAGTGTCTGAACTCAGGTCAGTGCAGCTTTCAATTTTTAAACCACTCCTTGGTTTGAAAATCTTAAAACTTTTTGCAGGTTTGACTTACCACTTGTATGTCAATTTGTTTACTTTTCATTTCTATAATCAAGTCATAAAAATAAAAGGCCTATTTGACACTGTCAGTTCTATTTGTGGGTCACAAAGTAACCAATTTTATAGTTTCAAATTGGCTTGAGTATTTGGATTTTGGTTATAATGAAGGAAGGACAAGAAAAAAACAATAACAGTGTATCAAACTAAAACAGAGTATATATGCGACAGTATGAAAAGTATACATAATACAAAGTAAGTACTTACAGTGTGGAAACAGACCCTTCGGCCCAACAAGTCCACACCGACCCGCCGAAGCGCAACCCACCCAGACCCATTCCCCTACATTTACCCCTTTGCCTAACACTACGGGCAGCTTAGCTTGGCCAATTCACCTGACCTGCACATTTTTGGACTGTGGGAGGAAACCGGAGCACACGGAGGAAACCCACGCAGATTCGGGGAGAATGTGCAAACTCCACACAGAGAGTCACCTGAGGCGGGAATTGAACCCGGGTCTCTGGCGCTGTGAGGCAGCAGTGCTAACCACTGTGCCACCGTGCTGCCCACAAGCTGGTAAGAATGATGTAAAAGAGTTCTGTTTATAATCCAGTTAGTCAATTTGGATATTTGTCTTAATATAGCTGTCTTATTGTTTGTAGTGCATGCATTGATTTACAATTGTAAGACAAGCAAAACTCCTTTGAATGTGTAGATTATTGAAATTTCAAAGATCTAACTAAAACCTGGATTATGTATGTCACTGTATGGTTATACAGTGGCATATTTATAAAACAATGTGCATAATAACTTCAAGCACAAAAATAGTGTAAATTCAAATAGCAACTATTAATTAGTCATATATTATTATGACCATATTAATCATATTTAGATTTTCCAATTTTGCTTTCAATTTAAGAATTAACACAATCAAATGAGCTAATTTTTTGAAGAAAACAATGCATTTTGAATTTATAGAACTTCACAGCTGCATTTCACTGAACATCCATGCAAACACTTCAAAAGAAAATATATGTTTCTACATCAGATACATTCAAATTGCAATAGAAAAATATTTGCATTTAATGCATGCTACAGGAAAAAAATTACAAATGTAATATTTGTAGTAATTAACTGATATAACATATATACATGCTTTAAGCACCAAACTTTAAAAAATGTTAGGGGCATTTGATGCTGTGTGTAAACAGCCAACCAATATTAAACCAAATTTTACATGCTGCATACATTCCAGAATGCTTTCAAATACCAACTCAAATCCTATGTCCAGTATAAAATATCTTCAATTTGGCTACTGCAAGTGTTATCATCAGCTCCAGTACATGATTATGTTTATAACCTATTCAACTGCTCAAAATAACTGTTGAAAAACGTGCCACCTAGTTATACATAGTACACTTTGAGACACTGCTACCTGGTGCTCTGATGATTTGGAATGTAGGCCTGATCCATTTACTCTGTGCTGACTTGCTTTCAGTGAGTACAAGAAGATTGTCACTTCCATGTTGACAAGTAGGGGGCTAGAAGAACACAGCAAGCCAGGCAGCATCAGGAGGTGGAGAAGTCGACGTTTCGGGTATAGCCCTTCTTCAGGAATGGACATGGAGGTAGGAAGAGCTGCAGATAAAGAGGGAGAGGGTGCGAAAGGGTTGTGGGTAGGGAAAGGGGAAGACAGGAGGTGGGTGCGCCCTGGTTGGTCGATGCAAGGAATGAATTCAGTAGGTAGCCGGAAGGAAGGGTTGGTTAGAGGATGGAAGGAAGGAGGCGGAGCTGGAAAGGGAGTCCAGGGATGGGTGGGAAGATTATTTGAAATTGCAGAACTCAATGTTGATTCCGCTAGGCTGTAGACTGCCCAGGTGGAAAAGGAGGTGTTAGAATTTAGATTTAGATTTAGATTCAGATTCCCTACAGTGTGGAAACAGGCCCTTCGGCCCATCAAGTCCACAATGACCCTCCGAAGAGCAACCCACACCCCTCTGACTAATGCACCTAACACTATGGGCAATTTAACATGGCCAATTCACCTGACTTGCACATCTTTGGACCACGAGAGGAAATCAGATCACCCGGAGGAAACCCACGCAGACAAGGGGAGAATGTGCAAACTCCACACAGACAGTTGCCCACCGTTCCTCCATTTGCAGTCTGATTCACTGTGGCAATGAAGGAGACCCAGGAAGGACATATTGGAGAGGGAGTGGGAAGGAGAATCGAAATGGGCGGTACCAGGAGGTCAGGCTATGGGCCCGACTGAGATGTTTGGCAAAATATTGCCTAAGTTTACATTTGATCGCACTGATTTAGAGAAGACCACATTGGTGCACTGGATACAGTAAATTAGGTTGGAGGAGAGGAAGGTAAACCTCTGTTTCATAAGGAAGGACTGTTTGGGCCCCTAGATGGAGAGGAGGGAGGTGATGTAGAGCAGGATGCAAGCTGAAAATATCATATCTTTGAAGACCATCACCAAAGAGGAAGAAAATCTGAGCATGCTTGTCCTCAATTAGGTGCTACATTCCTTGAAATCCAAACGTTAGAGGAATTATGCATTGCTGCATTGCATACATTTAAACAACTGGGGTGTCACTGGTGATCATTTAATTTGAAATAAGTCAATCATTCTTATGAAACAAAAGAAAATCTAGCTTGACATTTAAAAGAAAATCAGTAGGAGCACATTTGAGCAATAAAACTTGCAGCATCAAGACTCTTAATTACCACTCCAATGCATGTAAATTTGGTAAAATATTTCCAAACAATTCAAATAACTTTGGTTCTTGTACTCACTGCCTTTCTTACCTTCAAATTCACCTGAAAATACACAAAAAAGCTATCCATAAAGCCAAATATTTTAAGGGAACAATATAT
Organism: Chiloscyllium punctatum; assembly: GCF_047496795.1. Classification (NCBI taxonomy): domain Eukaryota; kingdom Metazoa; phylum Chordata; class Chondrichthyes; order Orectolobiformes; family Hemiscylliidae; genus Chiloscyllium; species Chiloscyllium punctatum. The sequence goes on from NC_092786.1 coordinate 37,528,212, forward strand.
CTAAATGACCTATAAACCATCTGCATTTCAAGTAAAATATACAACATCTTTAGAAGACGCAACAGCTCAATCCACAAAATTATACAAATAGCAAATGAAACTTTTCCTTGTGCAATTCATGACCATCACAATTTTTTGAACAATATGCTCGACTATAAGTCAGATTATGCATGCTCATAATAAAAAGTGTCTCATTCCCTTCTTCTACTCGAAGTTAAAGCAAAAAATATTAAAAAGGAACTGGTTCTCAGAAACTGGAAGCAGTTAAGCATGGCATCACAATACCTAGTACAATGTCGCCAGCAACAACAACTATATTCTACCACCAGTACAGGAGGATGTTCAACTCTATTATATGTACCTTATAGTTAAACTTAGATAGTACTTTTCTGGAAAATTCTCAAGGTGGAAATTCCCAATAAAACTGCAACTATTCAGAATTTGAAAAAACATTCTCCTCCATCTTCTGGAATCCAACAATGACCAAGATGTTACAAACATTCTATTTATCCACCTACCTCGAACAAATATATTTATAAATCTGAATGCCATTTATTATGTATTTGCTTTCTTTTATACTTTTGATGCTCCTTTTAGTTTGCAAAGCTCAGATACTTCTCAGATCGACAAGAAACTGGAAAGGCTGCAGAAAATTGTGCACAAGTTGTAGATTTGAAAAAGATTTGTCTAGTTTCAGTTGTTGATTCACAGTTAGTAAAATGGAAAAATAGCCAAACTGGTGTAACTACAAGACTGTACCATCGACAGTTACAGCATAGTTTGCTTATCTCAATGAGTTGATCAACCACATATTCATCCCTCCTTCAACTCTAGCATCCATACTAGACTTTAGCTGTTTTTGCCCTAATTCGTTGTCATGCTGCAACTTCTCTCACTACTTTCAAAGCCTTCTTAAAATTTCCTTCTTCAATCTTTTCTTCTAAATTTCTAATTATAGCCAATTGTCCTCCTACTTTTCTCTTTTCCCTTTCTTTTTTCTCTTTCTGTGGAGCACTGTGGAACATTTATTACAGCAAATATGTTATGTATACACATGAGCTGATTCTGTTAAACTTACCATAGAAGTGTCCAAATCCCATGCTGAAAGCAATAACCAGTGCAAGTAAAATGCATTTATTCAGAGTGGTATTGAAGCGATGCTGCTGCTGATGTTCACCATCCACCACGTCCTCATCAGGTTTCTCCTCAGTTTCAGAAGACGACATAGTTTTTTTTCTAATACGCCGTCTTCGCAGCGTGGGGCTTGATTTACCACTAGTTTCATCACTGCTTGATTCATCTCTGCTTTCTTCAATTGTGGACACTAAGAAAGATGTGACGAAGATATTTTAGGGCAATAGGCATCAAAGCAATATTTTTTTCCTGATGTTAATATCAATTTATCACATGGTGCAAAGGAATAATTTATGAAGCTCTAAGAAGAAATAAAAGCTCTATTTCCAGATTTGCTGGCAGATTCCTATCCTAGCTCTATGCTGACTATGAAGTATGAGGCAAGATCCTAGGAAATAGATTGGACGGAGTTGCCCTGTCCTTTATCCACAATGAAATAACCCGAGAAGGAAAAAGCTGCAGCTATTGTCCTAGCAGGAGAGAAGATTAACAGATGTTTAAAGTCATTAAGGGTCTTAGCAGAATAATAGAGAGAAACTGCTTCCATTAACTGAAGGATCAAGAAGGTGATTAGCAAAAGAAGCACAGGAGACAGGAGAAAGGAGAAAAAACCTTTTTATGGATCAAGTGGTTAGGATTGAGATTGCACAGAGGGTAAGGAGAGGAAGATTCTATTGAGATAGTCAAGAGAATTAGATAGGAGCTGAAAATGTGTTGCTGGAAAAGCGCAGGTCAGGCAGCATCCAAGGAACAGGAGAATCGACGTTTCGGGCATCAGCCCTTCTTCAGGAATGAGGAAGGAATTGGGAATATGGGATGGCGTTTTTACAGGGGGCAGGGTGGGAGGAGGTGTAGTCTAGGTAGCTGTGGGAGTCGGTTGGTTTATAATAAATGTCCGTGTCGATTTGGTCACCCGAGATGGAAATGGAAAGGTCTAGGAAGGGGAGGGAGGAGTCTGAGATGGTTCAGGTGAATTTGAGGTCGGGGTGGAAAGTGTTGGTAAAGTGGATGAACTGTTCAACCTTCTCGTGGGAGCACGAGGCAGCGCCGATACAGTCATCGATGTAGCGGAGGAAAAGGTGGGGGGTGGGGCCAATGTAGCGGCAGAAGATGGACTGTTCCACATATCCTACGAAGAGGCAGGCATAGCTGGGGCCCATGCGGGTGCCCATGGCTACTCCTTTGGTTTGGAGGAAGTGGGAGGATTGGAAAGAGAAGTTGTTCAGGGTGAGGACCAGTTCAGTCAGTCGAAGGAGGGTGTCGGTGGAAGGGTACTGGTTGGTACGACGGGAAAGGAAGAAGCGGAGGGCTTTGAGTCCTTTGTGATGGGGGATGGAGGTGTATAGGGACTGGATGTCCATGGTGAAAATAAGGGGACCGGGGAAGCGAAAATCATGGAGGAGGCGGAGGGCGTGGGTGGTGTCCCGAACGTAGGTGGGGAGTTCTTGGACTAAGGAGGACAGTACCGTGTCGAGGTATGCAGAGATGAGTTCAGTGGGGCAGGAGCAGGCTGAGACAATGGGTCGACCGGGGCAGTCAGGTTTGTGGATTTTGGGCAGGAGATAGAAACGGGCGGTGCGGGGTTGTGGGACTATGAGGTTGGAGGCGGTGGATTAGATAACCAATTGCTCAGAAGAAAGTAGGCTATAAAGGAAAAAGGAAACGATGAGTGGACTGAGGTAAGTTGTTCATGTAGAAATCTCGCAAGGGCTCAACAGGCTGAATAGCCCCCTTAAATATTAGAAATGTTTTATGATTCCACGATTGTACAACACTGGACACCTGAGCCACTTTCTTCAAAACTGAAGTCAGTTACACACAACAATGTCAAATACACAAGAAGGGATAACATTTATACTGGCCAATTCACTTTAAACTTAGATAAGCAAGGCAAACAAATTAGCACATCAGTGTTTTAAGCAATACATCTGTCAAACTGGCCATGATAAAGAACATCCTTCCTTTCCCAGAACTTTTACACAATACTGAAGAGGAAAAAAATGCAACACCATTCAGTTCAATTAAGAACTTACATTACTAAGATCTTATCATTAGCAAGCTAGTTCAAGTCACTTTATCAGTTTAGGGTAATAGATTTAGAGTAGTTTGGAGGAAGTGGGCAAAGGAAATGGTCAAAAAGGTAGGATTTTATGGAGCATTAAGGTTGATACCGAGATATCACAATTAATTAATAGTGTACCTTCTAGAATGCAAGACATGACAGCAAATGTCTCTGCTGTGGTGGGAGGAAATATGCACATTTAGTTGGAATTCACAAGCTCAAATTAAGACTCTAAACTAGTAGATAAGACAAATTCACAGTTAGGTACCTTCACAATGTCTTAACATTAATTCATTGGGGGTTTAACAAAGAAACAGCAATGATATGTAAACCAGAGTGGTGAACAAATTAAAAACAAACTGAAATGAGTGTGAGAATGAGAAATGATACAAATATTCAGGAAGCACAGATATATTTCTAGTACATACATAGCAAGTCTGAAAGCACAAAGAGGAACAGTCAACTATTTTAGCAGGGAGGAGGAGAAATTTCAAAGGGTTGTGTATCTTTGGAATTCTGCACTCCAGAGGCCTGTGAATGTTCAGTTGTTGAGACTGATAGATGTTTGAGCTCCAAGGGAATCAGGGATCAAGAAGGAAAATGGGGTTGAGGTCACGAATCAGCCTTGATCTTATTAAAACAGAAAACATGCTTGAGGAGATGTATAACCTGTTCATTTTCTTATACATATCCAACAAATCCCATTTGAAAATGTAATCACTATTTCATATGATGTGGAGGTGCCGGTATTGAACTGGGTGGGGACAAAGTTAAAAATCACACAGCACCAAGTTGTAATCCGACAAGTTTATTTGGAAGTACAAGCTTTTTGCAGCGCTGCTCCTTCGTCAGGTAGCTAGTGCAGCAGGATCACTGGACACAGAAGTTATAGCCAAAGATCATAGTGTCATGCAACTGATGTGATATATTGAACAAACCTAGATTGCTGTTCAGTCTTTCATCTTTTAGAATGGGTTGCAGGTTTTGATTAATTAGTATGTAAATCCAAGAACGCCTTTCAAGTCACATTGCCAAGTTAGGCTTGTACTTCCAAATAAACCTGTTCGATTATAACCTGGTGTTATGGGATTTTTAACGCTATTACATAGGCATCCAAACAAACCAAGTCACATTGGCTTGAACACAAATAGAAATGGATAATTGTTTAAGTTTTGTTTCAAAAGAAAATCATAGCTTTTAAAATAAGACTTGTACCTCCAACTGTACTTTTAAACAAACTTGGGGCAAATAGTGGTCTTGGAAATACTTTCAAAGCTTTGGAGTTGTCAGAAAATCAACAACTGCTCTGCTGCAACATTTTATTTTATTACATAGTTTGGAGAAACATCCTTTTCATATTTTGCATGGAGACAAAATGAGCTACAAAAGCAAATGCTGAATGAGTACTGATAACTAAAGATGTTTAAAGGTTGAAATTAAGATACACTCCTGAAGCAATTATTGTAATGTTAGTGTGCATCCACGTTATTCCCAAGGATTGGCTGTGGATTGGTTGGAACATAGTTTTCACTTGAACTCAATTGTCCCAATGATAAGATAAAATTCTCTTGCCTTTATTTTTGTTTTTGCTTCCAAGCGAAATCACCTCAGCCAGTTCTGAACGGATTTTGTTGTTATGAGGTGGTATTTAATAGAGGCATCAGATCTCACCCATTAACTGGAGAGTCGGCAAGCATTGCCTCATCAAAAGACAACCCACCAAATCAAGTGCCACTGAGGCACTTAACAGGACAAGAATGGGTCTTTCCTGGGTTCAAGGGCCTTGACCCCACCCACCAAAATCTACTGTCCATCAGAGGTGAGCACCTCACCCCTGCATCAGGAAAGAGGCAATGGTTGCTGGCAGAATAGCACCCATTAAGGCCTAGTATCATTATGAAACACAGGCCACAAGTAGATGATGTGGCTTGGTGAGGTGCGGGTGGATGGAAGAGCAGGAAAGTTAGGAAGATCACTCTCAGCAGCTCTCCCTTTCCAATGTCAAGTTCTATAATTAAACACTAAGTCCATGACAACAAGGGACCTACCCTCCTCGAATTTCATAAACAAAACCTATTGGGTATGCTGTTCAGGCTTCCAGTGAGGTGAAAACCCCACCCACCACTAGGTGAATTCAAGTAGCAGCCGTATGAAGCCCTTAAGTTGGCATTGAGTAACCTATCAAGAGTCACAACTGACAGCAACTAGGGAAGATAGTTCAGGACTTACCATGTAAGAGGGTACTGACCACCACGGTCAATGACTGGGAACTATGTGCAGCAAACCCGACATAAATTAATTCCTGCTGAAAAGTAAAACCATTACTCTTCTGAACTTATGAGTTGGAATGACAATTGTTGGGCCCGTTCAGAAGTTACACCCTGCAACCAAATGGTGTTACATTTACTCCTACTATACTTGTTCAGTGGTTACAAAAACCTTCCATTTCTAATATTTCCTATTCTGATGAATCCCATTCCCTGCATAACATGCTTTCTTACTCCATCATTCACAGTATACCTGAAAAATCATTTATAATTTTTGAACAGGCCAGTGTAAACAAAATGTAAAGCAATTTGCAGGTTAAAATACCAAGCACTGGGCTCAGTTTAAAAAAGCAGCATAAACAACAGTCATATGAATCACTATTAGTCACCCTGCATAAGTAATGCCTACTGGTTCCAGTTTGATCACGCCACTTAGGAAAATCAAATTGCCAGACAGATGCTCTGTCAGCCACTCTTTCACATGTTCCAGAACCTTCCAAAACTACTTCTGCATACTTTATTTCAACCATTTTTGTTAAAAGAAAACCACGGTCCTAAACTACAAGCCACACATCAATGGCATTTTTAAAAGGAGGATGTGTCATTTTTAAATATGAAATATTTGGGAAGATCACAAACCCCTTTTCTTTAGAAGCCAAGAGATCATGACAGAAGTATAGGGTTGAATTTAACCAAAAATTGTTTAAGTGCTAACTTTAGGAAGCTTCACAGAGGGTATCCTTCTGTGATTCCGGAGGTACTTTTCCCAATCAACCCTGCACTTTTCACCTCATTAAGTAGCTACCACAAGTTCATCGCATCGCTCTCACACAATCGTGCACTCAGCAGCAGCAAAATGCTCACTAGTGCTAGGAAGTTCCAATATTTATGCCAAGGGTGCCATATTTAAACCCCAGTGGCACAGTACGTCAAACACTGAAGGAGACAACTGTGTCTGAACAGTGTAATGCAAGGACAAATGTCAACAGACAACAGGCTGGTGAGCTGCTATGGCCAGGTACCCACAGACTTGTATCAAGAATTGTCACTGACTATTTTCTCTCCACTGCCTGGGAAATAGCAACTTGCATATAAATAATACAAGGTTAGGTCATTATAAGATGTCTATGCATACAAAAAAGGCCCCTCCTCAATCACTCGGGAAATTCTCATCTAGCCATTAAAAGCTTGGATGATTGTCACCATAGTTTCACAACTGACTTGCCACTGCCCATCGGTCAGAGCCTAGGAAAATTCAGCCCTTAGAGTCACAACTATAGTGCAACGCTAGACAAAAGTCATGTCAATCGGTAACCCTCAGACTTCTGAATGTAAACAGAAGTCTACCAACATAATTAGAGGACTCAAGACTAGAGGTGACTTGAGTGGTGACCTAGGAAAATAGGAAAAAACAAAAACCTGCATTGAGCTCAGCTGTGTTGGTGAAGGACAACAAGAATGTCACGCATATGGGGCTCATCAAACTTGGATATAGAGTTTTCAGGCATGTTGAAGATGATAACAAGGGTGGGGTGTAGCATTATTTGCTTAAAAAAAACAATTACAGCAGTGAGGAGGGGTGATATACTAAATGAAGCATAAGATGTGGTCTGATGGGTTAAGCTCAGAAAAAGTGCAGCCACACTGCTAGACAAATACAGGAGACTCCATAATAGCAGAGAGTTAGAGGAAGCAAATTTCTGAGTGTAAAAACAAAAAAAAAGGCAATAATAGTTGGGGACTAATCAAAATCCTGGAATTCCCTCCCTAATGACATTGAGAGCCAACCTGCAGCACGTGGACTGCAGTGGTTCATGAAGGCAGCTCACCACCACCTTCTCAAGGGCAACTAGGGACTGACAATAAATGCTGGCCCAGTCAGTGACACCAGTGTCCCATAAGTGAATATTAAAATAAAAGTGAACTATCCAAAATATCAACTGGGATACAGACAGTGTGAAATTCTTGAATTACATTGAAGAGAACTTTTTAAACATGCACATAAGCTCAGTAACAAGGGGGCACAATTCTAGTCATTGGATATTAAGCTGGACAGGTGGATGAAATAGCAGTGGGTGAGTTAGTGATCAAAATACAATCTGATTTAGCATCATTAAGGAAAAGTGACAAAGATAGAACATGAGTAAATAGTGGTAAGGCAAATCTTACAAAGCTGAGAGATGATATGGCAAAAGTGAACTGGATGCAGCTACTTAAAAAGAAAGTCAGTCAAAAATCACTGGGGGACATTCAAAACCAAGATTCTGTGTGCCCAAAGATAAAAGGATGGTACTGCCAAATCTAGAACCAACTATCCAGAACCATTCAAGGACAAGGTAAAGCAGAAAAATAAAAGATTAAATAACAAAAAAAGTCATATTTTAGGATGTTTAAAATGAATTTAGAAAGTGAAGTGAAAAATAAAATTAGGATAGAGGATGAAACATTTTTGAAAATATATTTCATGTAAAAAATAAAAAAATGTATCATCAATATTTTAGGAGCAAGAGCTAAGGAAAGAGTTTTGCCTGTCAGCGATATATATCGTAACTCGTGTGTAGATTCAGCAGCTGTTCACAGAATCACAGAAGATTATCATTCAGTCCATCGTGCCAGCACTCGCTCTTCAAATGACCATCATTACATGGTGCCAATCTCCTGCCTTTTCCCCAGACCCTTGCACACTATTTCTATCCAAATAATCATCCAATGTCCTCTTGAATGCTTCAATTGAATGTTCCCCCATTATATTTCCAAGTAGTGTATTCCATACACTAACTATTCACCATGTAAAAATATATTTTTCTCACATCACCCTTGCTTCTTTTGCACAGGAGCTATGTCGGAATGTTGCTTAGGATGGAGCATTTCACCTTCGAAAATCAGCTAGAAAAACTCAGATTTATTACTTTAAAACAGAGAAGGCTGAGGGGAACCTGACTGAGGTCTTTAAGATTATGTAGGGCATTGACAGAGTGGATAGAATGCAATGGTTTCCCTTGGTTGAAGATTCAATAACAAGGTGACATGATTTTCAACTGAAGGTCAAGAGCTTTACAGGGTATTTGAGGAATTTTTTTTTCATCCAGGGTCTGTTGGGAATCTGGAATGCACTGCTTGGGAGGGCTGTAGATTGTAAATTTCAACTTTTAAAAAATATACAGATAAGCACTTGAAATATTATAACATCAAGGCTATGGGCCAACTGTTGGAAAGCGGCATTCGCGTACATAGGTCAATGCAGACTCAATAGGCTTAAGGGCCTCTTCTGTGCTGCATGGCTCTCCAACTCGGACTTCACAAATGTACAAAGTTGGACAATCCGCAGTAAAGAAGGATCGTCCTATGAGCTAAAGTAAAGAAGACTGGAACTCTACTCATTGGAGTTAAAGAAAAATGAGGGATCATATCTTAAAGGGCTTGACAGGGTAAATATTGAAGGGACGTTCCTCTCATAGAGACAATATAGGACCAGAGGTAAAAACAATGACTGCAGATGCTGGAAACCAGATTCTGGATTAGTGGTGCTGGAAGAGCACAGCAGTTCAGGCAGCATCCAAGGAGCTTTGAAATCGACGTTTTGGGCAAAAGCCCTTCATCAGGAAAGGCTTCCTGATGAAGGGCTTTTGCCCGAAACGTCGATTTTGAAGCTCCTTGGATGCTGCCTGAACTGCTGTGCTCTTCCAGCACCACTAATCCAGGATATCGGACCAGAGACAATCTAAGAATGAAAGGGTGCCAACTTAAATCTGAAATGAGGAGGAATTTCTTTTCTGAAGGTTGAGCATTTTTGAAACCTCCTGCCACAAAGCTACGAGGGCAGAGTCCTTGTGCATATTTAAGATTGAGATAGGTGGATTCTTGATCCATAGTGGGATCACAGTTTACAGAGAAACGGCAACACAGTCATGATCCTACTGAATGGCAGAGTGGGCTCGAACAGCTGAACTGCCTTCTCCTCATCCTTTTTTTATGATCTTACAGGATTAAAAAGTAATTATGTTTTAGCCTCAATAGTTATGCAATATTCTAATAATTGAACAAAAACAAACAGTTGCTACTAATTACGAATTTCACACTTACTCCAAGATATCTACAACAGAGAAATAAATTACTGTGGTCAGAGACTGTTAGCTCATACAGAGTTAAACTCTAGCGACCAATGCTTACCAGTTTCTGGTGGAGCAAAGGTATACTGGCTGCTGGAAGACGAGCCTAGGTTCAATTCATCATAGTTTGTTTGCTCTTGTGCTGCAACTTCAGTTTCCTCCTGGACAGCCTGAAGATCTTCTACAGGTGGCGGTTCAAGGGTAACAATATCTGAATCATCACTAGTTGCACCAACAAAAGTACTGTCATCAGCCATTTTACCTTTTGCTGGCTAGAACAAGCAAACAGTAGTCTTTTGTTAAGTTTCCATTTAAAAAATCAGAATCAGCAATAACCTATTCATCTGACCATCTTACACTCTTGCCAGGTGTTTAAAAGTTACTTTGTTGGTACAATTCTGGTAGAATGATTTTAATTTACTTTTAATAGTTGGAAATACAAACATTTTGACTTCCAAGAGGGATCAATTAAAAAAAAGAGAAAAGAAATAGTAAATCAAAAAACTAGCGATTAGGGGATATCAAGCTTATAAAATGTTGACTAAATGTAATAAATTCTGTCTTCCCCAACACCACTGAACTCAAGAGGAGATTGTACAATGTCTTGTGTTCAATATAGGATCCAGGAAGGTTTATGCAGAACAGTACATTTAGAGTTGAAATGGATGAAAGAGCAAGAGAGTGAAACAAATGCAACCACACTATATACCACTCAAAATTCCTATGATTGAAAGTGAAGCCAATTAATATAAGGAGTGCGAGGACATATTCTTTTTTGAGGTATGTTAAATTAGAAAAAAAAAGCATGATTTTAAAACTTTACTTCAATTAACATTGGTTGAAACTTGAGATGTATAATGCAGTTCTGGCAAAGCAGCTCCCAGGATTATTGCTCTTCTGATCCTCAGCCACAAAGTTGACTTTCATGACCGTGAGAGATTATGTTTAAGGTATTTTTACTGTTCCATATGCTAAATATTTTCTAAATGTTTGTTGTTTAGACTATTCTCATAAAATGCACACATCATCACTTCAGTTTGAATCAGCTATGTACAGTTAGAGGCTGTGTGCTACACAGAAATGATAAATTCCTGCATACTAATTATTTAAAACAGTAACTGTTTTTAATCAGGGTTTTCATGATTCCATCACCTTTCCTCAATAGCTTTAGTGGCAATATTATGCAATTTGCTACACTTTCCACAGAAGCTATGTGTGTTAACATCTGACTATTTAAATATTGTGTCTGTGTTCATAACAGAGAACAGATTCCAATGTACTCTCACCTCAGAGAATAATTCTTTTTCTGCTAACGTAACCGAGGTGGTAAGAGTTTCCATTGGTAGTTCTGGGTGCTCAGTTTCTTCTGCTGAAAAAAATTATGCAGTGCAAAAACACGTCAAGCTTTCATTAAATTTAAACCATACAACAAATTATTCAAAAATGAAAATTAAGAAGTTGCCACAATGAAATCCCCAGGGACAAGTTTCCTGGTTTACATACGACTAGCTGCCGGGATTATTTACATTTCTCAGTAAAACACCACATTGCCAGATTTGCAGCAACCAAAGAACACAATGCAGAGTTTCCATTTAATAAAGTACACAATGTGCAAAAGAAGTTTTTTATAAATTTAAAGTTAAAATTATTCTAACAGATTACAAATTCAAATTTAATTATAATAGACAAATATAGAAGCTGATTATATTCCATGATAGTGTATCATAGAAAATATTAAGAAATGAATTAAGTGATAATCAAAACACATCAAGTATCTATTGCAAGAATTTTATTCTACAGAAATGATAACTAATTCATATTAATAACAAAGTATTTTGCTATGCCAAAACAAGCTTTATATTTAGTTACATGAAAAATTCATTCCAAAATTAAAATGTCTCATGTGTTATAGCTTGGAACAATTTTAGCAAATTTCTAAGAATCCACTTTTGTTTCAGCTAGCAGTTTGTAAGGTACATAACCGGCTTACTCCTAACCAGAAGGAGACTCATTCAAAGCATAGCGACAAACATTTCACCTTATGAAACAATAATGTGCTTCTGCTTCACATGTTCAATATTTGGAAATTAGCATAGTGCAACACCTATTTGCCAGGAAAAACAACGGAAGTAGTTGAAGTGTAAAGCTCTGACCAAACAAAACAGTAAAAATCCTTTGAAACAAAAGCACTTTCTCTCCTTAAATGCAACATTCAGATATTTAAATCAACCTGTTCAGAGTTGTTATTAAAATGATTCGAAAGGGAAGTGTGGAAGCTGGTATTTGTGCTAACCTACAGATTTACAGCAAAACCCTGGGAAGTCCCTAAAAGTCTTTTACTGCCTAATTCAACAAACAGATATCAATCTGGGAAACATGGCAGACCAAAAACCAATGAAACATATTGTTTGATAGGTCACAAGAGAGAGCAAGAAAGAAGAGAAATGAACTTGGACTTAAATTACCTCATTGAGAACCATGGAACCTACTTCCTGTTCAATGAAACAGAGTTGTAACTTGTAGTTACTGCCAGAAAATAGTGTTATAATCCCAGCTCATGTTTTTACTGGACAAGTCAGATGCTAGACTGAAATTTGACTTGATACATCATATGTTATCTCAGTGGTCTTTAACGGAAGCACAAGCATGCAATGCAGATTTGGTTTTTACAACAAAACAGAAGTTTATTACTCACAAGAAATGAAAATTGAAATAGAACAAACCATGTTTAATGATTTCCAAACACACAGTAAAACTCAGTCCCATTTATCCCAAAAGCACTCCTTTTACAGTATTCACACCAGGGTGAATTCCCTCTATTAGATCTACAGTTTTTCATTTAACTGTCTCTTCATTGAGAATCTGACAGTTGTATGAAGACTCAGGAAGAGGCCAAGTTTAGACTTTCTCAGCTTCAAATAACACTTATGTTTTAACCACACACTTCTGACTGGAATTTTAACACCAAAACATCCTAACACTGCAGTGATCTAAATCTTAATAGTTCTTAACTATCTCCATTCTTTAGGAGCAACTGTTTTACACATCCAGCTTCAGCAAGACTTCTGCAAAACTGCTAAAATTAAACTGAAAAAGTGTTCTTTCCCAACACAGAGTTATTTCCCCTGATCAAAAAGAAAACAAAAAAAATCTTTGACCTTTTACACTGAACATCTAATGAACATTTACTCTGTTCACTGAGAAGCTCATAATATAAACAAAATCCCATTATACATCAGAAAATCACCTACAAAACCACCCACAAGTTGACGCATAAACATTTTTAGAGAGACTAACCAAAATCTACATGTCCCGAGCAAAATCCAACCTCTAAAATACATAATGTTAAAACATAGAAAAACCACACACCATACATCACATGTTGGGAAATATAACAGCAAAGATTTTGATGTTTTTTCAAAAAGTAAAGGAATTATATCATGGGAAGTGTTGCCCATCCCTGTTTGGCCTTCAAATGGGAGATTTCAGAAGGCAGTTAACAGTCAAACACATTGCTGTGGGTCTGGAGTCACATGTAAGTCAGTCCAGGTAAAGACAGTGAGTTTCCAGTGGGCCAAATGGGTTTTTACAATGATTTGATGATAGTTTCAAGGTCACAATTAAGAGTGTTCAATTCCAAATTTATGAATTAAATTTAAATTTCACTAGGTTTCACGCTGAGTTGTAAACTCACATCTCTAGAACGCCAATAGTCAAGTGACATTGTTACAATGCCACCATCTCCACTCATGTTAGCAAGGTTGGTTGATGAACAAATATTGGCCAAAAGACCAGGAAAACCCCCCCATAACTGGATGGCTAAATTCATGTGATTTATTGATCAAGGTGTAAATCTCTCACACTTGGGAATGAAGGGCAAGGGTAGCTGTGCTAATAAATAGACTTGCCAGCTCCAAGTTTTTGGGCAGAAAGTAAAAGAGGGAGCAAAAGAATAGTGGTTAGTGTCAAAAGAGAAAAGAAACCACAGGTTCCTTGCAAGATACTAAAGCCAGATGCAGGAGGGAGGTAACCTTGTTGCAATCCTTTTGGGGAATGTTAATGTTTAAAGAGAAATCCAAACACTCCATAATTATTTGACAGAACTAAGCCACATAACTCCACGTTTTTATACATAAAAGACTCACATGAAGCATGCACTGTTAACTGAACACTATAGTTTTCTTAAAAAGAACTGCATCATCAACTCAGTTCTACCCGTTACGTTCCCTCCCGAACAGGAGTTCCACTCTCTTTTGAAATATTGAAAATTCATTCACTTCATTAAATGTCAACAAAGGTATGTCACAGACCTCTGGAATTCACTCCAATTTACCTCCATGTTGTTTGTAATCTTGAGGGAAAAGTAGCTGAAAGCTTTGCTCCAGCTTGCAGCTAGTGCAATAAACCGACAGTGGTCCACAAGATTTAGAAGGGCTTGGCAGATACCAAGCTAGGTGGATTACACATCAGGAAAATGCAAAACTCAATAAAAGGAAAGGACAAGGAGGGACATTCTACTACAAAACGCTCTCCTCATCTAAAATCCATCTGGCTACAGCAGTCACATTTATTGGACTAAAATTTACAGGAACCAATCAACATAAATAAAACTAAATAGTTGTTACATACACAATTTTTCTCAACCTAGAAATTAGAGGGAGTGAGCAAGAAGATTAAAGACTGTGCAGCTTGAGAGAAAAAAAATTAAGTTTGCACTGGAACATGCTGTTCCACCCAGCATAAATGTACACAAAAAGTCAAAAATATATACACTATGTCACCAACTAATCCATCCACTTATAATTTTTAAATATTTAATTTTTTGCTAATAAAAATGTTTATATACTGAAATATACAAAAGTAAGAAATGAAATACCTCCTTCAAAACTTGTCTCACAAATCACAGTTCATTACACCGCAGTAAATCTGTTTTTTATGTTTCACAATAATTCCATTACCCCAAAAGGGACAGAAAGCTTATCTAGTGAACAGCCGGGTAACAAGCACCAGAAACAGCCCAGAACCATCTCTACAATTAGTTTAACAGGGGAATGCCAACAAGGCAAAATTAGGGAAAATTAGCCAGGGTCACCACTCCTGATACAGAATTTTGCAGGCAAAGCATAAACCAGGTGAGAAAAACAAAACAGGCAATGAATTGACCTTTTCCAATTGAAAAATTCCATCTCTGCCCACATATGAATGACAGTCACTTGGGAAAACTGCTGGTGGGTATCCAATCTTCATGGAACAGTATTCCAGCAAGAGGGGTTATGTAAATAATTAAATAATAACTGAACTTGAGATCATTAATTGGTCTCAGAATGATAAACTTGCACATGCTAAAAGCTACATAACCAGGTCCTGTGTAATTGTTTATGTAAGCAAATGGAATTTATACATACATTTTTTTTAAATTAAGAAGGTACAAACAAGCTTGACAACTAATCTCAGCTGCATGGCAAGATAACAACACCTTGATGAATTAGATACAACCTTCCTGGTCTGAGAGTTAAGATTGATAGATAACTTTACCCATTGCACCTCCATGGCAATGACGGCTAAACCAATCAGCGCCCTCTTCTCATGTTGTGTAAAAAAAATGTCCCCTTGTTCAAGTCTGTTTCTTGCATTCTTGTTCTGATGAATGCAAGATAAATAGTTTCAACTTCTTGTTTCTTGTTAGCAACGTTTGACAGGATATTTATTTACAGCTCCTTCATACCAGAAGATTAAAACAACAACTTCTTTAATTGAATCCATTAGCTGCTATATTGCTTACCTTGCAATTCAAAAGGTTTGTCAAGTTGTTGATCTGGTGAAGGCTGTGAAATGCCTTCAGCTTCTCCTTTGTCTGAGCTGAGTATCTCCACATCAGAACCCTAAGCAAAGGAGATCATCAATTAACAAGTCACATTTAATCATTTTGCTTTTAAAAGCAAAGTACATTTAATCAATCAGCTACAGTTTGCAACTTTTCTGTTGGAGATCAACCTGAGGGTGTGCACATCTTGACACTGCATTTTACGTTAGATTGTCAACTTGGGTTCAGTTGTACCAACCACTTCTCAGATGGATTGCAATGATACCTAAAAATCAGGGCATGACTTTATCTGCCCAACTGGTAGGTAATTGATGGGGAAACTCCAAAACAGCTTCCCATGAAAGTGTATAATATGCCACAAATCAATTCAACTCTGTTCAATATGCAACTTAAATATCTCTCAAACCAAGACTCCAGCTTTAAACTGACAGGTAATATATTTTAATATATCATATATTCATTCCACAGTGTAGTTACAAAGTCTACTATCTTCAAATCACACGTCAAAACAATAAGAATGATATTCTAGGGAGCTATTCCCCTAGTAAAAGAAAGAATGTGTTGTCTAGCCTTAGGAAGGAAAGGGTAGACATCATCCTACTGCAAGAGACGCATCTAACTGATAAGGAACATTTGAAACTGGAAGCAGGGAGGTTATGACAGGGTATTCTTCTCCTCCTTCAGCTCCAAGAGTAGAGGAGTGGCTATACTGGTAAGAATGATATTTTTACGAGGCCTGTTTATTTCATATTATGCGCCTGGAAGGAGGCAGAGGGAGGAGTAACGATGGATGCTGGAGGCCCGGCTGCAGATAGCTGAGGAAACATTGTAATAGGCCCTCTTTGGTCAAGTTGCAGTGAGTCACGGCCCTCTACTCATTGCACACACAAGTGGCTAAAAAAAAAGTCTCCTTTGCTAAACAAAGATGATTTGAATTTGGAGGTAAGCCAGGTAGATATCTGGCATATTTGGCTTGATGGAAAAAAGCTCCCCAATCTATTAGGTCTGTTAGGGAGAAGGCTGGCACAATTACATGTGAGTTGAAGAAGATCAATGTTAGATCTAGGGAATACTTCACAGAGCTATACTGGTCAGAAGGAGGCGAACACAGTGCAGTGAGAACGCAGTCCTTTTTCGAGAATCTGGACTTCCCCAGTATAAACACGGTACAGGCTTTTCTATCGAATGTAAATATAATGGTACAGGAAGTAATAAGACATTTCCAGGATGGCAAAGCACCTGGGTCAGATGGATTCCCAAGTGAATTCTATAAGAAACTCATAAATGCGTTGGTGGAGCCACTTATGGGGATGTATACCTTTTCATATGCACAGGACTGTCTACTGCCGTGTCTTAGGGAGGCTAATATCTCCCCCATCGTGCAAGTATGCCAGCAAAGATTGATCCCCGGTTTGATGGCATCCCTAAATGCAGAAAAAGCATTTAATGGGAAAGAATGGCTGTATCTGTTTGGGGTCTATGGAAAATAAAGAGCATGAAAGCATGGGAAGGGTTAAAACATGACGATCACTGGCAATCTGTGGTCTGTGGAAGGGAGGATGGGATAAGAATAGTGGAATGCTCTTAACCTTACTCTGCTAATTAGCGTAAGGCTGAAAGGTCACTATGGTGAGATGAGATAACAGTTAGTAGAGGTAGTTTCCCTGTTAAGAGTCATTATGACAAGATTGGGACCATAAATATTTGGGACATGACATGAAATACCTAAATTAATAGTTAGTAGAGTCAGCTTGAGAAAGGAGACTATTGTAATAGATGGAATAGCTAAATATCTATCACGACAGGTTAGTCTGGAATGGAAGATCACTGTAGCAGAGATGATAATAAATAACTAGGAAAATATTAAGTAGAGTCTGGAATGCAAGACCATTGTTGCAAGGGTTAACACTAAATATCTAAGTGACATTAGAATTACATTAAGTAGAACGTACAACTAAACAGATAATGGGAATGAACATCACTGGTTTATTATGTAACTAGAATGAGGTACTTTGATTAATATAGTTGGACATGCTGATAAGCAAACAGAAACATGATATTAAAAAAATTTTAAAAACTACGGACCCTGAGGCTCGTGGGCATTTGAAAATCTGCTTTCTCAGTGTCACGGTTTTTTGTTTGCAAATAAAAGACCTACTTCTTGAAGAACTCTCTGCGTCTCCTGGTGATTCTCTACATTTTCTCCACAATAGGTCCTAGAGCACTTTGAGCTGGGGGGAATCCTTTGCCAGATTGTTGGTGGTATTGTATAATGATCTTAAGGCAGCAGTCATTACAATCAGTGCTAAGTCAGATAACTTTAACATTGGGAGAGGTTGTCGACAGGGATTTCTTCTCTCACTGTTGTTATTCACCTTGGAAACTGCCTCAGCTAACTGCTCAAGTCAGGACTGATCCTGAAATAGTAGTGCCAAGGGTGGGAATGGTGGAGCATAAGATCACCCTATATGCTGACGACATCCTTTTGTTCTTGGCCAATCTGGATAAGTCTGTTCCTTGACTGATTCAAAAAAATTAATTTCTTGGACTACAGAATCAACTTTACAAAACCAGAAGCCATGCCAGCAGGGGGGGGGGATTAGTGGAGGTGGCTAATCTGAAGGATGGAATGCAGTTCCCATTTGGGAATTTTTATTACCCTTTCCTTCCACCAGCTGTATAAAGCTAACTACGTACAACTATTGGAGAGGATAAAACAGGATTTGCAGCGATGGGAGGGTTTACCATTATCTCGGTGGGGCAAATAGCCCTGATTAAAATGAAAGTTCTTCCTCGCCTGTTACACTCCATGAGAATGTTCCCAGATCAGTGTTACGGAGGCTCAATGGCTGGCTAGGGTCCTTTACTTATACCACAGACGCCCTCTAATTTACTAAATTGCAGTTTTCACAGGGCGAGGGAGGGGTGGATATTCCAGATTTGAAGAAATATCAAATAAGCGCCCTGTGAGCATATGTTGGTGACTGGGTAGGGGAGAATTGGGAGTCAATTTGGCTTGACATTGAAGCCTCGCAGTCAAGATGTCCTCTAGTTAATTTATTATTTATGGATAAGATGAAATCCGTGACAGAGCAGTGTAAGAATCCAATCATTTTAAATGCGGTGAAAGCCTGAAGGATAATGCGACAAGACGAGGGCAGTTGGTCTAAGACCTCGCCGTTTACCCCGTTGCTGGGAGCCCAAGGAATTAAACCTGGGGTAATGAACTCCAGCTTTAAGTTATGTGAGAATAAGGGAATCTCATGCCTGGGAGATTTGTTTGAGGGGGAGGTCTTGATGTCATTTAGTCAGTTAAGCCAGAAATATGGATTATTTAATAGGGACCTTTTCCAGTACTTTCAGACAAGGGATTATATACAGAGGAAGACCACGCTCTTGGCTCAGTGTTACAAGTCAGACATGAAGAAAAGAGTATGGGTGTACGGATGCTCTTTCAGCCAGTACTTTGTATCATTTACAGAAAGGTTGTGCCTTGGGGGACATAGAAGGATGCTGTTGGAAGTGAAATTGAGAGCTAGGAAAGGATATTTCATCGGAGGTATGGAAAGATATATGGGGAAAAGTAAGGAGAATTTCAGTATCTAACAGGGCGCAGGGCATGCAATTGAAGATCTTACACAGGGCTCATATGGCGCCAAAGAGGCTAGCTAAGTTCAAAAGAGGAGTGTTATCAGGATGTCCCAAATGTAAAATTAGTGTAGACACTCTTATACACTGCTCCTGGTCACGTTGTAAGATCCAGAGATACTGGAGTGCTGTAGTAAGGGAGCTTAAGGACATCCTGGGGATTGAAATTAACATGGATCCAGTATTTCATCTTCTGGGTTTGCCAAATTTGCCCTCTCTGGGGGAACACGGGAAGAGATTGTGTAACATTCTTACCCACTGTCCGAGGAAGAACATTCTAGTGAATTGGATGTCAGAAAAACCACCAGGTCTTATGGGGTGATGTAGGCTGGTGATGAGCATCTCCCCCAAGACGACCTCACAAATAAGGTGCACCACAAAACTGAACAGTTTTATAAGATCTGGTGGTCCTTTTTAAATTATATTCATGCAGACTTATCAGCAATATTAATTAGGGTTATGGTATAGCTGTGGGAATCAGTATGGGTGCCGATGGGGCCCTGGGAGGAGGAGGCTGGGGGAAAAAAAAAGGGAAAGGTACTATAGCTGGTGCTTCCAGGGATGGGAACCTCAATGGAGGTTCGAGGAGTGAATTAAATTAAAATTAAATTAAAATTAAATTAAAATTAAATTAAAATTAAATTAAAATTAAATTAAAATTAAATTAAAATTAAATTAAAATTAAATTAAAATTAAATTAAAATTAAATTAAAATTAAATTAAAATTAAATTAAAATTAAATTAAATCTCACTATTGTATTCTAAGTTACTTGAATTTAGTTTAAGTTAATATTCATTTAATTTGTTTGTAGTTTAGTTTAAGTAGATACATTTGTTCTGGTAGAATAATAGGTCGTTCACTGATAATAGTATCACAAAAAAAAAGGTAAGCTACTTAGTGTGGAGACTAAGTGTAGAGTTATGACAGCGCAGGCAGTGGAATGTTCCTCCTGCAGGATGTTTGAGGTAGGGGTGACCACCGATGCTCCTGCCGACTTCACCTGAGGCTCAGAAGGAAAAGGGGGAGAAGAGGAGGAGAGCGCTAGTTATAGGAGAAACTATAGTTAGAGGGACAGACAGGCGGTTCTGTGGACATGGGCGAGACTCTCGATTGGTTTGTTGCCTCCTGAGTGCCAGGGTCCGAGACGTCTCCGGCCGTGTTTTCAGAATCCTTAAAAGGGGGAGGGTGTGCAGCCAGAGGTCGTGGTGCACATTGGCACCAACGACATAGATAGGAAGAGGGGTGGGAAGGTCATTCAGGAGCTCGGAGTTAGGCTGGAAGCTAAAAGCTAGGACGGACAGAGTCATCATCTCTGGGTTGTTGCCGGTGCCACGTGACAGTGAGGCAAGGAATAGGGAGAGAGTGCAGTTGAACACATGGCTGTAAGGATGGTGTAGGAGGGAGGGCTTCAGGTATTTGGACAATTGGACTGCATTCTGGGGAAGGTGGGACCTGTACAAGCAGGACGATTTGCACCTGAACCAGAAGGGCACCAATATCCAGGGAGGTAGGTTTGCTAGCACTCTTCGGGGGGGGGGGGGGGGGGGGAGAAAGAGAGAGAGAGGTTTAAACTAATTTGGCAGGGGGATGGGATCCGGGCTTGTAGTCCAGCAAGTAGGTTAGCTGCTTTTTCAGGATATCCAAGAATGTAGGGAGGCTGTGGAGAAAAAGTAGCACTGACAGGGAATACTTGCGGACACAGATGGGTTCAAGTGTGTATACTTCAATGCAAGGAGGATCAGAAATAAAGTGGGTGAACTTAAGGCACGGATTGGTACTTGGGACTACGATGCTGTGGACATCACGGAAACGTGGATAGAAGAGGGACAGGAATGGTTGTTGGAGGCTCCTGGTTACAGATGTTTCAGTAAGATTAGGGAGGGTGGCAAAAAAAAAGGAGGGGCTGTGGTGTTGCTAATTAGAAATGGTATAATGGCTGCAGAAAGGCAGTTCGAGGAGGATCTGCCTTTGGAGGTAGTATGGGCTGAAGTCAGAAATAGGAAAGGAGCAGTCACCTTGTAGAGTGTTTACTATAGGTCCCCCAATAGCAGCAGAGATGTGGAGAAACCGATTGGGAAACAGATTTTGGAAAGGTGCAGAAGCCACAGGGTAATGGTCATGGGCGATTTCAACTTCCCAAATATTGATTGGAAGCTCTTTAGATCAAGTTGATTGGACGGAGCTGTGTTTGTGTAGTGTGTCCAGGAAGCTTTTATAACTCAGTATGTAGATTGTCTGACCAGAGGGGAGGCCATATTGGATTTGGTACTCAGTAACGAACCGGGACAAGTGATGGGCTTGTTAGGGGGTGAGCATTTTGGTGATGGTGACCACAATTCTGACTTTCACCTTGATTATGGAGAGAGATAGGTGCATGCAACAGGGTAGGCTTTACAATTGGTGGGGGGGGGGGGGGGTAAATACGATGCTGCAAGACAGGATCTGAGGAGCATAAGCTGTCAGGAAAGGATGTTATTGAAATGTAGAACTTTTTCAAGGAACAGATACAACGTGTCCTTGATATGTATGTACCTGTCAGGCAGGAAAGAGATGGTCGTGTGAGGGAACCTTGGTTGACGAGGGAGGTCGAATATCTAGTAAAGAGGAAGGAGGCTTACATAAGGTTGAGGAAACAAGGTGCAGACAGAGCGTTGGAGGGATACAGGATAGCCAGGAGGGAGCTGAAGAAAGGGATTAGGAGAGCTAAGAGAGGGCATGAAAAATCTTTGGCGGGTAGGTTCAAGGATAACCCCAAGGCCTTTTATGCATATGTGAGAAACATGAGAATGACGAGAACAAGGGTAGGTCCGATCAAGGACAGTAGTGGGAGACTGTGTACTAAGTCGGAAGAGATAGGAGAGGTCTTGAATGAGTACTTTTCTTCAGTATTTACAAATGAGAGGGACCGTATTGTTGAAGAGGAGAGTATGAAACGGACTGGTAAGCTAGAGGAGATACTTGTTAGGAAGGAAGATGTGTTGGGCATTTTGAAAAACTTGAGGATAGACAAGTCCCCCGGGCCTGACGGGATATATCCTAGGATTATGTGGGAAGCAAGAGAGGAAATTGCAGAGCCGTTGGCAATGATCTTTTCGTCTTCACTGTCAATGGGGGTGGAACCAGGGGACTGGAGAGTGGCTAATGTTGTGCCCCTGTTCAAAAAAAGGGAATAGGGATAACCCCAAGAATTACAGGCCAGTTAGTCTTACTTCAGTGGTTGGCAAAGTAATGGAAAGGGTACTGAGGGATAGGATTTGTGAGTATCTGGAAAGACACTGCTTGATTAGGGACAGCCAGCATGGATTTGTGAAGGGTAGGTCTTGCCTTACAAGTCTTATTGAATTCTTTGAGGAGGTGACCAAGCATGTGGATGAGGGTAGAGCAGTGGATGTAGTGTATATGGATTTTAGTAAGGCATTTGAGAAGGTTCCCCATGGTAGGCTTATGCGGAAAGTCAGGAGGGATAGTGAGAAATTTGGCCAGTTGGATAGAGAACTGGCTAACCGGCCAAAGTCAGAGAGTGGTGGTAGATGGTAAGTATTCAGCCTGGAGCCCAGTTACAAGTGGAGTTCCGCAGGGATCAGTTCTGGGTCCTCTGCTGTTTGTAATTTTTATTATTGACTTGGAAGAGGGAGTCAAAGGGTTGGTCAGTAAATTTGCAGACGATACGAAGATTGGGGGAGTTGTGGATAGTGAGGAGGGCTGTTGTCGGCTGCAAAGGGACTTAGGTATGATGCAGAGCTGGGCTGAGGAGTGGCAGATGGAGTTCAACCCTGTCAAGTGTGAGGTTGTCCATTTTGGAAGGACAAATAAGAATGCAGAATACAGGGTTAACTGTAGGGTTCTTAGTAAAGTGGAGGAGCAGAGGGATCTTGGGGTCTATCTTCATAGGTCTTTGAAAGTTGCCACTCAGGTGGATAGAGCTTGTAAGAAGGCCTATGGTGTATTAGCGTTCATTAGCAGAGGGATTGAATTCAAGAGTCATGAGGTGATGTTGCAGCTGTACAGGACCTTGGTAAGGCCACATTTGGAGTACTGTGTGCAGTTCTGGTCGCCTCACTTTAGGAAAGATGTGGAAGCTTTGGAGAGGGTGCAGAGGAGATTTATCAGGATGTTGCCTGGAATGGAGAATAGGTCGTACGAGGATAGGCTGAGAGCGCTAGGCCTTTTCTCATTGGAACGGCGAAGGATGAGGGGTGACTTGATAGAGGTTTATAAGATGATCAGGGGAATAGATAGAGTAGACAGTCAGAGACTTTTTGCCTGGGTACAATAGAGTGTTACAAGGGGACATAAATTTAAGGTGAAGGGTGGAAGGTATTGGGGAGGAGGATGTCAGGGGTAGGTTCTTTACCCAGAGATTGGTGGGGGCATGGAATGCGCTGCCTGTGGGAGTGGCAGAGTCAGAATCATTGATGACCTTTAAGCAGCAATTGGATAGATACATGGATAGGTGCTTAAGCTAGGACAAATGTTCGGCACATCGTGGTCCAAAGGGCCTGTTCTGTGCTGTATTGTTCTATGTTCCATTATGACTTTGTTGTACTCTCTCTACTTTTCAGTCTTTTTCTTGTGTACATAGATGTTTTGTAAAAAAAGGTCTTTAATAAAAATATTTATAGAGGTAAATGATATTCTGAACCATCTTTTGTCATAAGTATAGATCCCTGAAAATGGTAGCTTGGTTCCTGTGCCAAGCAACTAGGAGGTCAAACCACTCCTTAAGGTTTCTGTTAACGGGATGCTAGGCTCAATTCTCTAATCTGTGCCAGATACCTCAAATCACTTTTTGCAACATGTTTTGAAGACAAATCAGAACAAAAATCATTACATGCTGCATTTCTCATAGCAATTCAACCAATGTGTTAAAGAGACACATTAGTCTCAATTTGAAACCTTTGTAATAGTTGGGAGAACCATCAAATCTAGAAATCCAATCCAAACAATGCACCCACAGACTTTGCATTTAAACAACATGGGCCTTTTAGCAGGAACACTTATGTTAATAATCCCCCATTACTTTTGTCATCCAAAGGTAACTGTTAGCAAAAGATATTAAAGGATATTGGACAAAGAAAGGTCTATGGAGTTACACTGAAGATCAGCCATGAATTCACAGAACATTGAAACAGGATTGAGGGATTAAATGGTCTCTACATTCCAATATTCCTCCAGGAAGCTCATCTAGATTCCCACATCCATGCCACACACAATTGCATCAAACATACCATTTACACCAACATTTCCCAAAATAAATTCATGTTTCAACTGACAGCTGGGCTGCAATGGAAATTCCCTTCAGAAAGCAACTAACCTTCAATTAAGTATGTATGGATTTGTTTCACAGAAAGTTAACCTGGCACGAAGTAAGACAGTGAAAACACATTTAACTAATGTATTTATATGAGGTCACTTTCAACAATTCATTAAGAAAAATAGGGAATAATGTGCTCAAACAAAAGGGGTGGAGAGACTATTTACCAGTACACTAACAATATATGGACACCAAGGTGAAAACTATAAAGATATTAATAATTACTAACAGATCCATCTTTAAAGGTTTAAACAGTGAATCTAGTGGATTGAGTGCCTCTTCTTGATATTTATTATGAAAATTAATAACATTTTATCCACATTATAAACTACATCTTTTGTGATGCAAAATATCCTGTTACAATGAAATGAGAAAGGTTTCCACAATTTTTAACAGTACCAAATGTACATTAAAAGGTTGGATGATTTCAATATGTATATTGCATAACATCAATTAGAAAAAGAGGGTCTTAAAAAGACTAGTATCATATGACTACAATATTTCTGGCCGCAATGCAATTACTATATTGTTAGAGAAATTCCACATTTGGATTGATCAAAACTTTTAGATAATACTGTATATGAAAATTGCAGTGATATACTGGATTAAAGCTCCAAGGTTCGTAGAATAGTATTTTTTCATGTAAAGTGCAAAATAATGTAAAGAGCAGCTATTTCAGCTTTAATTCCAGGGTTCCACTTAGGAATGGAAGTTAACAGCAAAAAAAAAAGGAGCAAGTATTTTGAATATAAAAAGATGATCACTTGTCTGGGAAGTTTCGAAAACAAGTCATTACCACCAGCTTTGTGGTTGATATTTACCTCAGATACCGTTTCTTCCAGAAAACCAAACTTTAGATCCGTCCCAAGAGGGACTTTAAGATAACAGCATCAATAAATAATGCAAATCAGCATAATTTATTAATCGGATACCAAAATAAGAAATCAACTCAAAGGTAGTATCGCCAGATTAATTTAATACCACTCCATATGCTTATCTATATTTTCCAGTTAAAATACCAAATAATTTTCACTCAGGTCAGGAAGGACAGAAAGACACACAATTTCTATGGCAAATTTCCCCATCATCAAGGCAGACAATCAAAGAACAATAACTTTAGCTAGAAATAACATCTCCCAAAATATACTCAGTATTATTCTGATCTATTTTCACTGCTGTTCCAGAATCTTTAAAAAAAAAAGACATTTATGTATACTTGCACGTTGAAACATACAGCATATAAATCACATATTATTTCATCTTGTGATTTTTCTACTATACCAGACAGTTACAACAAACATAATAGTGAACAGAGCTGAAAATGTCTTGCTGGAAAAGCGCAGCAGGTCAGCCAGCATCCAAGGAGCAGGAGAATCGACATTTCGAACATGAGCCCTTCTTCCAGCAACACATTTTCAGCTCTGATATCCAGCATCTGCAGTCCTCACTTTCTCCTAATAGTGAATAGAAACCATTATGCCCTAATTCTGTATATGATGGATCTATTTCATTTGGAAAAAATAACATTCTTTCACACAATGTGGACATCACTGGCTAGGCCAGTACTTATTGCTTATCTGTAATTGCCTCAGAGAAGGTAAATTTAAGCTATCTTCTCGAACTGCTGTTGTCCTTGTGGTGTAGGAACACCCAAAATAGCACTAAAGTAAGTTCTGAGATTATGACCTAGCAACTGTGAAGGAATAGCAATATGGTTCCAAGTCAGGTGTATGGTTTACAACGTAAGTCAAAGTTGGTTTGGGCCCCATGTATGTACTGCCCTTGTCCTTCTAATTGCAGAAGTCAAAGGTTTGGACAGTGCTGCCAAAGGATCCTTGGTGAGTTACTGCAGTGCACCTTTTTAAAAATTACCCACTGCTGCAACTTTGCATCAGTGGTAAAGGGAGTGAATATTCAAAGTAGTGGACTTCCTGGATGATTTCTAGCTTGAGTGTTGTTGCAGATGCATCTAGGTAGTGGCATTCACTAGGTATGCACAAATATATTTTTCTAGTCACTTGGGAAGAAAATAAAATAGTGGCAAGATTGTTAATTAAGTGACCAATTCCAAAGAAAACTATGCAAATATAGACATTGGATTATATAGACTATTGCACAATGTGAAAGAAAAGTGAGGGGTGGGGAATTTCCCTTATGTGCACCAAAGTCATAAAAACTTATAAAAGACCTGGAACATGATTCTGTAACAGAGTATGCAAAGCAAAATCTTGCCTTCTTTTAAAAAAAAAATCACAAGTTATTGCATTACTAGTTCTTACATCTCACAATTTTTAATAACTCAATTCTTCAGTGCACAGATAAACGACAATTACAATACATCACAGGGCTTAAGAAATGGAATAAGAAAAGTATCATATACTTCATGGTTAATTATGGTCCAACCACAGGATGATTCACTATCGCTGGAACTCTCTGACATCTTTACGCCAAGGTAACTGCAAAACAAACAATATCAAAATTAGCAAAAGAAAATCAAAGTTTAAGTCCAAGACTTTTCCACACCACAATCATTTTGTTTGGTCTGTTGTTAATAACACGTGTAAACAAATGTTTCTGGAACCCAAACAACACTATTTAAACTCAAATGGCACTCAAAAAGCCAACACGTATATGCCAAAGGAAAAGCTTTCTATTCTGTTTAATTAAAACTAGGAAATAATTAAAATTTATGCCAATTTTAAAACAAAAAACTTTGAATTAATAGTACACCACACGGTATATAGTAAGAACAGCTTGTTTTTGTTTGAGTAATCATGTGACCCATCTTTACTCCCTGCACCTTATCTAGATGGCAAGGTCACTGTTCACAAGAACAGCTGCACAGCACAGTTCAAACTTAAAATAAAATTGGGGCTTTCAACAATATTATATTTATATATAGATGTTAAATTTATCCCTGTGACGACACCTTTAGACTGCATGTACAAACCAATCTAAAACTCGAGTATTCTAGTAGCTACCAATGTGAACTTGAACTTAAACCTGAAAGACAACTAGGCGGTGAGTTATTTTAATCACAAACATACAAACAAGGAACAGGAATGGGTTATTTTGCTCCTCAAGCCAATCAAGGGCAAGCTCTTTTTAATTTGATTTTCTTTCATAGACTAAATATCATACCCAAGATACAGACTCAGACAATGTTTACCCAACTTATTTACCCACCCTTCCTTGCATCCTACCCCATTCATAAAACCCAGATTTGCCTAATATTTCAGAAAGTTTTTCAACTGTGTAATAGATTAGATTACTTACAGTGTGGAAACAGGCCCTTCGGCCCAACAAGTCCACAATGACACGCCGTAGCATGACCCACCCAGACCCATTCCCCTACATTTACCCCTTCACCTAACACTACGGGCAATTTAGCATGGCCAATTCACCTAACCTGCACATTTTTGGACCGGAAACCGGAGGACCTGGAGGAAACCCACGCAGACACAGGGAGAATGTGCAAACTCCACACAGAGAGTCACCTGAGACAGGAATTGAACCCAGGTCTCTGGCGCTGTGAGGCAGCAATGCTAACCGCTGGGCCACCGTGCCGCCCATTAATACTTTGCATTCAATGTGAAAGCAACATAGAAACTCATGAAACTGCTATTAAGAGTACACTACTACGTAAGCCTGTTTACTGCAATTGTTTATGATTGTGCAGATTACAGGCATTATTTTTGTAGCGCAATACAGCTTTCAGCATTATTCACCCGAAATGGGAAACAGGTATACCATGGGATCTGAAAGATGCCAAAAGCTTTTACCACCT
The DNA here is from genome assembly GCF_047496795.1 of Chiloscyllium punctatum. Lineage (NCBI taxonomy): Eukaryota > Metazoa > Chordata > Chondrichthyes > Orectolobiformes > Hemiscylliidae > Chiloscyllium > Chiloscyllium punctatum. The sequence continues at coordinate 37,556,358 of NC_092786.1, forward strand.
TCTCTATATGTTTAATCACATTGGTGACAAAAGAAAATGCCACACTGCTCTCAATGCATATGGTATTCCTAACTGTACTATAACTACTGTATGGAATTAAATTGAAAGCAACAACATGGATCTCAAATGTTGACTTTATGGCTCATCCTTGTTGTTATTGATCAGTCATGGGAGCAATAAATCAAACTCTCTGGCACATATTCAAAGCAGCAATAATCTTACTGAATGGTGTAGCAGCCTGGAGAGGCTGAGTGGTTTACTGATGCTCCTAATCCATGCATGTAACGTCAGTGTTTTGCACGAGAAAACTATTAGACGCGAAGCATTTAGATTATGTGTTTACAGAACACGTGAACAAATGGAGATCATGGTTGCTTAGATCAAACTATCAAATCCAATTTTCAGGAATACAATCCTGGAGGCATCAAATCAAAATACAGGAAGAATTAACAAGGATTGAAATTTTACCATTAGATGCCCTTTTTAAATAATAATTATGTGCTAGTAGCAAAACAGATGAGCACCGTATGTTCTTCTACAAATTACAATAGAACCTTGATTGTCCAGCATGATGAAGGGCAGTTGAATCATAATTGGTACATAATTAAATTGGAGTTCAATGCTGATACTATTTTACACTATAGTCCTTGAACAGAAGAAGCTTCAGCTCAAATTTAAAATGGTCTCAGCAAACGACAGGACCCATTCTGAGGTGTATGATATCATGCAGTGAACTTATTCCAAACAGATTTAGTATCAGGCAGCAAGTGATTAGTCTGTGTCACATGAGTATGCATGGAAGTTTTATAGAGGTCTATAGAAGACCCAAGTGAAATTGCAGCCCAAACGCTAAAAGATTTAACATGCTACAAACCCCCAACTCGTAACAATCCAGTTTTCATATTCCAAACCATTATATGCATTTTTGAAATAATCAAAACTGGGGTTGTATTTAGTACAGATAAGGAGGTTAACACTTGTTAAAAAGTTTGCAACATTATGCAATATTTTGAGAGGAAAAGTGTTTTCAATAATTGCGAAATCAGTAGTGAAACTTCATAGCAAAAATTACACTGCAAACAAAAGGACAGGAATAATTACATGTATTGTTCTGTAAATAGCCTATTGTGCCATAATGTTAAATGTGGCATGTCAAGAAATCTTAAATTTCATATACCCACAAATATCTATCTTTCTGTATAATTACCAACTTAAGTTCAAAATACAATGTTCACTCATCCAGCACTCAGTAGTGGTTGATAATATACACATTAAAAAGTGAATCTTCAGCGTTTATTCTATGCATGGATGATCCTGATTTTTGACTGAGATACAATGTATTTTGAAGGTTTCTTCGAAATACTGACATCAAAAAGAAAAATAAACTATTTTTAAAGGAAAACAAAATATGGATAAGATTCGGTTACAAAGTATAAAATTGCACTTTAAAAAATTTAGAACTTAAAAACTGGAAAGGTGTTGTACAGAACTGAAAAGACTACATTGCAAACGGAAGTTTAATTTTAGTTAATAGTACATTTTGAATTCTGAATTCATCTTTGGTTTGCAGTGGTTCCATTTTACACATTTATGATAAAAAGGACAACAAATTTAGGCTTTTTTATTGGTGGATCAGTAGTTCCCAGCCAAAGAATATCCCTGCTTTTTAAAATAACAATATAGTGTTTCCATTTCCAAAAGGCAACAATCCAAAACAGTAAAAACAAGGATTAACCAAGTCTATTAAACACACAAATAGACAAAAAATAAACCCATAAAAAAAACCAATGATATAGAGCAGAAAGTTACAAATGAAATACAAAGTAGGAACAAAACTGGATAAGACACATTGGTCATTGTTTTAAGGGCTGTTTCAACCATCCTCCGCTATTTCCATGTTCCTGTTATTACTGTGAGCATGCACTTGTGCCTCTTGGAAATGTTACTCTAATCTCAGCACTCTATTTAGGGCAGGACAATGGCACAGTGGTTAGCATTGCTACCTCACAGTGCCAGGGACCCAGGTTTGAGTGGCTGTCTGTGTGGTGTTTGCACATTATCCCAGTGTCTACTTAGGTTTTCTCCTAGTACTCCGATTTCCTCCAACAGTCCAAAGATATGCCGGTTAGGTGCATTAGTTATGGTAAATGGGGTCACAGGGATGTTTAGGGGTTATATCTGGGAGAGATGATCTTTGGAGGATCAGTGCTGACTGGAGGGGCCAAATGGGCTCTTCCTACACTGTCAGGATTCCGTGAAATACTTACAGTTTAAGATTGGTTTAAAGATGCTAAATATTCTGCACTGTTTTAATAGCTTTATTACCACAAGAATACTTATAACGTCCATTAATCACAAACCAAACGAGAATCTAACAATTAAATTCACAACCATAAATGACAGAAGGGATTAACTAAGTTGTTTTAGGCAAATCATTCACTGACACAAAGGAGACGAGTTTGGGGCAAAAACAGCTGTTAGGCAACTTGGTTTTACATTAAAAATAACAGCAAAATAAGTTCCCAAACAAGTGACAAAAGTCAATATTATAAACGAGTTGAAAATAAAACCAAAAAGGTTAGTAGAGATGAAGGAATAATACTAGAGGCACGACTGAAATTACTGAGAATAAAATAGACCTCCTTAGCCCAAATTCTCTTCCAGTTCTAAGCAAATTTTCTGTTTGAATAAAACCAAAAATAGTTACTGAAATTATAGTCATTGAGATAATGCATTGTTTGCCCGCCTGTATCCCACAGTCATTCCAGCAGGCTGAATTACCTCCTCCTGTGTTGTAACCCTTGAATGATAGAATTTTCCACTTTGTTGAACTGTCAATGACAGTTGTGCTGCTGGAGAAAAATGCCAGACAAAAACCAGGAGTCATATGGGGGAGGGAAAAGAAGCAGGACCACTTCAGAACTAACAAAATAAAAGGTTTTGCAACCTCAAGCATAAGAAGGATATGATATCCTTGTTCCCCAAGACAGTCATAGCATGTTCCATAAAAGATTGAGATTTCTATCTGAATCCTTGGTAGGCCAATAGCAGAATTAAGAAATTCTTGATTTTTGACTTAGATGCACATATTGCATCCTTAAATCATATTAGCCCCATTCTATGGTCTGTTCCCTGGCATCTCATAGCAATCATGTTTTAATAATTAGGTGTTTCATGAGAGTTTGAGATGGTGAATCTTCATTAATGATCCTTCCAGACCCATGTTGAAATTATTGTCAGTGCTACTGTAAGGAATGGCTCATGGAACAGCTAGTGGGACAGCGTTGAAAAGTTAGGGAGCAATGACTTGTCTTCCCAGGGAAATTAGGGAAGTGCAGAAAATGCTGCCCAAAATGCAGATCATGGTTTGCAAAACAAAAAAGAGAGAATGTCAACAACAGCAGCAACTGTTCCTCGTCGGCTGTTGCTGTGAGAGGACGGTTTCATCAACAACTATGATCAAAGATTTGACTGTGAAGAAGGCGCTTGCGGAGGTCCGGTTTAATTCCAGCCTTCCTCAGTAAACCGCGCAGTCTGAGAGGTGCGCGTTACTCCCATTTCCACAAGAAACGGGGGGGGGGGGGGGGAAATAGTGGAGGGTGGGGAGGAGGGAATTACGTCAGTGAGAGTGCAGTCAGATCATGCAATCGTTTGCAATCTGTGTGAAGGAAAACCAGAGCCAGTGGGGTCTGAAGCCTGTAGAGGTTGAACCAAAAAACAAACAAGTGACTTTGCGAAGCTTCCTCCCCAGCGCGCAGCAATAATAACAGGGACGGCGCCCGAGCGGGTTAAACTGGAGGAGGAGTCGGGGAAATGGGTCATTCGAGGCAGGATAAGGTTAACCTGAGCTCGAGGCGCCCCCCCCAAAAGGCCGCGGCCTTTCCCAGCTCAGACCAATTCTCCCCCCCCTACCTTGGGGCCCGCGGTCCGTCACCCCGGGAGACAGCGACGATCGCGACCCCCGCCCCCGCGCCGGGCCTCGAACCCAGGCCCCGGCAAGCCTTACCTGCCGCCTCTCCCTTCAGCCGGCGATAAGTAAAACGCTGTTGTTGACCCGTTAAAAAACAACAGCCTCCAGAGGCTGCGACCAGCCCCCACCCCTCCCCCTCCTCTTGTGATGTTTTGACTGACGCTGCCGAATGAAGCCCCGCCCCCTCCCGGCAGGGCGGTTACGCGCTACCCCGCCTCACCGCGCGGCATTCTGGGACTTGCAGTCCCAAACCCCACGGCTTCCCCGCTCACCAAACCAGCCTCTTCCCCCGCCCCCGGACTACAACCAGAATGCACCGCACAAACACCCGTCGAACACGGCCCGTCATGACGGACAACCAATCAGACGCCGTTACCAAGGCGCCGCTGCCACAACAAACAGCTCGAGCCGAATAATGCTTCCATGGTAACCATGGACTAAGGGTTTCAGTTGACTGCATTGGTTACAATATTTCCCTCTGGATACTGCTTCACTTCACAGTCAAACTGGTACTTGGCCAAAGGGGAGCTGCAGGGATCTGTGAACGCCCCAGAAAGGGGGAAAACAAAACAAAGAATTGCGGGTGCTGGAAATCAGGAGCAGAAAGGACCGTGTTCCACCTGGGAAGACCTGAATTTTCCTACTGAAAGGGACCATGAGCTGCCATCCCACTCGAGCGACTGCTCGAAAAGTTCAGTTCAAAGGCCCGAACTGTGATGATGATCCCACTGCTCCCCAGGCTGAGCCCAGAGATGACAATACCAACTCATCCCTCGCTGGAAATGTTCACTTTGAAGACTCGGTGTGTGACAATCCCAAACTGCCCGTTTCAAAAGTTGAGTCTACAAATTGTGAAATTGATCCTAATTCACCCCTTGTTCAGAAGGATCAGATTGAAGACTCAATATGTAAGGATTTTAACCAATCTTTTGCGCCCAAGGTTGAATCTAAGGACATAATGTGTGACGATGTTGATTTAGCCCATGCTCAGAAGGTTCAGTGTGATGAAGTGCGGGATGATTTCAATCCAGCTTTTGTTGCAAAGCCATGTGATGACAGTGTGTGTGATGATGTCCGTTTATCCTTTGCTCCAAAGGGTGAGTGTAAGAACTCAGTCCGTGATGATCACAGTCAATCTCTTGCTCCAGAAATTGAACATAAAAAGGAAACGAGTGAAAGTAGTCCTATTCCAGCCACTGCTGCAAAAGCAGAGGATATGGAGAAGCCGTGGTCTCCCTGCGCGAATCCAGGTAACCCTGTCTTTTCTTGCATGGCGAAATTCCCGACGGCGGCATATTCCCCCGTTCCGTTCGTTAAACCTCAAAATCCACTCTTCAGAACCACCAGTGCATCATATGGGTCCAATCAACCGACATGTGAAATTGCACCTTCAGTCTACAAACCACTAACGCAGTCCTTCTCTGCAATGCTTCAAACTGGCGGGATGTACCGTAACCGTTCCCTAAATACTGGGTCGGACAAAAGGAGAGTGCACGATTTACTCCCCCTTTGACTTGAAGAGACTGGGAGCAAGCCGTCGTGGTTCGAGAGTGCATGTGGTATTGTAATAGTCAACTGATGACATTTTCTGCTAATATTTGTTGGCACCATGAATAGAACATTTCAGTTTTGTCTGTGAGACTGGGGAGAGATTGTGCAAAATTAGAATTTATGTAAATATATCGCGTGTACAACTGTATTCTTGTCATAATTTCTTTCAGGCACGCTTGATAAAGCAGCATTCGGAAGAACATAGACAGACCCAACAAATGTCAAGAACGAGCAATCAAATGTTTTCTTTCACGTAAAATCTCACAAACTCCTACACCGGATAGTGCTGTTGCACCTTGTATTCGTTCAGCATGCAAAGTCTGCTGGCTCTTACAGATGCATTTCAAAAGCCTCCCAGCACAATACCACTTCCCCTTCTCACCATTTCCTTTCTCAGCAGCAACTTGTAAAAACAATGGTTCCGTCCCCACCCCCAAACCCACTCTTACATTTCTGTCCCTATGTTTGTAATTTAGATAAAATAGTTCCATATCTCATTCTCTTACTCTTTGTCAGTAATTTGTTTAGGCTCAATTTCTAATTTGTGACCTGAAATACCAATCTGATTTATCCTGTTAAACTTTAAAATACCTCCAAATTTTAACAATTTAAAGACTAGTGCTACTTCAACAATTAATACTGTCCAGAACCATCCTATAATTTTAAAGACCACCCATTTTGGCACCCTGCTCTTGCTGACTAAGTAATGTATTAAGATTATTGCATATATTATGTAGCTTCTGAATGTGACACACTTGCTTCTGGTCCCAAATTGTTCATAACTTCCTTAATTTAAACAGCATGTAATTCAATTACTGTGAGTGAAGCTATTGGGATTTGGTGTGTCAATAAAATCCAGTTTAAATTAAATTACAATTAAGTGTTTGTTTATCCCGCAATGCTAAAAGTACAGTCTAAATCCAGGCTCAGATTGACCAACTATTTTGCTTTGATGTTATATGGACCAAGTCTCTTGTACTGTTGAAGTAGGTTTAAAAACCTATCGTGATGGAATTAACTTAAACGTTTCGGCAATGTTCATCCTCCTACATATACTCGAAACATTTGAAATGCTGACTGAAAGGACTCTAATAGGTAGAGCTTGCATATTAAAAAAACTATCATGCTTTTATGTGTGTTCTGGAGCTGCTGGTGGGATACACTTCAGAGGATTACTGTGGCCAAATGTCCTGTTTCCACACTGTAGGATTTCTATGATGAAAGTATATCTGTATAACTTGTTCATTATATTCTCAAAACCAAAGCAATTTCAAAAGGTTTTTTAAGTGTGCCAGTTAGACACCTTAGATATAGCAATGAGATTTGTATTGAGGTTCATAAATGAGTGCTCAGGAATCCTAAATGCAGGTGTGTGGGTGTTCCATATGGTAGAGAGTAACCAGAAGAGGCCCCAGTGAGCATGAAGAGAAAAAATAACTGATTGCAGAGGGAGCTATGATGGCTACAATATTTGTTATGAATTACCTTCCCACCTAGGTTCCTTATGACCCTCAATGCTTTAGCAGTTATACCATGCAGGTAGCACAGAATCAGACCCAGCTCAAAGGAAAATGGCTGTGGTTGTTCGAGTCAGTTGCCACTCCAGGGCATCTCTCCAGGAACTTCTCGGGATGGTGTCCTCGACCTAACCATCTTCAATTGTTTCATCAATGACCTACTCTGCATCATTAGGTTAGAGGTAGGGATATTCACTGATAATTGCACAATGCTCAGCATTATTTGTGACTCCTCAAATACTCAAGCAATCCATGTAAAAATGTACTAAGACCAGGACAGATCCAAACTTGAGCAAATAGCAAGTAACATTCATCCCATACAGATACCATGCAATGACCAGCTCTAAAAAGAGACAATCATTACTGAATTCTCCCATTGGCGATATACTGGGAGTTACCACTGGCCCGAAACTGAACTTGTCTCGCAGATATTGTGGCTACAAGAGCGGGTAAAGGCTAGGAACCCTGCAGTGAATAACTCACCTCCTGACTTTCAAAAGCTTGTCTACAATCTACAAGGCACAAGGAAGTGTGGCATGTCAATAAGGACCCTCACCAACTTCTACAAATGCAACCATTGACAGCATACTCTCTGGGTGCATAATGGCCTGGTATGGCAACTGCTCTGCCCAGGACTGTAAGAAACTACAGAAGGTGGTGTGCAGTGCCCAGAACATCACAGAAGTCAATGCTTGACACCATCCAGTCCCTTTCGGTGCAGGATCTCCCCACATACATTCAGACACCATCCATGCCCTCCATCTCCTCCATGACTTTTGTTTCCTCGGCCCCCAATGCCTCATCTTCACCAGTCACATCCAGTCCCTGTACACATCCATTGCCATGATAAATGCCTCCACGCCCTCATTTTCTTCGTCTCCCGCCGACCCAACCAGTACCCTTCCACTGACACATTCAACTGACTGAACTAGTCCTCACCCTCAACAATTTCTCCTTCAAAACCTCCCATTTCCTCCAGACCAGAGGGTAGCCATGGGCACCCGCATGGGCCCCAGCTATGCCTGCCTCTTTGTCGGGTATGTGGAAAGTCCATCTTCTGCAGCTTCACTGGCACCATTCCTCACTTTTTCCTCCGCTACATTGATAACTGTATCGGCGCCACCTCATACTCCCACCAGGAGGTTAAACAGTTCATCAACTTCACTAACACCTTCCAATCTCACCTCTCTAGTTTACCTGGACCATCTCAGACACCTCCCTCCCCTTCCTGGACTCTTCATCTCCATTTGCAGCGACCAACTCAACACGGACCTACATCAAAACCACCAATTCCCACAGCTACCTGGATTGCACCTCCTCCTATCGTGCCTCCCGTAAAAATGCTATCCCGCATCTGCTCCCAGGAGAACCAATTCCACCACAGATCATCCAGATGGCCTTCTTCTTCTTCAAGGACCGCAATTTCCCCTCCTACGTGGTTGATGATACCCTCCAGCATATCTCCTCCACTTCCCACACCTCCGCCCTTGAACCCCACCCCTCCAATTACAACAAGGACAGAACTCCCCCAGTACTCACCTTCCACCCCACCAACCTCCAGATACAACATATCATCCTCTGCCATTTCCGCCACCTACAAAGAGACTCCCTCACCAAGGACATATTTCCCTCCCAACCCCTCTCTGCATTCCGCAGAAACAATTCCCTCCGCAACTCCCTTGTTAGATCCACGTTTGCCCACCAACCCACCCTCCACTCCCAGCACCTTTCCCTGCCATCATAAGAAGTGTAAAACCTGCACCCACACCTCCCCAATCACCTCCATTCAAAGCCCCAAAGGATCCTTCCACATCCGACAGAGATTTATCTGTACTTCTGCACACGTCATCTACTGTGTCTGTTGCTCCCGATGTGGTCTCCTCTATACTGGGGAGACAGGACACCAACTTGTGAAACATTTCACATAACATCTCTGGGACACACGCACTAAACAACTCCACCACCCTGCAGCCGAACACTTTAACTCCCCCTCCCACTCCACCAAGGATATGCAAGTCCTGGGCCTCCTCCACTGCCAAACGCTGGCCACCCATCGCCTGGAGGAAGAATGCCTCATCTTCTGCCTTGGAACCCTCCAACCACAAGGGATCAATGTGGATTTCAATTGTTTCCTCATTTTCCCTTCCCCCCCACCTTATCCCAGAGCCAACCTTCCAACTCAGCAACACCCTCTTGAACTGGCCTACCTGTCTTCCTTCCTACCTATCTGCTTCACCCTCCTTCTCAACCTATCATCATTACCCCCCAGTTTCATTTACTAATGGCATTTCCAGCTACCTTCCGCCAGCAGCCCTCCTCCCCCTCCTCCATTTATCTCCCAGCACCCTTGGGCCATCACCTCATTCCTGATGAAGAGCTCATACTTAAAACGTCAACTCTCCTGCTCCTTAGATGCTGCCTGACTAGCTGTGCTTTTCCAGCACCACACTTTTTGACTTCCATCCATGGACTCCATTTACACTGCTCGCAACCGTGGAAAGGCTGCCAGCATCAAAGACCCATTGCATCCCAGTAAAGATCTTCTACAACCTCTTCCGTCAGGCAGAAGATACAGAAGCCTGAACACATGCACCAGCAGGTTCAGGAACAGCTTCTTCCTAGCCATTATTAGACTGATGAATGGACTCTCTAGCTTCAAATAATGCTGATCTAGCTAATGCTGATCTCACCTAGAGCACACCCAGTGCAATGTAACCTGTATGCCTCTGTTTAAGTCTTTTTGATCTGTACATCTGTGCTTCCTATGTTCTGCTTGTACTCAAAGCTTTTCATTGTACTTCGGTACATGTGATAATAAACCAAATCAAAGTCAAGAATGTGATGGAATACTCCCTAATTGTCTTGGTGAGTATAGTTCCTACAACTTTCAAGAGGCTTAACATCAACCAGGACAAAGCAGCACACTTGACAGGCACCACATCCATAACCATTCATTCTCTCTATTACCAATGCTCATTAGCAACAGTGTGCTCCATCTACAAGATGCACTCCAAAAATTCATAAAGGCTCTTTAGGACCTTCCAAACCCATGACATCTACCATCAAAGAGGATGACACAATAGAAACATGGCAACACCACCACCTGCAAGTTCCTCTCCAATCCACTCACAATCCAGATTTGGAAATATATCATCATACGTTCTCTTTGTTGGGTCAAAATCTTGGAAATCCCGAGCGAATGTGTTGTACATGTTCCTACAATGGTTCAAGATGATTGCTCACCACCACTTTCTCACAGGCAATTAGGAGCAGGCAATAAATGCTGGCCCACCCTGTGAGACCCACATCCCTAATTTTTTTTAAAAATACCAGTACAATGCTCAACATCACCCTATTCAATACTATAAGAATCATCAAA